>NC_030809.1:46552198-46853656 GCF_001704415.2 Capra hircus | reverse complement strand
CCTCTTTACTCTCTTAGTGGTATCTTTGGATGAATCCAATTTATATATGTATATCTATTTGCACAAAATTCAAGACTCCCCTCTCTGCTTGTCCTGTTATTTCTCTCATCACACACACTTTACAGCAGTTGTAGTTGTCCTGAATTCTGACCTTGAACTAATACTAACAAAACTAGATTTCTAACTTTTAGAAAATGTGGCACTAAGGTTTGTAAACACTGGGAAGCTTGTTCTTTTTCCAAGTGCCAACCTCTCTTCTGTATCTAGTTGCTTTTTATAGACTCTCCAGTGACTTCGGGTAGTTTTTTATATTTCTTCTAGAATTTATAGCTTTTATACGGTATCAAATTTATAGTTTGATACGGTTGATTCAATAGTAACTATTTAGCCATTTCGTGAAGCAGAATCTCTCCTCTGTTTATTTTTACTAACTTGTTTAAGTGGTATAGACATTTCCTCCCAATAGTTATTCTATTAATAGTTGCCTTTAAATAATGAACAAATATTTTCTATTTATTTTATCATCATCAGTAATTTTAAAATATCTATAATTTGGCATATAAGGCAAAATCTTTATCATTGGAGTCTATTACTCTTTATTCTTTGAATTCAAAACAGTCATTTTGTCTAATTGGGGCTTCCCAGGTGGTGCTAGTGGTAAAGAACCTGCCGGTCAATGCTGGAGACATAAGAGACACAGGTTTGATCCCTGCATCTGGAGGAGGGCATGGCAACCCACCCCAGGATTTTTGCTTGGAGAATGCTGTGGACAGAGAAACCTGGCAAGCTGGCAACCCTGGCAACCCTGTCCATAGGGTTGCAAAGAGTCAGACGCAACTGAAGGGATGTAGCATGCATACACACACACACTCTTTATTCTTTGAATTCATTTTGTCAAATTATTTCTGTAGCTTTCTGTATTTTTCCCCCCATAGATTTAATTACTCTAGGGATATGGCTTTAGTTTACATGGATACCTTTTGGAAACAGCAAATTTTACAGCACACAAAACTTTACATATGATTGTATAGGAAGAGTTCGGGGTTTTCCATAGAATTAATTACAGGAAAATTATAAATATTGTACATGAATATTTGTAAGTATGTTTGAACTTTATTCATTTTATTAGTATAATTATCCTAATAGCTCAACCAGGGATTATATCATTTATCTCCTTTTGGAACCATTGGAGAAAAGAGGATAAGAAGCATTCCTGTTTTATTCCAAGTTCTGTTCTATTAGAAACTACCTGTTTCCTTCCTATAATTGCCTTCATTGAATGCAAAATGGTACCAAGATGTGTTTGTGGATGGCTCTTAAATAAATGGAGTGTAGAAACAACTATCCATGTAATTTTCTAAATAATTCTTATAAAATACAAAATTGCCCATTCATTCTTACTTGCCCTTAGGGTTCCATTAACTTCAAATGACGATGATGATGAAGATAAAGAGAAAATACAGTGTGATGACAGCACCATATCGAAGACATCACCTGATAGTCCCTCTTTGGTATCAGCAAGACCAGTATCAACTCAGAATAATCTAAGATTGCTATTTGTTAAAGAAAATGATCAGAATGTTTGTAGTGTAAATGATTCAAAACATGTTTCTTCTGTTGTTGATATACTTCCCAAAGGTGAGGTATTTTTAAAGTTCATTTTGAGTATCAGTATTAAATAGTTAACATTCATCAGATTTTCTTCTTGAGGGCTATCATGTATAAACAGTTAATAAGTTAGATTTCTTATGTTACAGATTTACTGACTTATACCATTTAAAATTTCTGGTGAAAAACTTAATTTAAAAGTAAATGCTGACAAATGTGAGGTCCACAGTGGCTAATACTATTACTTTGGAAACAGTATTTCGAAATGAGCTGGCCTAAGAGCTTTTTGTGGTATCTTAGCTTATGAATTAAAAGTATGTTATTTAGTTAAATCCTTTCCTTTTCATAGATATGAAAATTGAGACTTTAGATAGGTGTAGTGAATTTTTCAAGATCATAACCAGTACTGATAAAACAGAAACTTGAGCCTGGGTAATGGTTGAGAAAGAAAAAATGGTGACACATATTTTTATGGTTTTTAAAATAATAATCCTGTGATATAGTCTGGGTTATATATTTGACATAGAATTTCAGATTGGCCTATGGGACCATAACTATATTGAGTTTGGAGTTTGAATTATTTTCCATTCTAAAAATGTATATGAGTGTGTGTATATAATTGTATAAATTTTAGCTGCTTGCTAAGAACATTTTGACAGTAAGCCTTATTAGAGTTATCACTGTTATTTGGGTTCATTTGCTGGCCTCCTCCCACTTAGAAACTTACATTAATGTTCACGGTTTTACTGCTGGCTATTCTCTGCTCTACACTTGAGGCCAAGGCAGAATGAATTCCCAGTACATATTTTCTGTTGATAGAAATGTAAAATCTGACTTATGCCTACTCCAGTCAGTTCTACTTTATTTTTTATCAGCATAAATTCTTCATAATGTAAGTTATCTAAACAGAATGCATTGCCAGAAATTGTTTCTCTGAAAGTAATAAATTACTTGTTACTACTTATTTCTGAATTTTGTTTCTCTTTATTTTACAGAAAACCATTCCCACTCAGACCAAAGTTCTAGGAGCTCTCTAACAAGTGAGAAGAAAAATGCCCAGGCGATTAGCCACAATAAAGAGAAGTCATCTCCTAGTAATGTGACTAAAAGGAAAAAACGTGTTTCGTCTTGGGAGTCAGATAATCCTGCAGACACTCCCTATGTAACAGATTTAGATCAACAACAGGTTTCAAGTCCAATATTAAATTGGAATAATGAGATAAAAGATTATAGTAATGAAACAAATACAATGCAGAGAAACATATTGTGCCTTCCTGCCTCATCTGAGTCTGCAAGTGAACCTCCTGCAAAAGGCATGAATCCACTCCAGGGTAATGACTTTGAGTTGCAGAAAACTGTGTATGATGATGACATGGATTTAACTGCTAGTGAAGTCAGCAAAATTATTACAGTTTCAACAGGCACTAAGAAGAAACGAAAGAAAAATCCAGATGATTGTGGAATGAAAACTTTTAGAAAAGTGAAAGATCCAAGCTCTGAAAAAAAGAGAGAAAGATCAAAGAGACAGTTTAAAAATTGTTCAGATGCAAATATTGAGGAAAAAATTGAAAGTGGACCAGAAAGAAGATCTGTTGACCTGGATGTTGATGGGGATTCAAGAGATCCAAATTTTATCTTCAGGACTGAACAGTTGACTCAGTTGAACACGCTGAAGAAAATAACCCTTCCTAATGGCTTTGATCAGGGTAACAAACAAAGTATGCAGTGTAACAAAAAGAAGAAAAGAATTCATGTAACAGATGAGCAAGAGGAAACATACTCTTCCTCCCAAAGTTCAGATCAATTCCCACAGGATAGTAAATTTGATTTGTGTCTGAGTTCTCTAGCTTGTAAGAAGAGTAAAGCTTCTAGACAGACATTTGTGATTCATACGTTAGAAAAAGATAACTTATTCCCAAACCAAAAGGTTCAAGAAACCACCTCTGAAGACCTAGGTGTCACAAATGAATTTCAAACAGCTTATCTTTCCAACAAAGGTAATCCAAAGTTATGTGATGATGAGACCCAAAATATGTTTGATTTGAAAAAGCATGTCACTGATACACAACCCACTCAGCAAAATGAATCAAAAATAAATAAGGTTTGGCAGAAAATAAATCGGAAAACAGAAATAATTTCTAAAATGAACCAAATACTTGGGGATAATACTAAAGATGTCCAAAGCCCAGAAAAAGGTAACTGTTCCTTCCAAACCCAAAAGGATAAAGAAACCATCTCTAGAAACCTAGATGTTTCAAATGAGTTTCAGAAATCTGTTCTTTCCACTGCCAATAATGGAAACCTGTGTGATTGTGAAACCCAGAATGTGTTGGGTTTGCAAAAGCAGATCCCCGATGCGTACCCTGTGCAGCAAAATGAAACAAGAATTAATAAGACTCTTAGGCAGAAAGTAAATCGGAAGACAGAAATAATTTCCACAGTGAATCATTTAGATAACACAAGTGAATATTGCCCAGAAAAGGGTAAAGAAATCATCCCTGAAAACCTAGTGGATACACGTGAGTTTCAAACACCCAGTCTTTCTTCCAAAGACAATAGAGACCTATATGATTATGACACTCAGAATGTTTTGGGGGTGAAAATGTATGTTCATGATATACAACCTGCTTGTCAGAATGAATCAAAAATAGATAAGAAGCAAAAGGTATGTCGGAAGACAAGAATCATTTCTGAAGTCAACCAAATATATAAGAGTGATGACAAAGGCAGGCATGACCCAGAAAAAGGTAACTTACTTTCTCTAATCCAAAAAGATACGGAAATCGTCCCTGAAAACCTGGAAGACACAAATGAGTTTCAGATAGTTGACCCTTCCCCCAGAGTTAATAGGAACCTATGTGATTATGAGACTCAAAACCTTTTAGGGGTGAAAAAGTGTGTTAGTGATACTGGGAAGCAAAAGGAATCAAAAATAAATAAGAGACCCAGGCAGAAAGTAAGTCGGAAGACAGAAATAATTTTGGAAATGAACAGAAAAAATGAGTTTAACAATAAAGGTATATGTGACCCAGAAAAAGGTGACTTCTCCCTAACCCCAAATAATGAAGAAACCATTTCTGAAAACCTAAAAGTCACACAAGAATTTCAGACAATTTATCTTTCCACCAAAGATGATGGACATTTATATGATTATAAGACCCAGAATACGTTGGAGTTGACAAAGTGTGTCACTGATAAGCAACCTACTCAGCAGAATGAATCACAAATAAATAAGAACCTTAAGCAGAAGCAGAAAGTAAATCGGAAGACAGATATAATTTCTGAAATGTGCCAGATATATGAGGATAATGATAAAGATGTGCATGGCCAAGAAAGCTATACAAAAAATCTTGATTTTAAAATAAATAAACAAAGACCTGAAGGCCAAGCTGTTATTAGTGGATACTGTATGGAAATCAACAGTGATGAGAAAGAAAACTGTGATGAAATTTCAAATCCTTATAAACCAATTAAAAAGCATGGGAAAGAATCAGACAAGGCAAAGAACATTTTGGCAAAAAGTGACAACATGCCTGTTTTGCAGTTGACAGGTTCTTCACAGATGTCTGTCTTAGAACCAGGTTTAAAACATATTACTGATGAGGCAGATTCTGACACTGGAAACCAAATGGAATCACATAGGAGCTCGAAGCTAAGCACTAAAATTCTGAATAGAAAGAGAGAGAGCCACTTTGTGGAGGTGACGAAGGAAGGAGAGTGCCAGGTCAAAAAAGTAAATAAGATGACATCCAAATCAAAGAAAAGGAAGACCTTCGAAGATCCTTCTCGGGATAGTCATGAACTAATGGAGAGGATATCCAACACCATTCAGGAAGTGTCAGTTGAACCTGAGTACACTGTTAAGGGAAAAAAGTTGGAAAATGTGGAAACTGTCAAACCAGACTTTTACACAAAAATGTTGATATCTTTATCTCAACGGTATTCACCTAGCAGACAAGATTCTTCCTGTAACAGTGTTCTTGAAGGTTCAGTGCCTTTGAGTATTTCTTCTAATAAAAATCTGAAAGAAAATTTTGCCCCAGAGAGCTCACCCATCTTTCAAGTAAGTGATGAGGTACATGAGAAGATGAAAGACATGAAATTTAAAGTCGACCAGAGAACACAAAGATCAGAAATAGGTGGGTCCATACCCGAAGTGACGAAGTCTTAAATGATACATATATTCATTTAGCCAGTAAAGCATTTCCTATTATAACTGATTTTTATGGAATTTTAAAATAATGTATAACTATGTAGCCTGATCTGTAGAAGCAATATGGAGGAATTTAAAGAAAGCTTAATACTTTAAGGTAACAATGAGTGGCTTGGACATTCATGTATTTTGGCCTTTAGCACAAAGTTGTCTGATGATGACATTGGGCAGGTGATTTCCTTTTTCATATTTTTGAAGGAAATTGAGTGTTTTAAATGTGGCAGCAGAGGATAAGATGGTTAGACACCATCATCAACTCAGTGGATATATATATATATATATATATATATACCTGCTATATGTTAGTCACTCAGTCATGTCCAACCCCATGGACTATAGCGCACCAGCCTCCTCTGTGCATGGAATTCTCCAGGCAGGAATATTGGAGTGGGTTGCCGTTTCCTTCTGCAGGGGATCTTCCCAACCCAGAGATCGAACCCCAGTCTCCTGCACTGCAGGCAGATTCTTTACCATCTGAGCCAGTTGAGCAAACTCCAGGAGATAATGGAGGACTGAGGAGCCTGGTGTGCTGCAATCCATGGGGTCATAAAGAATTGAACACAACTTAGCAACTGAACAACAACAATAATGAACTGCCCTAGTTTGATTTTACCAAAGACAATTGTAAATTTCTTAAGGACAGGACCATCTCCAACAGCATACATTTAGTATGATCAAAACATTATTCTAGGGACTTTACTGGTGATCTGGTGGTTAAGATTCCACAGATGCACTGCAGGGTGCACAGGTTTCATCTCCAGTCAGGGACCTATCTTGCATGGCACTGGGTAAAGCCAAAAAAAAAAAAAAAAAAAAAAGTGTTTTAGGGGATTAAAAATTAAGAATACCAGCTCCCTTTCCTCATCCATGTATGGAAAAGTACAGTGTTTAAACATGGCAAATGCTTTAATAAAAACACATATGAAGGGATGTAATGATGGGGAATAGTTTTGGCTAGAGAAACCTGCAGAAGCATCATCAAATACATAGCACTTTAGGACCTAAAAGGATAGATAGGATTTTTAGGTTTAGTGTTTCTTATTTTCTCCAGTTATTAAAATAATGCTTATTACAGAAAATTGAAAGTAGAGAATCAGAAAATAGGAAAAACTATCACCCAGAAGAACTGCAGTCAACATTTTGCTATATGCATGCAGACTTGAATCTATGCATTTTAAAATAGATATTTGAAATCATACTATATATAACATTACTTACCTCACTTTTTCCTCTTAACATTAACATTTTTTTGTTATTAAGGACTTCCTTGATAGCTCATTTTGTAAAGAATCTGCCTGCAATGCAGGACACCCTGGTTTGATTTCTGGTTTGGGAAAATCTGGAGAAGGGATAGGCTACCCACTCCAGTATTCTTGGGCTTCCCTTGTGGCTCAGCTGGTAAAGAATCTGCCCGCAGTGTGGGAGACCTGGGTTCAATCCTTGGGTTGGGAAGATCCCCTGGAGAAGGGAAAGGCTACCCACTCCAATATTCTGGCCTGGAGAATTCCATGGATTGTACAGTCCATGGGGTCACAAAGAGTTGGACACGACTGAGCAACTTTCACTTTGTTATTGGAAATGTTGCTATGTTGGACAATTCCCATATCAATTAAATTTTTCTACCAGAAATGTAACATTTCAATAGATGTATGTAGAACACTAGGATTTTTATGGATAAGACTGTTCCAGGTAAAAGGAATACTGATGCCAAAGAAGTGCAAAGGTCTCGAGTTGCAGGACATTGTAGAGACTGGTGAGCTGTTTTTCACCTGTGTCTCATGTTGCCTTTCGTAGTGCGAGCAGTCACTGACGTTGAACTGAATCAAAGAATTTCTATCCCCCTAAATGATTTTAGTGTAAAAATATTACAGGCTACTACTGATGGTTTGTTTTAAATAGTAAATCTCTTCCTCTCATTATTGTTAGGAAAAAAAACTGATTTACAGATAATTTCAGTGCTACTTTTATAAAATTCAAAGTTATAACTTGATTAAATTGAGACATTTGATACCAATCATTTATAAACCAGTAAATATCCTACATATATTTCAATATCTGTATACTATTAAAACTATTTTTGAAAACATACTCTTTTCAGGTGTTAGAATGCTACAAGACTTGACAAATACCAGTTTTGTTTCAAATACTGCTGCTAAATTTGAAAACAAGGTAGAAGACCTATCTTCAGAGCTGCCAAACCGAAGAAGGAGGTGTACTCCTCTCTCTTTAAAGGAGCCAAGTCTCAAAGGGTGAGTATTTCAATGACGTAAAAGTGATTTCAGTGTGGTGCTATAAAATCCATGCTTTTAAAAGGATTCCTGCCTGTATTTGAACAGTTTTGAGTGTGAATGTCATATATTATTGCTGACATGTAATAACCATAGTATGATATGGATAAGATTTGCCTTCTTTTATTTTAACAGGCTTAAACATTTTTTGTTGCCTATAATTTGCAAACTCCTTGTTAATTGTTACCTCTCTTTATTTTCTACCTTGTCTTTAGAAGAGTTCAGAGTGGTTTATATGTCCTTTAGTCTCAAAGTGTAACAGCCCTCTTTTTTTTTAAACCTCAAATATACCCTCAAAGAGAGGGAAAAGTCTCCCCTCCCACCCCCCGCCATTTATCCATCCCTCAGCTTTGAGAATTACCAATATTTTGCCATATTTACCTTTACTATCTGTTTTCTGTTGTAGTGTCTTTAAAGCATATCCCTAATATTGAGTCATTTAATTCCTAAAACACTTCTGTGTGTGTATACCTAGAAAATATATATATATGTACCTAGAAAATAAGAACTTAATAAAACTGGACAACACTAATCACAACTAGAAAAATTATCAATAATTCTTCACTGTCATCTAATAGCAAATCCCTATTCCTGTTTCCTTGATTATCTCAAAAATGTCCAAATGCCTTTTACATATGTTTAATTCAAAAATCCTATTTTTTCCAGGGATAAATAGCTATTTCAGAGAACCTGATCATATTTGGGATGGTATTTTTAAAAGGATAGAAATATCCTCAAATTTTCTCTTTGCATTGTCTCAGTGTTTGCTTCTTTATAAAATTAAAGACATTGATTGTTTTAACATGTATTTTAAAAAATAACCAGCAGATGTCAGTCGTGTAAGAGAGTGTGCAAGAGAAGCCAGTCAAAAATGAAGGACTAAGGGCTTCTCTAAAAAACAACTTTTTTGAGCTATAGTTCACATTACCATATATTTCATCCATTTAAAGTGTACATTTCGGTGGTTTTTCAGTAGATTCACAGACATGTACACCATCACCACAGTCAATTTAAGAACACTTCTTCATTTCAGAAAGAAACCCCATGCCCTTTAGCTGTCATTGCTGTATCCCTCAGCCCTAGACAACCAACTGGTCACCTAATTCCTATCTCTACAGATGTCCTCTTCAGCCATTTCATATGAATGAAATCATATAATATGTGGTCTTTGTGACTGGCCTCTTTCACTGAGCATAATGTTTTCAAGATTCATTCCTGATGAACATGTATGAGTAGTATTTCATTCCTTTCTATGAGTGAATAAAATATTCTATTGAAAATACACCACATTTTACGTATCCATTTGTCTGTTGATGGTAATTTACTTGTTTGCACTTTTTGGCTATTATAAATAATGCTGCTGCAAACATTTGTGAGCTTTTGTGTATATATGTTTTCATTTCTCTTGGGTATATGCCTAGTTGTGGAATTGCTAAGTCATATGGGGTGTGTGTGCACACTTACATTGTCATGTCCAACTCTTTGCGACTCTTTGGACTGTAACCCACCAGGCTCCTCTGTCCATGGATTCTTCAGGCAAGAATACTGGAGTGGGTTGCCATTTCCTTCTCCAGGGGATCTTCCCAACCCAGGGATCGAACCTGCATCTCCTGTGTCTCCTGCATTGGAGGCGGATTCTTTTACTTACTGAGCCATCATGTTTGTTTGAGGAATTGCTAGATGGTTTTCCAAAGCTGCAGAGAAGTATAACTTCTTTCATCCCTACTACCCTATTCCCATTACTCCTACTTTCTACCCTATTTTTATTACCTCCTGTGGATAACCAGTTCCTTTTGTTTCTAGGTTATGTATTTCTTGTGCACAAATAAGCAAATATGTGTATATCCTGCTTTTTCTTGAATAAAGGTAGTAAGTATACCTAGCTGCTTTGGGGAGCTTTGCTTCTTATCAATTCATTCTAGAAATCACTCCATATCAATTTGGAGAGATTTTTCTCATTCCTTTCTACAGCTAGGTAATAGTTAATAAATGTTTTTTAAAGAGCTACCTATTCTAAATTAAATATAAAATGCTCTTATGAATTAGTGTTCTATTTTAGTTTAGATCTACTGGGCATGCAGATTATCTGGCAGTCAGTTTAGTTGATAAATTTTTAAAAAGCAAATAACACAATGTACATCAGGATAAATACTAAGAATGGTAACAATCCAGTTGCCACTTTTTCTTTTTGGACTGGGAATGGCATGCAGCAGGTATATCATAGCTTTTGATAGGCCCCCAGTGAGAATAAATCCTGATGAAAACTGCTTACAATATGTTATGGAATGGTCATCGTAGGCATTGAGAATGGGAGCAGTTATCAGGAAAGTAATACAAATATTTTTTAAAGTCTTTATCTCTTCAGTCCCAAAGAACTGAACATAACAAAGGGGATATTTTTAGTAGTAAAAGCCCTAATCCACAAAGAATATATAAATAGTTATGATATTATATACCAAATAGCATAACAACTACTTTCATGAAGCAAAAACTATAGGAGATACATAGAGACAGATAGGAATACATGAATAAATTTTTATATACTATTCAATATAAAGCAAATTAAGTGGGCAAAATATTAGTAAGGAGATGGAGATCTAAACAACATAATTAGTAGGGTAAATCTTAACGGTATACATATCAAACTCCATACTCTGAGAAGAGAGAATACACACCCCTCTTAAGTGTTCATGGCCCAATTGTAAAAACATATCCAACACTATGCTATGAAAAACATAAACCCACCACGTAAGGTGTATTCCAGGAATGCAAAGTTGGTTTAGAAATGGTTTAGAATATTAGAAAACTTATCATCATATACCATGTTAATAAGTCTAGGAAAAGCATATGATTTTTTTCATAGATACTGAAAAAGCCTTTGACAAAATTCAGTAGTCACTCATGATTAAAATACTCTAAATAGAGGGACTTCCCTGGTGGTCCAGTGGATAAGACATTGAGCTCCCAATGCAGGGGACCTGGGTTCAATCCCTGCTCAGGGGACTAGATCCCACATGCCACAAAGAAAACCCGTTGCAACTAAATAACTAAAAATAAATAAATATTTTTAAAAAATAAATAAAATAATAAAATACTCAAGACATTGAAGGATACTTTTATAAAATGATGAATTGTACTTGCATAACCTAATCCTAAAGCCAGTATCTTGTTTAATGGGGAGACAATAGAGGTATTTATACTCAAGAACAAGTCAAGAATGTCCACTATTCCTGCTAGTAATTCAACAAGGGATTGATGAACTCAATTCAGAATAGTAGTCACTTCTTGGGAGATGAGAAAGCTGTGATTTTTGTCTCCCAAAGATAACACTGGGAAGGAGCACACCAGAGATGTGGTAAGAGTTTATTTCTTAACCTGGATATTGGTGTATCAGCATTTGATTAGTTTTAAATTGTACATTTTCATATATTCTTGCTGCTACTGCTATTGCTGCTGCTACTGCTAAGTCACTTCAGTCGTGTCTGACTCTGGGACCCCATAGACAGCAGCCAATCAGGCTCCACTATCCCTGGGATTCTCCAGGCAAGAACACTGGAGTGGGTTGCCATTTCCTTCTCCAATGTATGAAAGTGAAAAGTGAAAGTGAAGTCGCTCAGTCATGTCCGACTCTTAGCGACCCCATGGACCGCAGCCTACCAGGCTCCTCCGTCCATGGGATTCTCCAGGCAAGAGTACTGGAGTGGGGTGCCATTGCCTTCTCCAATGTATGCTAAAGTTCATAATTAAAAGGAAATATATAGTAAAACATGTAATGTATAGAACCTGATTTGATTAATTTCTCTTAAACCTCATCTGTAATTCCCCCATCATAGAATATTTTAAATATGTGACACAGCTTGTGGTTTGAGGAATCTGCATTTTATTTTTATGATGCAGCAATTTTCCTTTCCATACTTTGCAGCAAAAGCATTAGCTTTAGGTGGTTATTAATCTTCCTTTTTTTCTACTTTGCAGGAAGATGAGAAGATGAGGTGAATTTATACATTCTGGTTTTCCTGAATTCTCAGACGATAGCAGTTCAAAACAGGGATCTAACTAGGATCAAGAAGATGACAAGTTCTGTTGTTTTTTTTTTTTTTTTTACTCTCCTGCTTTTTTATGGAGTGTTTATTTTTATGTATAGATAATATGCATAAAATAGCTATTTTGTAATATTAAGCACTAAGTTATTTTGGTCATCTTATAACTTATCTTCCTGCTCATTTAATCTCCTTTCAACCAAACAACCTTTAACTAAACAATAGCTATTAACCTTTTAACCGAATAAACTGTATTATAAATACTTTTGCACTGATTATCTTGTTATACACCAAACTACCTTGTTTTATTTTGTTTTTAAAACCATTCAGTAAATGTGAACACCTATAAGATTTTAAAAGTCACCCTCTGCCCTGGCCAGTTTTCTCTCACTCTTCATTCTTCAGCTTTCAAAATTACTTGTTTACTGTCAGCTGCTGCATTACTTCCATTATATGTAATCTGATGACTTGAGAGGGTTGATCTCTCAGGTGCTTTTGAATTTGGATTTTGTAACTTTAAAGATCACTTATTATTCCAGTATTAAAAAGTAGTAAATCCTATTCATATCTGAGATTAACAAACATAGCTTACTGTATTGAAATGATTAATAAAAATCTATTCTGCCTAGATGGAAAAGCTTTCTTATATCCAGCAACTAAAAGAGTGAGCCCAAGAAATCTACATTTTGTTTAACAAACACCTCAGGTAATTCTGAGGCAGCCTGTCCTAGGACCAGACTTTGAGAAACAGTTGTAAGACTACAGAGTCCCACAGAACTTACTCATTTATCAACAGTGTCTGTTGAATGGAGGCTACATCCTTTATTAAAGGAACAGTTTAGACTGGTTTCAAGCTTAGCACCCTGACAGTTTTTCCTTTCCTGTACTATTATTACTTTAAGGCTTTGAATCTCTGTCATTATCTGGTATTTGGTTTCCTAGTGTTTCTGTTTTTTCCTCCTTTCCATGAGGTTTGTCTTTTGTTGTTGTTGTTGTTCCCATGCAAATTATTTTTCATTGAATGTATCAGACTTACAATCTTTTATTGTTGGAACTCAGACATATTAAGAAAGTTTTCCTGTTCCCAGATTAAGAAAGATATTTACCCATGGTTTCATTTTGTTTTGACGTTTAAATTTCTGATTCATGTGGATTTTGTTTTATGGTGAGATATGAACACAATTTTTTACCTTTTCCCAAAGGGTCGCCCATTAATTAAAAAGTCCATGTTTTCCACTACTGATTTTAAGTGCCACATTTTTCAATGTTGTATTTCCATATACACTTAAACTTAATTCTCAATTTTCTGTTCCCTCTACTAGTTTCTGTCTTTTTATGCCCCTCTATCGTTGTCTTATAGGGACGTTAGGGGAGTTTCAAAACTTCCCTCATGGAGGTTTTCCACATTTCTTGCCTTGGCATTCTTTTTTCCTGGTAATACGTATAAATGGAATCTTTGAGTCTCTTTTCTAATCCATTATCACGTGTATATATGAAGATCATTGATTTCTGTATGTTAATTACTAAATTCTATTATTGTTTATACTATTTTCCAGATATACTTGGAAACCAGGCTGTTTTTCCTCCTTTCTCTCCAATCCTTAGGCCTCTCACTGCTTTCTCTTATGTAACTGCATGGCTGCTACCTTATATTTAGTCTTAAATAGCAGTGAGAATGGTGGATATCATTGTCTTGTTCCTGATTTTCACAGGAATGCCTCTGGCTTTACCGCATTAAGTAAGATGCTGTGGAATGAGCTGGTTGTGTATGCTTATAATCACATTAAAGTATTACCTATCAATTATTATTTTATTCAGTGCTTTTTTAATAAATTATGAATGAGTGTCATGACTTTTGATGTGGATGGAGACGGTATTATTTAGGGTTCAGCCAAGACCAAAACCACAATTATCAATTGTTAATCATATTCTAGAGAGCTGAATAAGAACTGAAAAGACAAAGGACTAGTGGTGTATAATATAGGAAGTAACTATGGGAAGCACCCACCATCTCTGGGGCTGAGGGAATATAAAGAAAAGAATGGAATTATTGAAACTTAAAGACTTAGAGGAAGAGTTCCAGGACTCTAAGGGGAAGGTGTTCAACAGATAACCTACCTTAGAAAAAATTAAATGTGTATCTTTATTAGGGTATACTCTAAAAATTGTAAAGAAATCTTAAACTTTTATTCACTAATGTTATTGCTGTCATAATAGTGATGTGGTTGTTTTGAAATAGATCTAAGGACAAGATAAAGCAATTATGTCAAGGTTTTAGAATCATGATTTTTCGCATAAGCAAAAAAGAGATACAATTATAAAACCCAAGAAGTGAAAAAAAATTGAATCTGAATTTAATAAAGGCTTTAGACCCATAGACAAGATACTGGAAGTCAGGATGGAAGAACAAAGAACGCCAGGGAAAAGCAACCAGCCATATGAAATATAGTGCATTCGTTCCATAGGACAACTGACCTGGTTTCTTCTTCAACATGTTCAGTTCAGTCGCTTAGTTGTGTCCGATTTTTTGTGACCCCATGGACTGCAGCACGCCAGGCTTCCCTGTCCATCACCCACTCCCAGAGCTTGCTCAACTCATGTCCATTCAATCGGTGATGCCATCCAAGTATCTCATCCTCTGTTGTTCCTTCTCCTCCTGCCTTCAATCTTTCCCACCATCAGGGTCTTTTCCAGTGAGTCAGTTCAGGGGGCCAAAGTATTGGAGCTTCAGCTTCAGCATCAGTCATTCCAATGAATATGTAAGACTGATTTCATTTAGGATGGACTGGTTGGATCTCCTTGCAGTCCAAGGGACTCTCAAGAATCATCTCCCAACACTGCAGTTCAAAAGCATCGATTCTTTGGCGCTCAGCTTTCTTTATAGTCCAACTCTCACATCCATACATAAGACTACTGGAAAAAAAACCATAGCTTTAACTAGAGGGACATTTGTAGGCAAAGTAACATCTCTGCTTTTTAATATGCTGTCTAGGTTGGTCATAGCGTTTCTTCCAAGGAGCAACCATCTTTTAATTTCATGGCTGTGGTCACCATCTGCAGTTATTTTGGAGCCCAAGAAATTAACATGTTAATAGCATTAAAAATGAGGAGTGGGTGAGGAGACTATTTTAGATTTTAAAAGGTTAAAAAGACAACAAGGACATCAAATGGGAAAAGGCATTTTTTTAAGACCCTGGTAAATTTAAAGATGTTAAAATATTTTGTTATATGTTGGCACTTTGGCTTTGTAAGAAAAAACATTTTAATGCATATTGAAATATTTAGAGGTAAAATAATGTGTTTGAAATTGGGCTTTAAAATATTCCAGAAAAAATGTGGGAGTGTGGCAAAATGTTAAATGTTTTTAAAGCTCAGTGTGTCAGGTGTATGGGGATGCTAGTTGTATTCTTTTATGTACAAAATTTTAGAAATTTTCACAATAAAATGTATATATTTACATAAATGAGATAGCAAAATGTTCTAGGTATGTTGAGAAGTCTGGGAAAGAGTTTTCATCCGTTTGAATTTTTAAAAGGTGTTATAGTACAGATTTCAAAAATATAAAAATAGACCAGAAAGTTAAATTCTAAGTTGTGGACACGGGTGACTTATTTTTATGCGTTTCCGTATTTTCCAAGTTTTACTTGTAAAAAAGTCTTTCGAGATGGTTTACATCACTGTTGACACCAAATAAACGTTATGGTTATTTACTGGGCAAATTAAGAATAATGATAAAACTTTAAAAATAGTTTATGTCAAAGTAGCTCCTGATATTAAAAAAAAAAACCTGCAATAATTATATCTAAAAGTGTGAGAGAAAGTTATAAAACCCTCTGTTGTCCTTCAGTTCCTTCTTGCAAAACTGGACTGTGTGTGATAGTTTATCAACTATTAAAAGTACAGACTGCGGCAGGCATGGTGGGAGCGGAGATACAAAAAAACTCCTACTGTTCCCGGACTTCAAATTTAGCTGGAAAGCCATTAAAATGTACTAATATACGACGACCGAAGCGACGTCACAGGACCTGCAGTACCTGCTAAGAGGAGGGGGAAGGCAGCACCGACGCCTGGCGCCCTGGGCAAGGAATTCTGAATCGCTTCCAAAGATCCCAGCCAATGGTCTCAGCGCGGAGGGAGTCGGGCGATGACGTTCTGGGATCCGGGGAGAGTTTTCCCCGCAGGGCGCTCCCGGAACTTTGCATCTAAAGTGGGACTTGAGCCCTCGAGGGTGGTTGCACTTTAGGTTCCTTCGACCCCTTCTGCTTGTCGGGGCCCCGGTGCCGGCGACTCCTCCTGGGGACCTTCGGACCCTTGGACCCCACCACCATGGAAGGGGGCGCCGAGCTGCTCTTCTACGTGAACGGCCGCAAGGTGAGCGCGCTGCCCGTCCGGTCCCGCCGGTCTCTCGGGGCTGGGGCGCCGGGCCCTGGGCTGCATGCGGGTTTGCCTGCGCGTCCCACCTGCACCGTAGGAGCAGGGAAGAGAAGCGTTTCCTAGGTCTGTCTGGATCTTTGAGCCCCCGCCTTCCTG
The DNA here is from genome assembly GCF_001704415.2 of Capra hircus. Lineage (NCBI taxonomy): Eukaryota > Metazoa > Chordata > Mammalia > Artiodactyla > Bovidae > Capra > Capra hircus. Next base: position 46,836,977 of record NC_030809.1, on the reverse strand, counting down.
ATGTGCCTTTCCCCTCTCCCTCCTAGACGCAGGGGCTGATTCCCAAGCCCAGCCCAACCCATCAACAGGAAGAGAAATGATTGTTCTTATTCAGCAGTCAGTACTCCCGAATCTTCCTCTTGTCAAACCTATCAGCAGACGGGAACGTCTTTCGTTAGGCCTCGGTCTTGGGTGCGTTTGGATAAGCGGAGAGCAGTTTGGAGTCAGGACAGGGCCGCAGAGATGGATTCACCAAGACTTCTCATTCCCATCGTCTCCAAAGTTATAGCACCTGGCACCGCTGAGCCCATGTCCGGCTCTGGGTACTCCAGGGTCCTCACTGGGTTCCCTGCTGGCGCGGCGGCCGTCCTCTCGGAAGCCAAGCTCGCTCCGTAGACCCCCGGGGGCAGTTCCAGCCGTTGCCCGAAATTTGGAGGCAGCAAAGCCCCCAGAGAATCCTTTAAAACACCCCCAAGCACGAAGCCACAGACGCTTACTCTTCATGTTGTCCCAGCACTTTGCAAGGGGGATACCAAAACAGGAAGGTGAAAGTGAAGTGAAAGAGGCTCAGTCGTGTCTGACACTTTGCGACGCCATGGACTATACAGTCCATGGAATTCTCCAGGCCAGAATACTGGAGTGGTAGCCTTTCCCTTCTCAATGGCAACCCACTCAAGTGTTCTTGCCTGGAGAATCCCATGGACAGAGGAGCCTAGTGGGCTGCCGTCTATGGGGTCGCACAGAGTCGGACACGACTGAAGCAACTTAGTAGCAGCAGCAGCAGCCTTTCCCTTCTCCAGGGGATCTTCCCAACTCAGGAACTGAACCGGGGTCTCCTGCATTGCAGGTGGATTCTTTACCAACAGAGCTCTCAGGGAAGCCCAAACAGGTGAAAGGGCTTCCTTAAAAGCAAACAATGGGCCAAGGGCTGTGATATCGGCCTTCAGAGCCCCAGTGATCCCTGTGTCTGAGTCAGGGAGAGCCTGACTTTCCCTGACTGGCCCTGGGACTCACCAGGAAGCTAAGGAAAGTCAAATATCACGGCCTCTCACTTGTGAGGCCTCTTCTAAAACCCTGAGCTTAATTTCGAATTTGGATTTTGTATCATTTTTCTTAAAGAGGATTTCCCCAGATCATGTAAATTCTAGGTCCTGTATAAAACTTTCCTCTGTACCTGCTGCCTGAGTTTCACACTGGATAAGATGAGTTTGTTTTTCCTGAACTTTGCTGAAGGCGGGCCATTAGGATCCCCTCACAGGACTGCTATGAGAGTGAACCATGATAAGGATTGGGGTTGGAGGTGAGTTTGAAGTGGTCTTGTGGTGTCATTTTTTCTTCTTTTGCATAACTAAATGGTGCAGTCGACACAACTGTGGCCTTTTTATTTGGACAAACAAGGATTCAATTCCAGCTCTAACTCCTAGGGAGACAATATAACCTACCCTCAGTTCCTCTGATAAAAGGAGATAGTACTACTTACTTCACAAAGAATGGTAGTGAGTTTTTAATCCATTGATTTAAGGGCCTGCTCTATGCCCATATGGCCTTCCCAGGTGGCTCATTGGTAAAGAATCCACCTGCTAATGCAGGAGATGGGGATTCAGTTCCTGGGTAGGGGGAGATACCCTGGAGGCGGAGATGGCAACCCACTCCAGCATTCTTGCCTGGGAAATCCCATGGACAGAGGAGCCTGGCAGGCTCCAGTCCCTGGGGTTGCAAAGAGTCAGACACGACTGAGTGACTGAGCACATACATGCGTATGCTAGTGTTCAGTGTCCTCGGGGAACTCAACCGAGCACAGAAATGACCAAGTCCCTCTGGGAGGCAGACAACAAGCATATAAATAAAGGGAAATGTATCATGTCAGGCAGTGATAGATGCCAGGATGAAAAACAGAGCAGAGTGAGGGGACAGAGAATGGATGTGAGCTAGTGCTTCAGGCAGGATGGACGTTTAAGACTGGATGAGAGGCTGACGTTTGGGTGGTCACCAGTATGAAGTGAGGAGCAGGCGTCTGAGGGAAAAGCACTCTACACCAAGGAAATGGAGGTGCAAAAATCCTCAGAGACAAGGATTTCTTCATGTTCAGGGGACAGCAAGGAGACTAGAGGGGCTGGAGATGTGGCCAGAGGCCAGATGACTAGGGCTTTTTAGGTGATGGTAAGGGTTTTGGTTAAAGGAGGAAATAGGTGTTTGAGTCTAGCTTCTTCTCCCCCGCCTCCCTCCCCTGTTCCCAAACAAACTGTAGTGGAAGTTTTAACATAACAGCTAATAATAGTTTGTACTCTATTGATTTTTAAAAATAAATAAACTGATTCTTATCTGTGGGCTTGTTTTATCTATGGCCAAACATCCTATGATCGTTTGGAACGTGCATATTAGAAATACCGATTTTGTTTTTGCAGTTGCCCTGTTAAAAGAAATTATGTCACCCTTTCTCTTTCCTGCCCCTCCCTTCCAAATTCTGTTAGGTATGTGCTTCAATCCTGGCAAGCAAACCTGATTGCCACATGGATAGAATTAGAATAAAGTCCCTGAATCAGAGAGTGAAGGGCTGTTGATAAAAGAGGAAAAAGCCATAAGGAAGAGAGGTCATGAAGTCAAACATAACCTCTGGGATTAGAGTCTTGCCCTTGAAAAGAAGCTTTGAAGCCAGTTAGGAGACTGGGTGATGTGACTGCCCTCTGCTCTGTGCTTTTTATGGTATCCCCCCAAGTCACTGGGTTTCCCTGGTGGCTCAGAAGGTAAAGAATCTGCCTGCAACGCGGGAGACCCAGGTTTGATCCCTGGGTCAGCAAGATCTCCTGGAGAAAGGAATGGCAATCCACTCCAGTATTCTTACTTGGAGAATTCCATGGACAGAGGAGCCTGGTGGGCTACAGTCCATGGGGTTCCAAAGAGTCAGACACTACTGAGTGACTAACACTGTCACGTTTCATTCCCAAGTCACCAAAATGTGTCACTGGGCAGGGGCTTGGGCCGAGTATGTTGATCCGAGACCTAGTTGCAGAAAGATTTCTGAAATCTTCGCCTATAGCTTCCAGAGTAGGTGACCCAGTTCATTCACCTGGAGTTGAAGGAGGAAGAGCCCATGAATAAATTATGCCCTAGATGCCGCATCACAAAGTATCTCAGGAACTGGGACAAGTTGTTCTATGAGGCAGTGAGGTGTAGAGATCAAGGATGTGGGCTTTGGAACTAGTTAGGCATGGACTTGAATCCTGTACTCTCTGCTCTGACACTCAGCATTTTTGTGGCCTCCAGCAAATGTCCTCACTGGTCGTCCCCTCCAACCTCTTTCCCTATTCCAAGGCTATGATATCCCACAATATACAGCAATTCTGCCCATTTTCCTCCTCTTGGCTTTCCTTATTTTCTGTTCTTTTCTCCTTTTTCTCTCTCCTCCTGATCTTTTTCCTTCCTCTTTCTGCCTCTGTCTTGTGTCTGGCAAGGCGCCCCCTTCACAAGTCATGAGCCCTGCACAGAGGAAGGCCATTTCTCAACTTTGTGTAATGTGAACTTGACATCTCCCAAAGGGCCAGTGGAGATACACAGGGACACATGCTCGCCTTGTAACATGCAAGGTTTTGCTGAGACAAGAATATGCAATGACCCTGACTTGAGAGCTGGTATCAGCTCTCCCAACCAGAGTCAGTAAGGATAACTCCTTTCCTCACTGCCTCCCACTCCCCAGCCACCATCTGAATCCTGACCTCCCTGTTTCACTCCAAGACCTGCCAAGACAGGGTGCATGCCGATCCCTGCCCCGCTTCCCTCCTCCAGTGTGCCAATCACCAAATCAAGAAAAATAAACACATTTCAAGTCAGTAGTCCTTTGAGCCAGACTCCAATCTCTTGAGACATCTGTTGGAACAAATACCCAAACAAGCAAAATCTGCTCTTCCATTAATTCCTCATGAAAACACAAATATTTCTCAAGCCTAAAATGCTCTTCCTTGTTACCCAGATCCTATCTCTCCCTTAAAATTGGGCCTCTGTGGATTCACCATCATATGTATGAATTAGGATTTGTTTCAGCTGAAAATAACTCAAACTCAAAACTAAGTAGTTCAAATAAGGTAAAGTCATTTTTACTTTTACACAAAGGATATCTGGAGAGAGACATTGCATTCTGGGCTGGTTCAGAAGCTTCATGGTGCCATCTGATATCCAAGTTTCTTCTTTTTCCCCTGTTGCCATTAATGTGTTGCCTTAGGGTCTAAAGTAGCTGCTGGCATTCTAACCATTTCATCTTTATTCCAGGCATCAGGAAGAAAGAAAGCCTGCTAGGAGAGACAACTAAAAGTTTCTGCCACCATTATTGGCTCCTCTCCATTTTATTATTTCCCAGCCTGTGAGATATCATCCCTCCCTCCTTAACGTCCTCATAGCAAATTATACATATCAAGTTATTCATTTAAATTAATTAACATTTATTATATCCTTATCATATACCCCCAGCACCTAGTTCAGTGTTAGACATGAAGAATAGTGGATGGTGATTTCTCTCAGGATCAAGCGAGGCTTATGCATATACAAATAATTGTGATGTAGGGTAACAGGTTCTGTGAAAGATGTGTGGATACTGACCGTGGGAACACAGAAGAGGATGGTTGCTTGGAGCAGAGGGTGGAAGGCAAATATTAGATGGTTGCACAGCCCACAGGAGAGAACATCTGAGCAGGGCTTCAAATGGCATACAAGATTCTTAGAAGTAGAGAAGAGAGAAAGGACGTTCAGGGCAGTGGGAATCCTATAAGCAAAAGATAGAAGTCCCTGCACTACTAGGACCAGCCACTTCTGGTTACAGTTCATGTGACCAGAGTTCAAGGTACATGGGTTGAGTGGCAGATGATGGAAAGTTTATCAAAGAAGCCTTATAGCTATGGGAAAGAGTTTGAATTTCTTCCCCTATTCCAGAAGCTGGTAGAAATTCACCTAAGACCCACTCAGTGTATTTCTTAAATATGCACGTCTTCTGGTTCTCTCTCCTGAAAATCTTGATCCGATAAAGGTTTCAATTTAGCGAGCACCCTGAATGATTCAGGAATTCCCAGCACAGCAGTGTGGCGGCCAGGAGTCAATGTTGGATTTAGGCAGACCCAGGAGATGAGCAGATTTGGATTTCAGAGAAGTCACTCTGGTAGTGGTATAGAGGGTGGCATCCTGGGTGCCAAGAATGCGGACAGGAGACCTGTTAGGCAGCTGTTACCATTGTTCAGGCTGGACGTAATAAGAGTGGATTTCAGGGAGTGACAGAAGACGTGAAGGGTGTTTCGAGAATTGTTCTGGAAGTGTATATGGCCAGGACTTGGTGATGCTGATTGTGGTGGATTGAAGGAAGGGAAACATAGAAAACAGCACAGATTTTTTAAGCTTGGCTGACCTAGGAGATGGTGAGTCTATTAAACAAGTTCAGGAAAAGAAGGGAAGAAGTAAGGAAATAAAATATAGAATTCCATCGGAGGGCCAATTAAGTTGGGGATACCTCAGGGCACTTCACAGTTTTCTTGTATTGCAGTATGCGGGTGCGCGCACACACACACACACACACACACACACACACACACAAATTGTTTCATCCATATTATATCACAGTTTCCTCTAGGGTACAGATCCAACCTTGGTAATTGGCACTTGCCTCACTTTGCCCAGCCTATGGCCACTTAGAATTGAGGCTTAGGATGCTTCTATAGAATAAGCATATTTACCCTCTTCACCTACTTTCCAGTAGGGAAAATTGGTATAACATGGGTGAAGGATGAACTCTAGTTCTGAAATTGTGAAGAAAACCATGCTTCTATTTATGAATTTAAAAGAAATCCAAGTTTTCAATTAAGAAAGGGAAAACATGATCACTTTGGAAAACATAACCAACCATGACATTTCAATCATGCCATCCATTAGATGCTGCTGTTTTAACTGCCATGCTGCTAGACTGCCCACACAAACTTGCTCCTTAAGTGTGTCTTTGCTTGCACATATTTGTATCAATTGGCATATGCATTTTATCTTCTCTTTTGTCTCTTAGATTTGGGAGGAATGGATGGTTATGATCTCTTTCTGGAAACTGTAATTCTTTGAATATGATAAACAAACAATTCTTTGAAAAAGAAAAAATCTGTATCAACTTCTCAGAGGTCCAGAAGACTTCCCCTACCTCTCTGTCTGCTATTTTCAGTTCTGCTGTTATCTTTTCCCTCACTTGCTTCAGACTTTGTAGAAGTTGGAGGGAAGTCACTAGTGTTTTGTTACTAGAAACAACCACTGCCTTAGAGAACAGTGATAGTTCAGGACCACGGACAGTAGCAATGGCATGGTGGGGCTCAAGATTTAGCTATACACTTAAGAGAGATGACTTGTATATCACAGGTGTTCCACAAATGTTATGTCAAGTTGAGAATATAAGAGTTAGTTAATATTAATCTTCATGAAATTAGCATGAGCCACCCATGTAAATATTCTAACTCTCCTAAATTTGTGTGTTAATCTCTTATTTTCTTTTGGTACAGGTGATAGAAAAAAATGTTGATCCTGAAACAATGCTATTGCCATATCTGAGGAAGAAGCGTATCCTTTGCTTTGAGTTGTGTATGTGTGTGTATGTGTATCTGTGTATAACCCCAATCTCTTCATCAAGTGATATTTTAAGTATCTTTTTAGAGCCACACTGAGTCATATCCCCTACTTTGAGAAACTCCTACACCTGAGTTTTGTAGACAGTGCATAGTTGCACTTATCAGACAATCAAGTTCTTTCCAATCTGTTTTGGCATTAAATATATTGGCTAAAGTGGAGAATAGCAATAGGAATTAAAGCAACAGATGCTAACATAGCTTAATTTAGCATCCATTCCATTAGAATTAAGAGTCACAATATTGCTGTTCTAACTTCCAGGACTAATCATCATGCCCGCTAGAAAAAGAGAGCACAGAAATCTCCTAAAATGGAAGGGAAAGAACAATGGAGAAATTAAACCTGAAAATGTTACCTTGAAAAAACTTCCCAAGTAAATAATCTAAGGAATGGATTCTTATTCTGCTGTTCATGAACTCCAGTGGGCTTCTAGCAGTCTGTGGATCCTGCTACATTGCATGCAAACTTGTGAGACAATGGGAATTTGTACATTTTTCCCCAGAGAAAGTGAAATTCCCCAAAGAGCACAAAACTCAAACAAAAACATAATAACAATTTTCTGGAAGTCATTCAAGGTTTTGGGGCAAAAAAGTAATGAATACTAATTTCCTGGTTATCCATGGTACCAGTGTAATGTTTAAGATTTGTTTCATTTGTGAGTGACAGGAAATCCCAATAGCAGTAAATAAGGTAGAAGTTTCTTTCTTTCTCATTGTGTTATTTCAGGTTCCCCGGGAAGCAGACACCAAAACATGAGATTAAATATGCAAGAGTTTTATTAGGAAAAATGCCTGAGTGAAATAGAGGGGCAGTTAGAGAAGATTTAGACCTGAAACAAAGAGAGAGAAGGCTGAGTGGAGGAGTCTCAGACTGCATGTAATCCAAGGCAGATTCATCAAAGCCACTGAGGGTGGTTGACAAGGACTCCCACACATCTCCATCGCGCAAAGCCGCTAGTGGGAAGCAGCCCATGGGAGTCATGACCTTGATGAAAAGTGGGGTGATAGATATCAAAGTGCAGCAGCTGGGTCTCTTGGTCAGTTTTCCTCTATGTTGGAGGGAGTCTCTATGTTGAGGCACATTCTCATGGCTGTGATATTTACATAAAGGAATCCTGAAGGTAGGTCAATCCAGATGAATAGAACAATGTCACAGCAGTATCAGGGGCTAAGGGCTTTCTGTCTTGCTGCTTCACCCTCCTCAGTTTGAAGCTTTCTCCTCATGGTCATAGATGACTAACTGAGGTCCAGCCATCATATCTGAATTCCAGCACAAAGGAAGAAGTAAGAGATGAGGGAGGGGCAACCCTCTCCCTTTGAGGATGTTTCCTTCCTGGAAATTATACAGAGCATTTATGCCTCTATCTCTGTGGTCAACATTGTTAATGATGCCACCAAGCATCAGAAGAGGATAAAAAATGTACCTTTTTTATTCCAGGCAACCACATGTGAAGCTCGAAATTGAGCATTTCTATTACCAAGAAAGAATAAGAGAAAAGATATGGGGAAACAACTAGCAGTTTCCTGCATTGAGAAACAGAAATATAGCAAATGTGGATAACATGACACAAATATTCTAAGAATTAATTACACTTTGACATTTTACTTTGTATATCATCAAAGCCACACATAAGGAAAGAACAGATATGCGAGGTACTCACACCTGCAAATCCTCAAGGCCGTTGATATGTCTAGACTCTTCCTTCTTTTAAGTTTGGCCCTCTTTTCGGCAACCTGAGGTCCAGCTGTCTTAAAAAGAAGGAGACTAGACATAACACACAAGTGGGGGACTTTCCTGGCCGTCCAGTGGTTAAGAATCCAGGCTTCCACTGCAGAGGGCACAAGCTCAGTCCCTGGTTGGGGAACTGAGATCCGTGTGCCCTGTAGTCAGAAAAACAAAAAACAAAAAATCACATACACACAAATGAAAATCAAGAATTTGTAAGATTATAAATAATAGCAGCTAAGATATACATACGTCGTTTGATTAATAAGTATCAAACAAGTGTACATTTAAGAATGTTTGATGTTGTCTCTTAAGGTCAGAGCTATTTTACAAAGAAAATTATGGAAGACACATTATCTTTAACTATGCTTTTCCAGTCCGACTCACAGGAACTAAATATGGCTGTGGAGGGGGAGGCTGTGGTGCCTGCACAGTGATGATATCACGATATAACCCCATTACCAAGAAGATAAGGTACCTTGCTGCAAAGTCCACGTATGGTTGAATTTTTGTAGCTTTCAACTGTGTTGTTTTCCTTCCTTTGGTAAATATGCGCACCTGCTGTGTGACAGGAACTGTGATAAACACTGGGAATGCAATGATGGGCATCAAACCATTCAGGTTCCAGCAAAAATGTTGCTTTCTCAGCCCTCCCTGATCACCTCCCCCATGCCCATGCCCCGTTTCACCTCTGCAGCTCCCTGCTCCCTTATTAATGTATTCATGGTACTTCTCATCGTGTGTGCTGTGTGTATGTGTTGTCCAAGTACATATGTATTGCCCATCGTCCCTCGGTGAGAAGATATACTCTACATAGGCAGGGATTTTATCTGTCTTGTCCACTAATCAGTCCCACTGCCTGGTCACTCTGCCTAGCATATAGTAGGCACTCAATGTTTACATTTATTTAAAAGTGAATAATATCCTTCTAAGGTCTTCCCTGTAGCTCAAACTACGGTGAAGAATCTGCCGGCAATGCAGGAGACCTAGTTTCAATTCCTGGGTCAGGAAGATCCTCTGGAGAAGGGGATGGGAATACACTCCAGTATTCTTGCCTGGAGAATCCCATGGACAGAGGAGCCTGGGGGGCTACAGTTCATGGAGTCGCAAAGAGTCAGACACGACTGAGTGACTAACACTGCTACTACTAATATCCTCCAGACTTTCTTTTGTGTATATATTTATGGAAGCATACTGCATGTACAGTTTAGAAACTTCCGTTGCTACACTTCTTAGGAATATCTTTTCAAAATAATAAATATAATTTTAGTGGCTGTATATGTGCTATCATATATATCACCGTCACCAAAAGGTGCTGACTTAGATTATTGTTTGGTTTTCACTATTATAAAGGAGTGGATCAGTGAGCACTCATATGTCTATGTATATTTATATTTATGTTTGTGATGATTTCTTGATGATAGATCCATAGAGGTGGAATTGGAGGGTAAAAGGATGAGTGAATCTTTAAATTTTTATGGCTTCCAGCAAGATTCCTCTCAGAACAGTTCTGTCAATTTACATTCTTTTCAGCAGTCTATGAATTCCATTTTCCCAAACCTTTGCATTCTTAGCGTATTACAATTTTTACAAACGGTTGTCATTTTCTTTGATAAAAACGGCTTCTCATTGCTTAATTTGAAACTCTCTTGATTGTCATTGAGGTTGAACCTTTGCTTCACGTATTTGTTGGCCGTCTGTTACTTTGTTTGGTAAAGTGAGAACATTTTAGGAGTCCTTTTGAGTTAGATATTTTCTAGCAGGAGATTTGTGGGGCTGAGGAGTTCTGTGTTCCACGCTCTGTTTCTTCTTCTGAGACAAAATATCAAGTTAACTCTATTGCCCAAGCAACCCCTGGCCTGGCATCTGCTTGGAAGATGGAATGTGCTCCAGGTGATTGTCACATGTGACTAGAGAAACGAATGTCAGCCCCTCCATCAACAGAAAAGAAAAAAAACAAAAAACAGTTACTGAAACTATTCTGGAGTTAGAATTGGAGGCCTAATTTGAATCCCATCTGACACTCCAGCTGTGATCCTGAGCAACTCACTCTGACCCTCAGAGTTGTCTTCTACAAAATGGCCATTAACTAAGGGCAAAATGTCTATGCAAAGCTTGGAATATCTTATAAAACCTGCCATATTGGAGGCGCTGCTTTCCCACTAGATACAATGTAATTTGTGCTTCTCTTTTTCATATGAAGACATTATCCAGCTAACGCCTGTCTGACTCCCATCTGTTCTCTGTATGGGGCTGCCATCACCACAGTAGAAGGCATAGGAAGCAGCAAGACCAGGATTCATCCTGTTCAGGTGAGAGAGGGCCTCTTCTTCATAGGGTTTCTGTGCCTTGAAAATCATTAATCACACGATGAGTTCCTGAAATTAACACAGTAGAGCTGTGGGCCCTGCTGCCTGGGCATAGTCCACAGATGACACAAAGCGGGAGGCAGGAGTGAAACTTGGGACATGTGACTGACTTGTTAGAAAAATACTTTTTAAGACTAGAGACCTCTTTCCTAAAAAGAAAAAAAAAAAAAACTTGACATCACTGGGTTGTTTTCTATATTCTAATTAAATGAGACCTGTCCATTTTGTATCTTCCAAACTTATATAGAAAAGAGAACCATCTATGCATTGGGGGATAAAATCTTGGTTTTTTTCTATAAAGGGAAATGTAACATGATTTTAAAACTGAATGAAAATCTCAGCTACCAAAAAGATTTGTTGAATTTAGGGCTTATTTGGAAGCTATGTAATGGTAGCTGTCAATGAATTGTAAGGCTTTTCTCCTAAGGATGCTCCTTGTTAGAACTTTGCCTGAAGTGAAAGGACACCTCAGATTCCTGACTCTTTCAATTATTTATATGCTGCCCAGAAAGATGCTCTTGCTACTTGTTTCTGTCTAAGATAATGAGTATCACTTAAGAGGAGAGGAGAGGAAGGAAAAAAAAAACAAAAAGGAAAAGAGAGGGGGAAGATAGTCACAGAGCAGAAAATGGGCCAGCTTCATATTCTTCAGGCAATCTTGGCTTTGGTTTATTTTCTATGAAACCTTGTTACCTAGAGGGAGCAGATTCTGCCTGAATATGCCTGTGAGGCTTGGCTGTTTGGAGGCATGAAAACACTGTCATTTAGTACCTGCTGCCCAGTTCCTGGCAGTAAGGTAGCCAGACAACGGCTTCCAAAATGGGCTTGAACCATTGAAGTTAGACTCAAAAGAGAACAGGCTGGGGTGGGAGGCAGGGAGATTTGGAAAAAAAATCAAAGCAATCTTTCCTTCGTGACTGTTGTTTGGATTAACGATAGCACTTTGTAAACAAATTCCAATGGCAACCCACTCCAGTACTCTTGCCTGGAAAATCCCATGGACGGAGGAGCCTGGTAGGCTGTGGTCCATGGGGTCGCTAAGAGTCGGACACGACTGAGTGATTTCACTTTCTTTTTTCACTTCTATGCATTGGAGAAGGCAATGGCAACCCACTCCAGCACTCTTGCCTGGAGAATCCCAGGGACGGGGGAGCCTGGTGGGCTGCCATCTATGGGTTCGCACAGAGTCGGACAGGACTGAAGCAGTAGCAAAGCATTAGGGCTGTATGCTCAGTTGCTTGGTCGTGTCCGACTCTTTGCAACCCCATGGACTGTAGCCCGCCAGGCTTCTCTGTCCATGGAATTATCCCAGCAAGAATACTGGAGTGGGTTGCCATTCCCTTCCCCAGTTAGGGCTTTACTTGACGATAATTCAGTTCATTTATTTGAAGGACTTCCTTTATCTCAGAAATTCCCCTTCTGGACTACAGGTTGAAATACTCAGGAATCTTTTAAAAATATGTGTCATTGACCCACCCCAAGAGATTCTGTCAGATAGTTTGGGGTGCTGCTTGGGCCTTGGAGATTTTAAAGCTTTCCCCTGCAATTCTGAAGGCTGAGAACTTTTGAATGAAGCTCAAAAAGCTGGTGAGGATCAGTCATGGCTACCCCAGTCCAAGAAAGGGAGAGATACCAAGGCTGAGAAGGATTTTCTGGGGTCTCTTCTCCAACTTTAATGTGCCTGTGAACCACCCAGGGATCTTGTTTGAATGCAGGGTCTGATTCAGTAGGTCCAGGGTCGAGCCCAAGATTCTACGTTTTAATGTTTCTGTGCTTGCAGGAGAGGATTGCCAAGTGTCATGGCACACAGTGTGGCTTCTGCACCCCTGGGATGGTGATGTCCATGTACACGCTGCTGAGGAACCATCCGGAGCCCACCCTGAGTCAGCTAAATGATGCTCTTGGTGGTAGGTTATATGTGTGTGTGCTTTAATTTCTAGTTTCTAAATGATGGTGCTGATAATAGCTATTAAACATTTACCAAGTGCCACACACTGCATTACGTGCTGTATAAACAGATCTTCATTTACTCTTTATGATAACTTTATAAGGTAGGCACTATTATTATCTCCCATTTCATAGATGGAGAAACTGAGGTTTAGAGAGTAATTTACTAAAAATTATACCACCAATAAGTAGAGGAGTTAGTTTGTTCAAATCAGGTTTCAGACAAGACCCACATACTGCACTTGGCTGACACATTTCTCAAGTCTCTCTTAATCTATAAGGGTCTCCTCGTTTATTGTTTGCTTATTTAAATAATAACTACACCACCAGTTTATTCATTTACCCTCCAAGGAATTCAGTTATCTCCAGTTCCCTCCTACCGGGGTGGGTGCTCTCAGGACGGTATTATCAGAGGGCTCCTAATGAACGCAACATGAAATCAAAGAGACTGACATCTTCTCGTGATACTTATTTCAAAGAACTGCCTTTATTTGGAGCTAGTTTATCAAATTCGGGAACTCAGTGTGTGTGTGTGGAGCTGGTGCTGGGTCTTGGAGGAGTCTTCATTATCAAGATTCTGAACAATTCAGGGAAGCTTGGCGCACTGCAGTCCATAGGGTCACAAAGAGTCAGACACGACTGAGCCACTGAACTGACTGAACAGTTCTAAAGAATAAGAGCCTTCCAGATGCTATTTCAGGTGATATCCTCCTTGGCTCTTTGTCTTCTGTCTCCCAGGGACTTTATTTCTCTGCTGTATTACATGGGCCTAAAGCTCATGTGCTCAATTCCTCTGCTGAAGTGTTCCAGGGAAGACAGGACTAAACAGAAGTGAAAAGGAGAGATGGTGCATAAGACACAAACTGGACTTATTTGTCCTTTGGTCTTTGGCCTTATTAGGTCTTACTATGCGTTTGATCTCATGGCCATTTATGATGTAAACAAGTGACAAGAGGTTCTCAAGTTTTAGGGAGCTTGAGACGTACACGGGAAAATGTTAGAAATGAAGATTCCTGAGATCCAAGCCCAGAGAGGTTGCTTCAGTGGCTTTGTTTTTTGAATTTAGATTTAGGGGTTGGAGGAGAACATGGGAAATGGACCACTGTAGAGAAATGCTGGCCTAATGATTTATTGTAAATAAATTGTGTACCCGTTGCTTCTACAGCTTAAAAACTGCCTTTGCTTCTATATAAAACCTTTGACCTTTCTAGCAACTGAAGCTTAGCTCGCTCTCTTTTTTTTTTAAATATCAAAATTTAGCTTTTTTACATTTTTACTGATATTGAAAACCAAAATTTTTAATTGAAGTACAGTCAATTTACAATATTGTGTTAGTTTCAGGCGTAGAGCACAGTGATTGAGTATTTTTGCAGACAACATTCTCTCATAGGTTATAAGAAAATGGATAAAATTCCTTATGTTATACTGTAAGCCTTTATCGATTCTGTATTTTATATATTATTGTTTGTCTTTGTTAATCCCATAGTTGTAATTTATCCCTCCCACTTCCCTCTCCCTATTGTAATCACAAGTTTGTTTTCTATGTCCGTGAGTCTGTCTCTGCTTTGTAGATACATTCCTTTGTATTATTTTCTATTATTCCACATATAAGTTATATTGTATAATATTTGTCTTTGATTTATTTCACTAAGCATATTATTCTCTAGGTCCATCCACATTGCTACAAATGGCAGTATTTCATTCTTTTTTTATGACTCAGTAATATTCCAACACACACACACACCCCACATCTTGTTTTTAACACTACATCTTCTTAATCTAATTATCTGTTGATGACCATTTGGGTTGTGAAAATCAACCCCCAAATATTGCTGTATACCAACAGTTTTTGACTTGAAATCACTGTGTTCTTTGAACAGCTATCACAAGCAGAGTATATAATAACTGTTTGCAGAGAGAAAATACAAATAGCTGAATTGTTAGACCCTGCCACAAGACTATCAGCCAAATATCTCAAGTTGTTGACAAAAAGAAAAAATTTGATTTGGTGGATTTGGTGGACTGAAATGTCAAACAGCACTTCTTTCTTGGGTGGGGTCCTTATTCCCATCAATCTCTTGGCCAACTGTGCCTGTTTCTAGATTCATTGATTAACAATACTGGGTTTTTCCCCTTCAGGTAACCTGTGTCGTTGCACTGGATACAGGCCCATAATCGATGCGTGCAAGACTTTCTGTAAAGTGAGTAGAAAGGAACACATTATTGAGTATATTTTTTCCCTGGTTAAATAAAATGGTAGGGGGTAGCAGATGTGATTGGAGAAGGAAATGGCAACCCACTCCAGTGTTCTTGCCTGGAGAATCCCAGGGATGGGGGAGCCTGGTGGGCTGCCGTCCATGGGGTCGCACAGAGTCAGACACGACTGAAGTGACTTAGTAGCAGCAGCAGCAGCAGCAGATGTGATTAGAAGAATAGCCCATTGCCACTAATGCAGGAAAACTTCTTATCTCAAGGTCTGTAATTGCTGTCTGTCACTTGATCTTGGGCAGGGCGCCTACCCTGGTTCATTGAGCTTGCCCTGGTAACCGCACGGTAAGCACCTGAGCACTTTGACATTGGCCACTGGTCATTGTTCATTGTGCCGAGGGATCTTTCCTGACCCGTTTGTCTGGGTCAGGTACCCCATCCTGGTGCTCCTGTATCCCCTGAGCACACCCCTGCAGCAGCCTTGGCCGTACGCTGGTGCAATTGCCCATTTACTCTTCCGTCTTTTCACCAGGAGGTGGTCTGCTTGGTGCTTCACCAGTGTGTCAGTTGAGTAGGCACTCAGTCAACGGTGAATAAACACCATTGAAAGGAGGCACAGGAGATTAGCTTTGGAATTTACATGATGAAATAGTGCATCACAAGAACAGAGTGATAATAATAATACTTGTTATTATTAATAAAATATTTTACCAACAAATAAATTATTAATACCAAGTTATTGATAAATTGTTAATAATAAATTATTTGTTGCTAATAAAATATTAAATCAACCATTGTTGTTATGTGCCAGATTTTGTCATAAGATCTTTACAGCATGGTGGCTATAGTAATAATACTGTGTTGTGTACCTGAAAGTTGTGAAGAAAATAGACATATACACACACACACACAAATTTTAGCTATGTGAGGTGATGGATGTGTTAATTAACCTAGTTGTGATCATCATTTAACAAAATATACTTATAATGTAATGTCAAACAGTCACATTGTACACTTTAAATATATATAATTTTATTTGTTAATTATAGCTCAATAAAGCTGAAAAAATATTTAGTAGAATCAACAATAAATTCTTGGTTATTTGTTTTTCTCACCCACTAGACTTCTGGCTGCTGTCAGAGTAAAGAAAATGGGGTTTGCTGTTTGGATCAAGGAATAAATGGATTACCAGAATTTGAGGAAGGAAATGAGGTCAGTGAAACGTAAATTTTTAAAGATTTTTCCAGGACATCAGTAGAGACCAGCTTAGTTTTAGGAAGAAAAATGGCTGTGCAAGTTTTTGAGGCGTGTCAGCACGTCCTCTCCCCCATTCTCACTCCATCATCCATCTTAACAACTTCATCCCTCACTCCAGACGTTACTCTCAGTCACTTACCACTATCTGCAGGAGGGAAAACACGCTGATCTCTTAGTGTCTCTCAGTTTAAAAAAAAAAAAAAAAAAGTGCTTCAAGTCTTCTCTCTAGTGGAGATATTAGGGAAAATGGAAGGGCAGGGAGAGACAAGAGAGGTGGCTGGACGTTCAGGGGAAGGTTCTGGTTCTCAGCTGTGTCTGGCCTGCTGCCTCCTCCGCTTCCCCCAGACCCCAAGGAGTATGTGCAGGGCTGGGGGTCCACCGGCAGCTGCACTGTCGCTAGCAACCTGGTCTGTGTGAGAGCCCTTGGCTTAGAGCCCAGGTACCATGGCTGGTCAGCGGGCTTTTCTGTCTGTCTGTTCTGTGTCTATCTTCTTCTGACCTCATTCCACAAAGGATTTAAAGTAGGGAGAACTGCCTGATGCCAATAACTTCTGGTACTTTCTCTGTTTAAGACAAGTCTGAAACTCTTCTCAGAAGAGGAGTTTCTGCCATTGGATCCAACTCAAGAGCTGATATTTCCTCCTGAGCTAATGGTAAGTAAGGCAAAGTTGAACTCATGCCAGAAGAATTCATGGTGAAATGTGAAGGATATTTGCTATGGATCCTCTTGAAAGTTGATTGGCAAGTAGGTAGTATCCATCTGCCATTCTCAGTCCAGTCTAAAGAGTGTGAGACTAAGGGAGGAACAGTTGATTGTAATAATCAGCAGATAGTATCTATTACAAAATGCCCTGAAATGACAGCGTCTGGAGGTTTAGACATGTTTTCTTCATCCAGTTTTGCTGAGTTTTGTTCTTCCATCAAGTGTTTTGATGAAATTAAATATGCAAAGTATTTTTAAACTTTGAAAAAGATTCTTTTAAGATATAAAAGAACCAACAGGAAATATAGTCTCCAGAAGGAGTGAAATATTGTCACATTTTTGTCCCATACTCTGATTTCTAGTAAACACTACTTTTAGGTCACTGTTATTTTATTTTTTAAAGAGCTCTCTCTTTCCTTTCCTTGTTCCTATAAAGACAGCAGAAGCATGGAAATGTTATCATGAGATGATCTTGAATCTTTATTGCTTTTTCAATAGACAATGGCTGAGAAAAAAACACAAAAGACCAGGATTTTTGGTAGTGATAGAATGACGTGGATTTCCCCAATGACCCTGAAGGAACTTCTAGAAGCCAAAGTCAAGTATCCCCAGGCCCCTGTTGTCATGGGGAACACCTCTGTGGGTACGTAGAAACCAGGAGCTTCCTAGAAGAAAACAGGAAAAGGGCTTCAGGGAGCAAAACCTCAAATATGCATGTTCTTGGGAAAAGCAGTCTGAAATAACATTTTAAATCATCTATGCTTGACTTCCCTTGAGGATTGCTCAAGAGACTTGCACAGCTTCTATTACATAAGTGAATTCCTGTCACTCTAACCGGAGCAGTACACAGAGCTGAACCCCAGAGTCCTGCTCTGTAACAAGTCAGCACAGCTGTCCTGTCTTTCCATGTGGAGTCTGATCTGGGGCTGGGATTTGCAATTATTCTATTTCCTCTCTTAGTGGTGTCTCAGTGGATATAGTAGGTTTTCTTAAATTGCAGTGACATGGTCTTTCTGTTGTGTCCATTGTAAACTCAGTTTGACTACTTGCTTCTTGGAGGAGTCTCCTAGAAGTCTTCCCAAGGAGAATTCTGAATATGCCCCAAGACGACTTGGATGTGTCAGCCAAGTTTTAACACTGACAAATACAGAAGGCTTCACAAGTTTAGTGAAATTCTGTCTGTCCTTTTTCTATGTATGTGATTTAGCAATGAACAGAGCTATAGAAAGATGTCATTTTTATATGTTCTAAGGACATCAGTTTTAATCACAATTTCAAAAATTAAAAGGCAGTTAGGCCCCCCTTCATCCTAGTTTACTTATTTTTTTTCTAATCCTCAGGCCCTGACATGAAATTTAAAGGCATCTTTCACCCAGTTATAATTTCTCCTGATAGAATTGAAGAACTGAGTGTTGTAAACTATACAGATAATGGTGAGTCCTCAGGATCCCTCCTTTCTTAGTTAAAATGCATTAAACAGTTTATTTCTTTGCTCAGTAGACATGCAGAAGAGATCTTCATGATTATAATATACAGAGAGATTCCCTTGTAAGGTGATCGCATTCTGGAGGAAGTTCAGGGAAGAATCCTCTATGATTAGAGGAGATACTGTCTGAATAGTTAGATTTTCACTGAAGAACTTTTATGTCTGCAATTCAGGGAACTGTAACAATTATTCAGTGAAAGGTACCATACCAAGTGCTGGATAAACAATAAAGTTGAGAGTCTTTGCTCTCCAGAAGCACAGTAGATAACCAAAGCAAGTTTATGTATTATGCAGCTTCCAAACTGGCTTTTCCATTTCAATAAAGGAAACTGATGTAATGACAATGATGAGAGGCAATGAAATGTGAGTTTGAAGTCTGGCTCTGGAGTCCAGTTCCTGACTATGTCATATATTAACTGAAAGACGTTAGTCAAGATACTTAACTGAACCTCAGTTTGTATGGGGTTATTACTATTTCAAATCTTTGTTAGAATTCAAGAAGATTCTGTAAAGTATTCAGCATAGTGCTTGACACAATGAGTATTCAAAAAATTTAGCCTCCATCACCTCCACCACTGTCACCCCCACTGTCACCAACACCATCACCTCCTTCACCACCACCATTGCAACCACTGTTAACTTCTCCTTTGTGTGTATTCAGTGGGATCAGTGGTATCCAACTGTTTGCGACCTGTCAGACTGTAGCCCGCCAGGCTCCTCTATCCATGGGATTTTCTGGGCAAGAATACTGGAGTAGGTTGCCATTTCCTCTTCCAAGGGATCTTCCCAACCCAGGGATCAAACTAGCATCTCCCGCATTGGCAGATGGATTCTTTACCACTGCACCACTTGGGAAGCCCACCTCCATTACCAACCACGATTCCTGCCATCACCACCATGACCACCAGTAGCAGGGCAACATGTATCTAGCATAAGGATCCCATATCTGCTGTCTAAAATCTAATGGACATTTCCAGGTCAGCAGTGATCACACTGTGTTCTCTGCAAATGATTCCATTTCAGGGCTGACCATAGGTGCTGCTGTCAGCCTGGCTGAGATGAAGGACATCCTGGCTAATGTGACCCGGAAACTCCCCGAGGAGAAGACACAGATGTATCACGCTCTCCTGAAACATTTGGGAACTCTGGCTGGGCCCCAGATCAGGAATATGGCTGTATGTATTTGATGACAGTAATAGCTAGTGTGTGCCCCTTGAATGACCATTCCTATCAAATCGTGACATTTTCATTCTTTGAGAACAGACAAAAAGAATAGTTTTCCAAAGCTTTGATTCTTGTAATAAGCTTGGTTCTTATTTTACCACTTGTGTCTTTATAATTTCACAACTGGAGTGAAAATAACCCATTATTTTAAAAAGTCTTTAGGGGGCCACATAGTGAGCAGGCATCCAGATTCAGATCTGAACCCCCTCCTGGCTGTGGGCAACTGTACCCTCAACCTGCTGTCAAAAGGTAGGTGACACCTCCTTCCTGGGGCTTATTAAATCCTGTTCCTCCTCTTCTTTTGCCTCTCCGGGGTTATAGGAAGCCCAGTTTTGACAATTAGTATTCTTTTTATTATAATTCCATCTCCCTTTTCAGATGTTTGGAAAGTCAGTCAGTTGGGTCTTAATTGTACATGCACCTAACGTCTTCATCTCCTTCCTTTTGAAGGCTTCTGGTAGATATTTTCCTATGCTGGTTGCCTGACCAGTGTTGGTTAGTGTCCTGCTGTAATCTGAAGAGTGACAAGAACTCTAGGCTCATACTTGAGCTGTCATTGATGGAAGCCTGCAAGTCTTTTTCTATTGAACATTGGTTGAGCTTCATCCTATACTTTTTTGAGTTTTGTTTTTGAAAACTAAGTCTAAGATTTTTTCATTTATTTCTTTCATTTCAATTTAGTCAACAATTATTAGAAAGATTTAATTGGTCCTCTAAAAATCTGTATTTTTTAATTTAAAAATACATACTAACTTTCTCTTACCTGCATTGTTAAATGCCAACTCTTCATAGCATCTAAACCACAAAATTATCTTAATGAAGAAGATGTATAATTCTGTTCTAGGTTCATCAGTCCGTATTTCTCAATTCCACATAAATGCATTACTATATGATACTGGTTTTTCTCTTTCTGACTTACTTTTTACCTCACTACAGTTGACTCAAGTTTGTTCCTTTTTATGGCTGAGTAATATTCCATTATATAGATGTACCACAACTTCTTTATCCATTCATCTGTCAGTGGACACATATACACTATCATGTGTAAAATTGTTAGTGGGAAATTGCTAAATGATACAGGGAGACCAGCCTGGTGCTCTGCAATGACCTAGAGGGATAGGATTGGGGCAGGGGAGGGAGGCTCAGGAGGAAGGGGATGTGTATATAATTATGACTGATTCATGTTGTTGTACGGCAGAAACCAAAACAAAATTTTCCACCAATTAAAAAATAAAGTTTTAAAAAAGATGTATATTCAGTTATCAACTTAAGTAACATCCTTTAAAAAAATCATTCATGGAGAATTAGGTTTTGTGATATAAATATAAACATCAAAAGATTCTTAGTTTTTATCCCAAAGTCCTATTTCATTATAGCTTTAAATAGTTCCTCCCTCCGGTATATTGATTAAAGAACAGAAATTCTTTAGGTGCTGAGAAAAGATAGAAACAATTAAGACTACATCTCACTGGTATAAAAATTCATTAAAGGCAATTTATTCACTATTGTACTGAGTAGAGTTCTTGATTATACACAATAAATGTTTGTTGAATGACTTGATTAGAATATCAAAAGAGATATTAGTATCTTCTTTCTTCTCACAAATCTCAAAATAAATCGTACTGTTCAGGAAGTGATTCCTAAGGTCCTTCTCTGCCTGACCTCGGGCTACTCACCTAGATATTTTTATTTATAATCAAGAAAAAAGGCAAAATAAAAATAAAAAAGATGGGCTCTAGATGGGATGAAGCACTGCAAGACACCATTACATGGTGAAAGACTTTTTAAACAAGGGAAGAGCACTTCTTTTCCTAATCAGCTTCCTGTATTTGGTAGAATTGTTTCCCAAATTTTGGGAATTTGATTGTTTAATGAAAAACAGATGCCAAGGAAAGTGTTCTTTCTTTCCACAGAAGGAAAACGGCAGATTCCTTTAAATGAGCAGTTTCTCAGAAAGTGCCCAAGTGCCGATCTTAAGCCTGAAGAAATCTTGATCTCAGTGAACATCCCCTATTCAAAGAAGGTGAGACTGTCCTTTCAATTTCTTCATTTTACCTGTGAGCATACAGCTTGTTAATTGCACCATATAAGAGAGTTAAAAAAAAAAGGTGTGGAGTGTTTGTAGTGGAGAATATGAGGATCTGCAAATATTTTTCACTTGTATTAAGTACTCTCCATCATTCCTAGAATCAGGAGACCTTTAACTCTGCTTTTCTCTCCATCCTTCTCTCTCTCCCTCCCCCCGTACCTCCCCTCATTGAAACCAAGTTCTAAAGTTACCTTCCTACAAATTTTTAAAAATTTTTTGTACGGTGAGGCTTTGTCACAAGTAAGACTTGAAACTGTTCCTCTACTTATACCTTGAGGTTTGGAAGAAGCTATAAATTTACAATAGGACTTAGTGGTAGGAAGAAGGGCTTTGGAGTCAGACTCAAGAGTGAATCCTAGTTCAGGCCTAATGAATCAGTCTGAGCCTTGGATTCTCATCTGTAAATGGGAAGGATCGAGCCTGCCTTGGAAAGTATATGATTTTGCTAGCTAGGGCTGCAAAGAACCACAGCCTCAGTGGCTTAACTACACTCTCACTTCTGGAGGCCAGAAGTCTGATATCAGGGTGTTGGTGGTGTTGATTTTCTCTGAAGCTTCTCTCCTTGGCTAGTAGATAACTATCTTCTCTCTGTATCTCCACATGGTTTTCCCTCTGTGTCTATGTCCAAATTTCCTCTTCTTATGAGGACACCACCGTGTTGGATTATTGCCCACCTCAATTATCTCATTTTTAACTTAATTGCCTCTTTAAAGACCCTAACTCATAATACAGTCACATCCTGAGGTACTACTGGGAACTAAGACTTCAAGATGTCACTTTTGAGGGGACACAGTTCAGCTCAAGAGAGTGTAGCAAGGAGCCAGTGAGGCAGTGCATTCAGACTGCCTGGTGCACAGTTGTCCCTCAGTGTGTTTCTACCGGTGCCACTTCACTTTTGCTTTCAGTGGGAGTTTGTGTCAGCCTTCCGACAAGCCCAGCGACAACAGAATGCACTCGCAATAGTTAATTCGGGAATGAGAGTGTGTTTCGGAAAAGGAGATGACATCATCAGAGAGTTATCCATTGCATATGGAGGTGTTGGTCCAACCACCATCCTTGCAAAGAATTCCTGCCAGAAACTCATTGGAAGGTATGGAATCATGTCCTGAGATTCCAGGGAACCAAGTGGCTCTTTCTATGGTGACATGTAATTACAAGAAGAAAAATACCACCCTTCTGTTTAATGACTTGGAATTCCAACAAGATTTCATGATTATTTCCATGTGTCTTAGTGAATCCTGAAGTGGGCACCATATAGTGTGAGTGTGTGTGTGTGTGTGTGTGTGTGTGTGTGTGCCTATCTCCCAATAGTATTGATATAGAGACACAGTAAACAAAATGAGTAAATCTGGATTCTTTATTGTGAGAGAATAATTTATCATTATGAAAGATTCATTATGGGAGTTTGTTTTACAATAACTTGCTAAGTGTATTGCATACCTGGCTGTTTATTTCTATTGGTAATAACTTGACTATAGATATAGCCATTATTTCTTAAGCCTTCACTAGGTATTGATTACCATTCAGAAGTAATAAACTAATGGTTAAAACGATGATCTTGATCAAGCCACACTGCCTGGGTTAGAATCTCGTTTCAACTCCTGTAAATTATGTGATCTCAGTAAGCTTACTTAATCTTACAGTACCACAGTTTCCTTATCTGTCAAAGGGGAATAATCATATCTCATGCCTCATAGGGCAGCTGAGAGGATTAAGTGGGTGAATACATTGTTGTTGTTCGGTAGCTCAGTTGTGTCTGACTCTAGGACCCCATGGACTGCAGCACGCCAGGCTTCCCTGTCCTTCACTCTCTACTGATATGAATACATAGATATGAATACATGTCTTCTGGAATCAATACATGTAAGGTGTCTAAGTAAGTAAGTGTTAGCCACTCAGTCATGTCTTTGCGACTCCACGGAGTATATAGGTTTCTGTGTCGATTGAATTCTCCAGGCAAGGATACTGGAGTAAGCTGCCATTCCTGTCTCTAGGGGATCTTCCCAACCAAGGCATCATCGAACCCAAGTCTTCTGCATTGCAGGCAGACTCTTTACAGACTGAGCCAGCAGTAAGCCCCATAAAACAGAATTAAAACAGAACCTAGCATGTAGTCAACATTCTAGTGATATAAGGGGCAGTTACTCCTGGTTGAGGACTTAACACAAGTTGTCATTTCTTTCTCATGACCACTCCAGGAGGTGAATTCTACCATGATTGCCCTTTTACAGGTGATGAAGTGGTGTGCCCAGGTCAGACACCCTGAGAGTGGTGGACTGTGATTTGAACTTGGATTTCCTGACTCTGGAGCTTGTACTCTTTTTTTTTTTTTTCATTCAACTGTCACTCTTTGTCTTACCTTTTAGCTGAGCTTGGGGTAGTGAGTCCTGTTGGGCTAGGAATCCTCTTTTGAACCTCATAGGCCCTGGAATGAAGAGATGCTGGATGCAGCTTGCAGGCTGATTCTGGACGAAGTCTCCCTCCCAGGCTCAGCCCCAGGTGGGAAGGTGGAGTTCAAGAGGACCCTCATCATCAGCTTCCTGTTCAAGTTCTACCTGGAAGTGTCACAGATTTTGAAGGAGATGGTAAGTGGAACTGACCATGTGTTCACTTTCGCAGGCCTGAGGGCCTCTGAGCATGCCCAAAGCAGAAAAGGCAACCCCTGCCAAAAAGCTATCAAATAGAGTAGAAAAGACAACCCACGTCGGAAACTCACGGGCTTGCAGGGCATATGGCAGGCCATCTGTTGATGGGGTGTATATTTGGGGAAAAATTTCAAGTCAAGCACAGAATTGTGTGGGATCTGATTTAACACCACTCACTTATTTTTCTGACCTGTTGTGTGTCTCGATGGTGTTCAGAGAACTTGTTACTGGTTTGAATATATTTTCCCTCAGAAAAGCGTTTTTTCCAGTTGCTGAGGTTTACTTTTGTATGTTTGGCTTTCTTCTCTGGGTTCAACTTTGTTTCTCTCACTTGTAAGATGGTGATGGAAGCCTCTCCATAAGGTTTCTGAGAAATGGGTTATCATGGGAAAAGGCTTCATATGGTCCCTAATGCTTCAGAGAACCATGGTGAAGACTGCTTAATAATCATAGTAGTAATCATCCGGGCATTCTTGCACCTGGTCTCCCTTATGACCAACAGTTAAAGTTTATAAGACTGTTGACTAGGAAGGACACATCAAAAAAATATTTATTTCGAAATAAATTTGCTATACCCAAAGGGAACTTGAGCCATGTTGATCACATTAATCCTGAACTACAGCCACCAGACCAAACTAGATCAGAAGCCATGAACAATCCTCATGTGGTATAGAAATTAGTATGTATGATAAAAAAATAAGTATGTGTGATCATAAAAAAGTATGATCACTTTAAATTAGAGACATAGAGTTCTCTCTTATCATTGCTTCTACAGATATCTTCTCATATATGAGAAGAACAAAAAACCAGAACAGTCATATCAAAGTTTTCAGAATAGAAGCTTGAAATCATATATAAGTGACTTATTGTCACCAGGTTATCCAAAGAGAGAAAATAAAGCCAACTCCTTCAATTAATAGCACACTAATATAATTTATTGAATGAATCAAATGATATAAATTACAATTTCCATCTTATAGTCTTTTACCTTCAATTCAATTTCTTCTATTAATATTGCTCTACTAGAGCTGGGTTCGATTCCTGGGTCGGGAAGGTCCCCTGGAGAAGGAAATGGCAATCCACTCCAGCACTCTTGCCTGGAAAATCCCATGGACGGAGGAGCCTGATAGGCTACACCCCATGGGGTCGCAAAGAGTTGGACATGACTGAGCGACTTCACTTCACATTCAAAATAATAGGCTTTGTTGGCTTTAATTTTCTCTTAAAAATTTTATATTGTAAAAAATAACCATTAGGTGGTACAGATGAACTTACTTGCAAAACAGAAATGGAGATACACAAACATGAGTACAAAGAGGGGAAGGGAAAATGGGATGAGTTGGGAGATTGGGATTGACATATACACACTACTATGTATAAAATGAATAACTCATGAGAACCTACTGTATAGCATAGAAAACTCTACTCGGTGCTCTGTGATGACCTGTAAGGGAAGGAAAACCAAAAAAGATGAGATTTCTGTACATGTATAGATGATTCGCTTTGCTATACAATAGAAACTAACACAGCATTATACAGAACTATACTCCAAAAACATTAATTTAAAAAATAAAAAAGAACCATTAGGTGCACTGTTTAAAATCTTGTGTAAGGATCAAATGACCCAGGTTTACTCAACTCTAGAAGTGTTCCTCTTAGACCCTAGAATGCTTCCTGCTGGGAGGCTGTGGCAGAGAGGCAGCCCCAGCATCTTCCCTCCTTCCTGGTTGACCAGGGGATACAGAACAGAGTTTGATACTCATTAGCAATGGTGCACCTTTGCCCTGACCTTTTCCTGGTTTAAGTCCTCTCTTCCTTTCTAATTATTTACTTAGCTTCTGCTTTTCTGTTTTATTGGTTTGTAAGTCCTCAAATCATTTAGGAAGTCATGTGAAAGAATCCTAAAAAACATAAAGATATTGGGAGTCAGTGATCTCCTGTACTCACTTAGCTCTTCGTTAAATATCGTCCTATGCATGGATCTTCCAGAGAAGTGTCCTGGAGGTCAGGGAGAACCCTGCTTATACTTCCAGGATTCTGAATTAGGCAAGTACTTAAAAAAGGTTAAGCTTCACAGCAGAGCTAAGAACCATGCTATCCTCTCTCCCAAGACCATTCTGGCATATTTTAAATATCTACAATGGTTCTACTTTTCAGGACCCTGTTCACTATCCTAGCCTTGCAAGCAAGTATGAGAGTGCTTTAGAAGATCTTCGTTCCAGACATTACTGGAGTACATTAAAGTACCAGGTTAGTGACTTTTTTCTTTCTTTCTTTTTTTTTTAAATTCAAAAGACCCAGGCTAAAGCTTCTTCATGTGGACATCCCACATATCTCTCAGTGATTCTCATGAGCTTTTTAGCCTGAACTCCCCTTCTGGTGAAACTACAGCCTACTTAGTGTTGATTAAAACTTCAAAATCAGGGAAGTATTGTGATTAATAATTAAGCTAGCAATGGTTATTTTTTTTAATGTCTGTTTTGAACTCAAAGAGTTCAAATGTGTTTTTGTTCTGTGACTTTGTACCACTGATATGAACAAGCTGCCTAGTCTGCCACATGCCCTTGCCCTTGCCCTTGGCCTTGGCCCTGCATCAGGGCCGTGGGCTGCTTTGATTTTATTCACAGAGCCCTTGGAGGCTGATGAAAATGCAGTAATGTTTTTTGAAAGAGCTGCTGGTTTATTTTGTTTGAATGTGGTGATATTTTGTTCTCCCAGTCTCCCTTCTCCAAGTGTTCTCTCTGTGAATTAGAGTTTTAGAGCTGAATCAAGCATAATTTCTAAGAGTTTAATTTGAGGCTCTCCTAATGAAAGCTTTTAGAACAGAATTTCTCATAACCTTCAAATGGAATTTTCAGCTACAATGTCGTAAGAGCATCGCCTGAAGTCATCCTATTGGTCAACTGGATAAGATCACTGTGTTTTCCTTGAAATTATTAGCAAGAAACTTTACCTTGAGGGTTTTATTAAGTGAAGAACATGAAAAGGCTTTTAAAAGATTCTTTTTAAATAGATTCAGTTCATTGGATCTATTGTTGGGCTTTGTTATAACACTTTGCAGTATGTTGTAATGAACAATGAAGTTGATGTATACCTCTTCAGTTTTTAGGTTCAATATGTTCAAAAATCAAATACACCAAACTCCATTGAAAGTGTTGAAAGTGATCATTTTGAAAGTCAAAAATAGCTTCCGTTTTTCCCAGTGTGAAATACAGTTACTGCAGTGTTTGGCTTATAAATACCTTAACATTGCCTTGACCATGGAATAAACTTCAACAACCACAGGAAAAACAACAAATGAATGGGCTTTCAAATCATTCAAAGAAAAGTGATAATCTTCACATAATTTGTTATCATAGATTGCAAGACCAAGTTTTGGAAGCAGTGTATTTCTCACACAGATGTTTTGATTTTGTTTTTGTTTTTTTTCTGGGTTTTCACACACACAAATACCCACTTTGCTAGAGGAACTTCAGCACTCATGACCAGCATTTTTTTTCTCCAAATCAGTGATCACCTGTTAGAGGTGACAGTATTCTTTCCTCCATGGTGTCTTTAGCTATATAACAAGCACAAGCAAGTAGTCAAATACATACTCTTTCATTAGTAGAGTCATTACAACTGGCTTTACTGACATTACATCTTCAGCTAAATTAATCCGTTTCATATTTATATATATTTACATAATATGTTCATATTGCCTGAATATGCAAAATGTTCTCTCATTTTCCCCCTTCCTCTACATTTGTGACCTACTAGCCACCTTTAGTTAATGGTACCTAGGCCAAGTTCTAAATTATCTTTATTCATAATCTTCTGCTTTCTAGTTTATATAAAGTCAGGATGAACACACACACAAAAACTCAGCTAATACTAATTTTTTGTGCCTTGTATTGTAGTAACTACAAAATTGAACTTTACATTTAAGTGAAACAAATATGGGCTTTAAAACAATAAATGTTAATCAGTAAATGTATATTTTGCTGTAAAACAGTACATTTTATATGAAATATGAACAAGTTCAGAGTGTCCAGGGCTTCCCTGGTGGCACTAGTGGTAAAGAATCTACCCGCCAATGGAGGAGACTCAGGGAATGTGGGTTCAGTCCCGGGGTCGGGAAGATCCCCTGGAGAAGGGAATAGCAACCCACTCCAGCATTCTTGTCTGGAAAATCCCATGGACAGAAGAGCTTGGAGGGCTACCATCCCTGGGGTCACAAAGAGTCAGACGTGACTGAGCACACACACACCACTCTCGGTGATAGTGAACATCTCATTTACTGCCAATGTGCAACGTGTAAGCTTTCTCAACTGCACATCCTGGGACTCAAATATGAAAGTATGTACTTTTAGAAAATTTCCCATGTGTGCGTGTGAGTTGCTTCAGTCATGTCTGCCTCTTTGGACCCTAAAGACTATAGCCTACCTGACTCCTCTGTCCATGGGATTCTCCAGGCAAGCATGCTGGAATGGATCGCCATGCCCTCCTCCAGGGGATCTTTCCAACCCAGGGATCGAACCCTCCTCTCTTCCATCTCCTGCATTCGCAGGCAGGTTGTCTACCACTAGCGCCACCTGCCTTAAATGATGCTGATTTAGAAACAGCTTCCATGGCTTCTTTTCCCCCCAGGAAAGGTCTTGACCAGTAGGTGTTCTGTTGGCCACTGTTCTCTCTTCCCTCCTGCCATGTGCTGCAATCACTGTGAGCCCCATCTCAAAGAGAGTCCCTGCCCCAACCAGGCTTGGGGTGGCCCCGTGAACAGCAGTGTAGGGCAGCAGGTGGGATGGGGAAGAGAGGCCTTTAGCTCCTTTAGCTTTCTCTGGGCCTCACCTTGGCTGACCAATCTCGGGCCCAAGTCTTCTAGAGCAAAGGCTCTGAGCATCTGGCCTCAGCCCTGGTGCTGGTTGAAAGACTGATCCAGTGAAGTGTGGATGAGATAGCTCAGCACTGCCTCACAGGGCCGAACTCCAGGCCTCAGAGCTGCCTTCTCCTTTCAGAGAGTAGCCTTTAGATGGTGGCTGCTTGACTGGCAATTTTTCTGGAATTTCCACCTCCCGCAGTTCCATCAGCAGCACCTGTGGCAACTTTAGCCTTGCCCCTAGTCTCTGAACTTGTTCTGTTGCTGCTGTTGTTTTGCTCGGTCGTGTCCGACTCTTTTCTGACCCCATGAACTGTAGCACTCCAGGCTTCTTCTGTCCGTGGGATTTCCCAGGCAAGAATACTGGAGTGAGTTGCCATTTTCTTTTCCAGGGCATCTTCCCTACCCAGGGATCAAACCTAGGTCTCCTGTGATGCAGGTGGATTCTTTACCACTGAGCCACTAGGGAATGTCTCTTGATTCTTCTTTCTTCATACTTCCAATCTTCTTCTTCCAATAAGCAACCAAGAAAGCTAACAATTCTCTCATATTTGAAATACTGGAGGAGATGTTGTATTTCTTAATTTCATTTTGGTTAACGAAACATATGTAAGGTATTTATGGTAACACAAGGTATTTATAAAGTACAAGGTATTTATAAAGCCAGTGGCAAGACATTTTACTCCATGGGTCTCTAAGAAATAGTAACATTAATGAATCATTAATCAAAATGCAGCTTTCTGTGTCTTCATTCTTTATCAGGATTGTCTAAGTGATGAGTCTTACCATTGGTAAGACTTCCTCACTCAAAACAGAAAATAATAAAAGCTCTTATGATTGAATGCACTTGATATTTTCTACAACCATGGTAATTCGGCTTTTCTGCAAATGGTACACATGACATGCCTAGCTACAAGAGTAAGATAATTTTGATAATGAAAGTTAAGGATATACATGAGCATTTGTAAAAAGATGTAATTTTATATAATCAAGAAGAAAGATTTATATTCATTTACTTACACAAATAGAATCTGTGTTAAAGATGATTTGTGGTCTATATTCAAAATAGTGGGGGAAAAAAAATAAGAACAACACCATGGCTACACATCCTAGTTTGCCTACTGAATTACTGAAGTAAGTTTACTGTCCTGGTGTTATTAATAGTGATGTTTTCATTTTCAGAAGTGTTCTGGCTTGAATGTAAATTATGTAGAGCTGTGCATAATATGATAATAAAAATGATGTGTTGGTTATCGATTAAACAGAATGCAGACCTAAAGCAACTTTCTCAAGACCCAATTGGCCATCCCATCATGCACCTGTCTGGTATTAAGCATGCCACGGGCGAAGCCATCTACTGTGATGACATGCCTGTAGTGGACCGGGAGCTGTTCTTGACTTTTGTAACAAGTTCAAGAGCTCGTGCTAAGATTGTGTAAGTGATAAAGTTTTTATCCAACAAACAATAATTGCTTTTGGGGGATAAGTCACGTTAGTGAAAAGTAATTGTCTGAAGAGGACAGGCTATTTGTTGGCAGTGTCCAATGTAGAAGTGAAATGGGGTCGAAGTATAGGATTTACTACAGTTTGTCCCTCCATAGAAAAATTTCATTGCCCCAGAAATTCTTTCTCGATTGTGTGGCATAGAACTGTTGTAAGGTTTTTGGACATATCTTCCCTCTCTTGTATCTTATTCTCTGATTAAGCATATTCTCCATGGCCTGCAGGCTGTGGGGCTCCCCTGAGTAGCTCTGTTCTGTGTGTTCTTGTCTAGGTCTATCGATCTGTCTGAAGCTCTCAGCCTGCCTGGGGTGGTAGACATCCTGACTGGGGAACATCTTCCAGGCATCACCACCAACTTTGGCTTTTTAACTGACAGTGAGCAACTTCTGTCAACAGATGAGGTACTGCATTTTTGCTTTCTGTTTTAAAGGTAACTTCCTCAGGGACTTCCTTAGTGGTCTGGTGATTAAAGCTCCGCGTCTCCATTGTAGGGCGTGTGAATTCAGCCCGTTACCGGGAACCTAAGATTCCACTTGCCTCTCAGTGTGGCTGAAAAAAAAAAAAAAAAGTAACTTCCTCAGTTATTGGCACTTCATATTTTCTTAAAGGTAGCATTGAATTTGGCACCTCATAAAGGATTCCTATTATAAATCACTATAGTTTAATAGTGAATTAGTTCAAAAACATTCATATTCCACATAAGTAAAGAAGTTGGCTAGTTATATAAAAGACACTTGAGTGTTTTATATTTTCTTCTAATGGTGGTAAGATCATGTGCTGCTTTCATACTTAGGAAAGGATAAATGAGAGGAGAATAATGAGAAATTTTATTTGCTGTTCTTTTCCCTGAGAATCCTTGGTATGGTTCCAGTCTCAGTGTGTCCAACGTCCAAGTTCAAGTGATATCCCCACTATGAAGCCTTTCCTATCCTTTAACCCAGGAGTTCTCTCCCTGTCTGAACTCACCCTGATTCATTCATTCATACACTGTGTATTCAACAGGCATCTTTTAAGTGAGCACCTGCTGCAGGTGAGCAAGACCCGTGTGGTCCTTGTTCTCACAGAACTTAAGGAGAAGGCAAAGTGAACCTGTATTTACGCTTTCTACTCTGTACTGAGCTTATTTATTTCAATGTCTTATCTATTTCTACTACCTGGTAAAATGTCTGGAGTGAGAGCCCATGTCTGATTCATCTGTAGATTTCACGCTGCTTCCTACAAAGCAGGGTGAATAAGCAGAGGAACACTGATAGCACTATTGCCACCTGAAAGTTTCAAATGATGAAAAACATTAACTACTGTATCTGAAGCCATGAGGAAATGCAGCCAGGGCAGTGTCCAGAAGGTTTTCTGCTCAACTTCCATTCAGTGTTCACCCAAAAGAGCTTCATCATTTGAGAGAGTCTCTGCCGCTGGCTCTCACTAGGATGCTTAGTTGATAAAAATGAAAGTTTGGTGACTGAGTGTCTGAAGTCAAGGTTGAACTCTCCCAAGGCAGGGCTGTGTGGTCCTGGAAAAAGACGATGAGAACTATGGCTTTTGCATAAATGTTAACTAGACAAGCAAAGCCATCTTGGGCCACACGATAGCACAACTCCCTGAGGTGTGGACACATTGACTGTGAGCATCTCAGGGGCGTGCCTGTGTACCAGGTCATGCAGCAAACCCCATGTGTGTGGAGAGCAGAGAGCAGAGCCATTGTGAATGATTGTCTCTGTTAGTTTCATTCCTAGTTTAACATTTGTCCTTATCATGCTATATCTTTAAAAAATCATTTCATTGCAGAAATTTTAAACACACACAAAGACAGAGAAGGAGAGTACAATGAATCCCCATAAAGCCATCATCCAGCTTCAACAATGATTAACATCTGCAATTCTTGTTTCATTCATCTACCCACTGACCCCACCCACCTACACCCAACAAATACACGTGTGTGTGTGTGTGTGTGTGTGTGTGCATGCCTAGATTTAACCCTTTTTTTAGTACCATTTTTATCTGGTGATAAAACTACTATATGCTTACTGTAGAAAAGTCCTAATAATCTAATGTCAGTCTGAAAAATGAGTGATTATGTTTTGATTTGGATCACAATAAAAGGTGTAAAAGAGAATCCAATGGTCCCATGACTTCTTCCAGTCCTGACTATTTCACTTTTCTAGAGCCTTGGTTTCGTGTTTCCCCATCCACTTTCTGCCTTGGTCCCTGGGTGAACTCCTTAGGCCATCTGCCTACCCCACCTGCAGGTGAAATGGTGACCGCTCCCAACTCACTCTTGGCCCCTACAATCATGTCTCTCCCTGAAAAAGCCTGTGCTCCCCAGTTCAGGGCAGAGACCACTGTCCCCTCCCTCCTTCCTCTCTGGGTGAGATGGTCTTGACTTTCTGGTCCTTCTTGTCATGAAGGCAGAAGTCTCCCCTCAGAATGGCCCTGTTCACAGTGTGGCAGCCCCAGGTCAAGCCATGGGACTGACTCTCCTAGGCCAGGTGGCCCTCAAGCATCCTCAAAGCCTAAGTCTGCTCTACGTGAGGCGGCATCACACCAGTCCCTCTGCAGCCACCACTGCCAATGATGGAGCAAAAAGTCCTCACTCTCCCAGTGCAGAGACTTCCCAGAGGTCAGCAGGCCAACTCTGACAAATGGACTTCTCTACGGAAGCCTTCCTTAACCACGGCACTGCGCTGAAGTCCACTGCATGTCTAGCTCTGTACTGGCAGGAGGAGGAAGATGAGCAGAAGGAAAGGACCTGCTGCCTGCCCTCCTTGGAACTAGAAGTTTCTTCTGTATTCCAGGTGTCTTGTGTGGGTCAGCTTATCTGCGCCGTGATAGCCGATTCTGAGGTCCAGGCAAGGCGAGCTGCTCAGCGAGTGAAGATTGTCTACCGAGATTTGGAGCCGCTGATCCTAACCATTGAGGTAATGAGTTCAAGGGTGGGGCCAGAAGAGCATATTTAAGTGGTGTATCAGTTAAAATGCCAGAAACAGGAGAGAAAATCTGACTCAAAGTGGCTTCCAAAACACAGGGGCTTTGTTTTTCCTCAAACTCCATCACTATTAGCAAGGAAGCTAGTCTTCCGAATCTCCTCCCGGCTCTCCATGGTCCAGGCTTTGCCTCCTGTGGTCATAGGATGGCAGAGAGAACACCATCGACTCAGCACCCCACGAGTCCTGGGACCCAGCGTCATCAGGCATTTAGGTCACATGTCCCTCTCTGGATTCATGACAGGCAAGAGCTGTTGGTTACTGCTGGAGGGTCAGGTTTCTTTGAGGTTCATGGGCTGTATGGGGAGTGATGGAGACCTCAACAGAAGTCTGAGCACTCTTTAGAAGGGGCAGGTGAAAATAATGCCAGATGGGCACCCAGCCATGTCCAGAAGAGGGGCACACCCAGGGCTCCATATCCACCTTCACCGGGACTCTTTTAGGTATATAGTGAAAACCAACAAGAAGCTCCATGAAGCATATACTGTGACCCTAGTTTTAAATCCTTTAATGCATATCTTAAGTAAGTATGAGAAACAGATCCTATGATGCTGACAGTTATTTTGGCAACTTGAACAAATTGGGGAACTGCATTTCCTATCCTGTTTCTTAAAAACAATTTTGAAATTTATAAAGGTTTTAAGACTCATCTCCATGAAATGATATGAGTATTCTTCTGCATATATGTCATTGGTTCTTATAATTTACAAAGTAATAAAAGCATGAAAGTTGGGAAAACAGCATGAGTAGATTAGATTCAGCACATAGAGACTGAATGTAATCTGGGAATGCAATATTATCTCCACATCATAATGAATAAATTGTTCTCTAGGTGACTAGCATGCTCTGAGGCAGAAAATAAGGAAATGAGCTGGCCAAGATTAGTGTCTTCAGGAGAACTTGGCCTTGGGTATATTTCCTATCATGCTGCTTTATGCCAAGGAACATAGAGTTTGTTTCTGGACAATGTCGTCAGTGTTTTGAAATTTAAAAAGAATCGTGTCAAGGAAACAAATATAAAAAAGTTTAGTTGGAGTCAGAGAGTGATTAGGCTTTCCAAATTTTCTGGCTAGTTTCAAATTCATTCTGTTTCCATCTTAAACCCTTTTCATTCATACATTGCCTCGTATACTTGCTGACTTTATACATTCCTTCCTCAACATTTTGTTTTAGAGTTTGAATTCTTAGTAAGAATTTATTTGCATAATATTTTATCAAAAATTTTGTTTATAATTCTTTGCCAAATTCCAGTGACTAAGTATTTTCCTTTACCCCAACCCTGCACTCTGCTTTCCAGCCAAATAAAATTCCAAAAGCAAATAGACACTACTCTCTTCCCACCCCCACTTCAACCTCCACCAGCATAGCTTGAATTGTCTGCCAAAGAATCCCAATATCAAATACCAAGCTTTGACATTGCAGAGAAGAAATATCTCATGTTTCTATCAAAGGTTAAGCTCTCCAAGATCAATCAACTAGATCAAGAAGAGTTAATCAAAGTGTATAGCAAGGAAATATGCCTTGTTCCTTGCATATTATAGTTCTTTTATCACTTTCCTGACCAAGACATATTCAGGAAATTATCTCTGAGTTACTCAAAGAGCAGGCAGCAAAAGGCCAAACTCAAAGGAAAAAAAAAAAAAAACTGGATGTATGAAACTTAATTTCTGTTTTGAACCTGGAATATCTGAGTCTTAGATTAATAAGAGATCATATGCTTTGTTATACAGCAGACACTAATACAACGTTGTAAAGCACTTATACTCCAATAAAAAAAAGAAAATCATATGAATTGATTCCAGTAGGAAGTATGTTATCAATTAAAACAGGATAAAAACAAATAGATCTCCATCACTATCACTCATGTTCAACCTAGCTTATGCTTTTTTGAATTTTTAATAGCCTGAATGGGGAAATGCTATCAAAACTCTTGGCCTCAAGAGTCAGGCTGATAACCATGGTGAGAAAGCGGTGCTCCCAACCAGAATCTCTTATCAACTGTCACAGTCAACAACGTGACCATAGGTAACACCTAGAGCTCTCTGTGTGATTACCTGGTTCCAAACAGGTTTCCTACGTAAGTCACTAAATGCTCACAACAATCCTATAAGGTAAAAACTATTATCCCCATTCTGATAAAGAAACTGAAAGGCTGAGTTACCCAAAGTCACACAGTTAATCAACACTAGAAGCAATCAACAAACACTCTATCAAAGACCCTGGGCCTCGTGGTAGTAGGAAAAAACCCAACCCACTTTTTGAATGGAGGAAATGGCAGGATCACAACAGCATATCCATAAGGTATATTGATAGGTCTAGACACTTACTGGTGGCCAAAGGGAACCAAAGTTTGGAGAGTCCCTAGCTGCCACCAGGCTGGAATTTCATGGATGGACAATAATCTGATATAGAAATACTCCCAGGAGCTGACATGTCACACTTACCAAGGACCAAGGGATTACAGCAAGATGAATTCCCAAGGATAGGTAGGAAAACCAACCTAGATTTTTCAGCTACATCCCTGATAATGTGTACTTACTATTATAGTCCTTCACTAGGCACCCAGGGGAAGCCATTAGGAACCAGTATATAAGTGGATTTGTGGTACCCACTCTAGACTTGGAATCTTACTTCCAGGGCTGGAAGTCCCAAGTGCAAATGCTGGACTCAGTCCCCCAAAGGAGAAGCTTGGGACCAGCAGTCAAGGCCATCATGTCCTTATCACTAGAGTGCCTTCAGGTAGCATTAACAGAACATTTGTTATATGCCATGTAAGCTCATTCATGCCTTATTTTATTTTATTCTTTTTACACCCCTATTGGAACAGTGTGTACAACTCTACCTTCATTTTACCAATGAGGCTCAAAGAGGTGAAGTAATAGACCCACAGTCAAACAGCTAGTACATCAGAAGATGGACACAACTCCAGCTGGGTCCAGAGCCCAAGATCTAAGTCCCTGTGCCTTGTTACCCTGGCTGCATAACATGGGCTGTGAAATGAGAATAATTGGCCTGGAAACAGTTCCACCACCTTAGTGCTGGGTGTTTTCTAAGCAGTTTTTTTTTTTTTTTTACTCAATGAGGACATTTGCTTTTGCTCCATGGAGAGTCTCTCTGCAGCATGGTTCTTAACCCAGTTCATGGGGTCCTGACGAGACTGCATGTGATGCCAGAGCAAGAGAAGCACTGCCCAGACTCAGATTGATCCAGCACCATATGTGGCAGCTGGTGGGGGCTCACTCTTCTGTTCTCCTTCTAGGAAGCTATACAAAACAAGTCCTTCTTTGAGCCAGAGAGGAAACTGGAGTATGGAAATGTGGATGAAGCGTTTAAAATGGTGGATCAAATTCTTGAAGGTAAAACTATCTTTAACAAATGATGAGAGAGGAAGCGGTCCTGGATCACCCTTGCCATGGCTCCAGGTGTTAGTTATACAGATGGTGTCTGTTTTCCCAAAGGTCGGGAAACTGAGGCTCAGAGTGGTTAAGGAGCAGGACCACAGTCATGTTAGCAGCCACTACTGCTGCTATTAGTCATGTTAGACAGCAGGTACCATGAAACACTGCGGATTGATAGCTTTTGTAAGGATTTCCAAAGTCCACGTTTCTTTCTCTGTCATCCTTTCTGATTTCTCCTTCACCCCTCTCCATCTCTGCTTTCTCCTTCCTTTCCTCTCTCCCTCCTTGTCCCCTTCCCCTACTTCCTTGCAGACTTCCTTTCGTTACATAAGCTGCTGCTAAGTCGCTTCAGTCATGTCCGACTCTGTGCGACCCCATAGACAGCCTCCCACCAGGCTCCCCCATCCCTGGGATTCTCCAGGCAAGAACACTGGAGTGGGTTGCCAGTTCCTTCTGCAGTGCATGAAACTGAAAAGTGAAAGTGAAGTTGCTCAGTCGTGTCCAACTCTTAGCAACCTCATGGACTGCAGCCTGCCTGGCTCCTCTGTCCATGGGATTTTCCAGGCAAGAGTACTGGAGTGGGGTGCCATTCCCTCTTGGAAAATAGTTGACTTGAGCTTTCTAACAAAATTCTTGTAACTTTTTGTTTTGAAATAGTTTTAAATTTCAGGAAAGTTGCAGAAACATTAGAGAAACTCCTAATTATCCTTTACTCAGATTCCCCAATAAACATTTCACTAAACCTGCTTTATTGTTCTCTGTGTGTGTGTATATCTCTCTGCCTCTGTCTCTTTGCCTGTCTGCCTGTCTGTCTGTGTCTATATGTATGTATATTCCTGTGCCCCTTGGAAGATCCAGGGCAGCCTAGGAATCTATTTTTCACGAATTTTAACAGTGCTCTAGGTGACTCTTAGGACTAGTAAAATCTGGCAAACACTCAATGGTGAGTTTATTTTGTGGGAGAGAAGGTAGGAGCATTTCTGCACAGAGTCCATGGTGAGAGTATCTTAGAAATACTGATATTGACAGCAGTTCCTCCACTTGCTCCATAATATGTCCATGCACTGTTTGTTCCATAATATGTTTCTGTGTGAGAATTTGATTATTGTGTTTGTCCTTGACATGTTATTTAATTATTTCATTTAGTTAGGTAAGTTGTTCAATCTATCTCTTTCTTGAATTTTAAGTTGCACATACCCTATAGAGCCCAGCGGTAAAGAATCCACCTTAATGCAGGAGACGTGGGTTTGATCCTTGGGTCGAGAAGATCCCCTAGGAAAGGAAATGGCAACCCACTCGTGTTCTTGCCTGGGAAATCCCATGGACAGAGGAGCCTGGCAGGCCACAGACTATAGGGTCGGGACAAAGCGTCGGACATGACTTAGTGACTGAACAACAGCACAATACCCTATTGATAAGTATAAAAGTGAACAGGAAGCTGTAAAATGGACAATTGTACTGCTTTTAAGTTTTCATTCTCTTGACTCAAAGGGATTTTATTCTTACTCTCCAAATGTTTTGATGAAGGATTTATGACTACTTGTTTCAATGAGAGAGAACTGGAGATACTAATCACGATGGTACTTAATCTGCCCCTTAGGAAAACAGATGCCCCAAGATGCCCCAAGAAAAAAGAATATTTAAAAGATGAAATATGTTGAGCATCACATCAAGTCTTGAACTGTGCTCTTGAGGGGAATGATGCCATTGCTGACTTTTACCAACTGCGAAGACATATATCTCAGCCTTACATAATGGCTGTGT
This sequence comes from Capra hircus, assembly GCF_001704415.2. NCBI lineage: Eukaryota > Metazoa > Chordata > Mammalia > Artiodactyla > Bovidae > Capra > Capra hircus. The sequence continues at coordinate 46,798,205 of NC_030809.1, read as the reverse complement.
CATAGCCCTGGTTGTTGTTCAGTGGCTCAGTCATGGCCGACTCTTGGCGACCCCGTGGACTGTAGCCCACCAGGCTCCTCTGTCCATGGGATTTCCCAGGCAAGAATGCTGAAGTGGGTTGTCATTTCCTCCTCCAGAGGATCTTCACAACCCAGAAATCAAACCCACATCGTAGAGGGACTTTAAAGAATTTGGTTTACAAATGAGTCCACTAAGGCTGGAGAGACGTGAAGTTGACCAGGAATCAAATCTATATAAGTTTCTCACCTCTGAAGTTAGCGTTCTCTCCTCTACGTTATGCTGCTTCTCACTCATCTCTGTGAAACCCCACTAGCTGGGGTGGGCTTTACACTGAGAGAGTGGATAACACTCTCCATAGCAGGATTTGCAGGAGAACTCTGACGCTAAAATGATCTTCCCCATAGCCTGTCTTACTGGGCAGAGTACGGAGAGACTCCTTCATATCTTAATGGCTTTTCGTCTTCAAGGAACTCATTAAAATGTAAATACGCCCGAAGGAATCACTCCTAAGCCCATCCTGGGATAACATTTTATCTCAGGGATTAGTTGAACAAATTGGTTTGCAGCCTAGAGAGTTGTGAGCCACACTGTAGAGTGAGGAGAGGGCACCGTGGGTCCAGGGCTGTGAGGCGGACAGCACAATGTAACAGGGTCTTAAAATATTGCCCACCTGATGGGTTTAAGCAGAAACAACTCTGTCTAATATTTTTTAGCTCTGTATTTTTTAAACTTAACCACATTAATTCTGGGTGGATAGGCGGAATCACTAATATTGTATACCATGGATTTGATCCTACTGACAAATGGGTTTTTGATGTACACTTTCGATAAAAACTTCAACTGAAACTGAGATCCGGGTTCTTGACCTTGTAATCTTTATATGTTATTAAAGAAGTAGAATCTACTTATTCTCCTGTACTCTCTTTATTCAGATTTCAGATAAGATAGGAAGTCCAGATTCTCATATAAAAGATTTTCTTGGGAATCCCTCTCAAATAATTTACAAATCACTCTTACTGGACACAGTTTTCATTTGTAAAAGTTCTGCTTTCCACCTAACATGATGACCGACACAGTTGTATTCTGTTTTCCTTTTTTTTACTTCTGTTTTTCATTTTTAGCCCTGTTTTCCAGTAGGTTACTCATATACTTTTTAGAATTCTATTTTTATTTATGTATAGTGGTTTGAGTGTGTCTCTTTGTGAATTTTTTTTTTTAGTGGTAGTTCTAGATGTTAAATTTATAGTATATTTGGTAGTGACACCTTATTAGTTTAAGTAAATTATAAAACCCTACCTCCCTTTATCCCTTTACTCTCCCGTATTTATAATATGCATGCATGCTAAGTCACTTCATGTCTGACTTGTGCCTTCCAGAGTCTTCTTCTGTTTCTTTTACTATGTATAATGTCCAGGATAGTTAGCTGCACTTACAAGAAAGAACAGAGAGAGGACTTCTCTTTGCCGTAGTATTTTACTCTGGAAAGTCACACATTCATCCCCAGGACTCTGTGACTTACTGTATTGGCAGATGTAACAAATTCCCCTGCAGAACTCTTAGTTCTCAATAAAAGCTAACTGTTGTTATTTGTGGCCCTTCACCATGCAGCCTGCTGCCCAAGCAGAAGCACTGTTGCTGGAATTTCTCCACAATGAGATAACACTTAGGGAGGTGCTATCAGACAGCTTCTTTGATTCTGGTGTATTTTCCTCTAACAGGTGAAATACACATGGGAGGTCAAGAACACTTTTATATGGAAACCCAAAGCATGCTGGTTGTTCCCAAAGGAGAGGATCAAGAAATCGATGTCTATGTGTCTACTCAGTTCCCTAAATACATACAGGTAAGGTGGGGCCACATGGAGGGGATGTGGCTAAGTGGTTTCTGCCAACAAGATACAACGAGAACAATTAGAGGTTAAAATGTCATTTTAGAAACTAAAGGAGTTTAGAGTACTAATAGCCATATGCTTTTGGGTGTTAAGATCCATACACCTTTACAACTTTTAAGGTATTATGAAAGCAGTGGTCTTCTCTTTGTGGACCTGTAACTTTACAACCAGCAGGTCTCTTTTGCTATACTCTTGGCACTGTTAAGACTACAAAAGAAATGATGGCACTCGTCAACACAGCTGTATTATATATGTGAAAGTTATTAAGAGATAGATCCTAAGAGCTCTTGTCACAGTGAGAAATTTTTTATTTTAATTGTATCTGTATGAGATGATGGATATTATCTAAACCTACGATGGTGATCAATATATGTAAATCAAGCCATCATGCTGTATGCCTTAAACTTATACAGTGATGTATGTCAATTCATCCCATCCTCTGTCATCCCCTTTTCTTCCTGCCTTCAATCTTGCTTAATAAAACTAAAAAAAAAAAATTTTTTTTGACAAAAGTCTGCCCTCCAAAACCTATAGTCACCTAATTCACATGGAGCAATTAGGAAAGAGTATTGAGCAGAATACAGCCAAGTGCTAAATCAGCTAAGTCGGAATTTACAGAGGAGAATTAAGAGAATGGCGGTTCGTGAAGCCCTAGAATTGTCTGGGAAATTCCATGAAGATGAAGTCTTAAGTCTGGATTTACAGTGAGAATGAAGTTTGTCTATAGATGGTGAGGAAAGAGGCCGTTTCCAGGCAGTTCTGCACCAGGATCAAATGCCACGCATGCATTCTTTCAACCATTCGTCCATCCTTTTGGCAAACCCCTTTCGCCTGTGTCCTATAGGCCAGGCAGTGTGTGTGTAAAGAGGGAAGAGTAGTACAGACTGCCTATGCTGGAATGGAGATGTGCCTAGGGTGGCGAGTTTAAGCATCAGGGTGCAAGTAAGGGGAATTGACACTGGGGTCTTGATTCAGTAGGTCACAAGGAGCCAGTGTCATTACCAGAGCAAGTGGGAATGGGGAGAATGAGGCCCCTGAGAAGGGCTGGGCAAATTCCACTTCAGTCCTGTTCTGCTCCTCACTCCTTGAGTGACCTTGGGCTTATCACCTCACTCTTCTTGGGCTCCCCACCTACACCAGCCTGGCACTCTGTGACTACCAAGAGGGCTGGGATGGGGAGGTGGTGGGAAGGAGGCTCAGGAGGGAGGGGATATATATTTATATTATATATATATATATGTGTATGACCAATTTGCACTATACAGCAGAAACCAACACAATATTGTAAAGCAATTATCCTCCAATTTAAAAAACAGTAAAATGAAAAAGACTTAATGACCTCAGACATTAGCGTGGCAAGGAAGAACAAGACCTAGATCCAGGGAAGACCTGCTAGCCAGCTTCATCCAAATGGGAAGTGAGGGATGCTCACTGTCCAGTAGAGACAGTGATGTGCAAGGAAAAGATCCAGTCTGAGAAAGGCTTGGAAGACCACAAAATCTCACTGCTGCAGGAAGATATCTATAGGAGTCAAGTCTGAAAAGGATACCTTATGTGTAGTTCATGAAGGAAAAAAAAATTTTTTTTACTTTTATCATCACAAAAATATCTCATTGATATTGAAAGGACTTTTTTTTCTTTGCTGAGTGCATGCTCAGTCGTATCTGAATCTTTGTGACCCGTGACCCCTTGGACTCTAGTCCCCTAAGCTCCTCTAAGGGATTTTCCAGGCAAGAATACTGGAGTGGGGTGCCCTTTCCTACTCCAGGGGATCTACCAGGCCCAGGGGTCGAACCAGCATCTTTTGCAGTTCCTACATTTGGCAGGCGGTCTCTTTACCGCTGTGCCACCTGGGAATTCCACTGAAAGGACTATGTAATATAAATGATAGTTTTTGCACTGTCATTACAGCCAAATACTACCGAGATCAGCCTGGATGCCTGCTTAGGTTTTTGGAAATCATCCTATTGTTTAGTACAGCCACAGAGTTTGTGTATCACATACATTAAGCAATCAAAACGTGTAAGATTGACCCACTCCCTTGCTGCATGGGAGTCAGATTAATGAAAACTGTTATCATTCACAGGACATAACTGCTGCAGTCTTGAAGGTCGCAGCTAACAAAGTCATGTGTCACGTAAAGCGTGTTGGCGGGGCCTTTGGGGGGAAAGTGACAAAAACTGGCGTCCTGGCAGCCATCACTGCATTTGCTGCAAACAAGTAAGTGGAGAGAATCTGTTCGATAGACTAAAAATCAAATGAGGACACGTTGAATATTCTCAACATTGTGGAATCTCAACACTGAGGAAGGAGCTGAGTCAAGGTTATTTAAAATAACGTATAATGTACAAATGCACAAATCGCTGGCTTATTATGACTTCTTTATTTTATATTCTCAAGCTACATAGTATAAAAAAAAAATGAGGATAAGTTACTGAAAAGAATAAAAACCACAGTTAAAAAATGTGCCTGGAGAGCAGACAGAAGCAGATCCTGAAAAGATGAGATTACTTCTCCTTAGCACCTGTATATATATATAAATGTATATATCCTTATGCAGGTCAGTTCAACCTTTTGCAGTAGATATTTGTATAGATCCGTGTATCTATATATATTGATATATAGATATATCTCAAAAGGTTCATATATGCATATAATTAGATATAAAATACATCTCAAAATGTGTGTGTATATATATTCCCTTAATTTCAATGGGTGTTTTGCTTTCTTTACGCTCACGTGCGTGCTCAGTCGCTTCAGTCGTGTCCAGCTCTTTGCCACCCCGTGAACTGTAGCCCTCCAGGCTCCTCTGTCCATGGCCTTCTCCAGGCAAGAATACTGGAGTGGGTTGCCATGCCCTCCTCCAAGGGATCTTCCCGACCCAGGGATGGAAGCCTCATCTCCCTTGGCTCCTGCATTGCAGGCAGATTCTTTACTGCTGAGCCACCAAGGAAGCCCCTTTGTTATGCTTGCATTTATTTATAGTACCATTTTCCCTTAAGGGTGTCAACACATAACCAAAGAAAATTATCTTTGGAGCAGGCATATGTAGAAGGCTGAATTTTTTTGCTAAGTAATATAGGTCAACTCTTCTGTCCCATGACACACGAAGACCTTGATTCCAGACCCGCCCTGTCAGGGAGTACTTGGCAGGCAGACACCTCCCGAATTCCTCCATTTGTTCGGTTCAGTTCAGTTCAGTCGCTCAGTCGTGTCCGACTCTTTGCGACCCGATGGACTGCAGCACACCAGGCTTCCCTATCCATCACCGAATCCTGGAGCCTACTCAAACTCATGTCCATTGCGTCAGTGATGCCATCTAACCATCTCATCCTCTGTCATCCCCTTCCCCTTCTGCCTTCAATTCTTCCCAGCATCAAGGTCTTTTCCACTGAGTCAGTTCTTTGCATCAGGTGACCAAAGTATTGAAGTTTCAGCTTCAGCATCAGTCCTTCCAGTGAATATTCAGGACTGATCTCCTTTAGGATGGACTGGTTGGATCTCCTTGCAGTCCAAGGGACTCTCAAGAGTCTTCTCCAACACCACAGTTCAGAAGCATCAATTCTTTGGTGCTCAGCTTTATTTATAGTCCAACTCTCACATCCATATATGACTACTAGAAAAACCATAGCTTTGACTAGATGTACTTTGTTGGCAAAGTAATGTTGCTTTTTAATATGCTGTCTAGGTTGGTCATAGTTTTTTTTCCAAGGAGCAAGGGTCTTTTAATTTCATGGCTGCAGTCACCATCTGCTGTAATTTTGGAGCCCCAAAACATAAAGTCTGTCACTGTTTCCATTGTTTCCCCATCTATTTGCCAAGAAGTGATGGGACCAGATGCCATGCCTCCATTTGTAACCATCTCTAATGTGGTCCTGGGACTGTTTGCCCATCATGGAGGTTGTCATCCCAGTGGGAAACCACCCCAAAGCAATACCCTAGAGCCCCTCCCATGAGTAGTGATTGCCAGGCACTGTTCCCTGACTCAGAGGAGAGGAGGCCACGGTGTCTGCCTGAGAATCGCACAGTGGGGCTCAGGGGGTCACTCTGTTGTTCTGTGATGTGTGTGGCTTGCACTCGGGCTCCTGTTAGGAGTTCCATAAACACTTGATAATTCCAATTTGGTAAGAGTTTACTTCTGATTCTTTTTCTTCTGTGTTAGGCATGGTCGTCCGGTCCGCTGCATTCTAGAACGAGGAGAAGACATATTAATAACTGGAGGCCGCCACCCTTACCTTGGAAAGTATAAAGTGAGTTGAGGTGGGGGTGGGGGACTTTGTGTTGAAATATAATATTGCAGAAAGGCAGAGGGCAGCATCTGGCTACTCTCTAATGGGGATTAACAAGGAGCAAATCAAGAAACTGTGCTTCAACTTTCTCTTCCTTGTGCTCACTATTACTGGCTGGTTCAGTGAAGCTTCTCAGCTTTGCCCAAAGATGTCAGTTTGTAAAAAAATTTTTAGCTGGTAAGTGACTGCTACAGAGTGCAAAACTGGAAACATAGGAGTACGTACATACTTCCATGAAAGTAGATCTGATAATCACACTATTCCCAAATTTTTATATGTGGGTGGTAAAAATAATTTCCATAACAGTAATGTTATGGAAATTGCAGTTGTTTGCCAACAGGGTTTTCATTTTTCAGTATGTCAAGGGTATTTCCCTGGTGGCACAGATGGTAAAGAATCTGCCTGCAATGCAGGAGACTCAGGTTCGGGAAGATCCCTTGGAGAAGGGAATGACTAACCACTCCAGTATTCTTGTCTGGAGAATTCCATAGACAGAGGAGACTGGCAGGCTACAGTCCATGGGTTCTTAATGAGTCAAACACAACTGAGCGACTAACACAGTTTTCATTTTGGTTAAACTCTGTCCCAGAAATTCCTAATTCTTAGAAAAATTTCCATAGCAGAAAATAAGTATTCTTTTGCTTTATAAAAATAAGTTTACCAAAAAAAAATAAATAAATAAAATAAAATAAAAATAAGTTTACTTGTCAGAGTGGGCTAACTGAAAACTCTTAGGGACTTAGACCTTTTTTGTGTTAATTATTGCTCAAGTAACAGCCCAGTGCAATCATTGGAGGGTGGAAGTGGGGGGAGATGAGAGAACTCTGCTACTCATTCACAGACTCAATTATTTTTTATCTAACAATACCACCATCATCCCCTCAGATTTAAATCTACTAAATTAAATAAAATTTAAAATTCAGTTCCACAGTTGCATTAACTGTATTTCAAGTGCTCAGAAACCACCTATGGCTAGTGGCCACCATATTGGACATGTAGATAGAGAACACTGCCATCATCACGGGAAGTTCCATCAGATAGCACTGCTCTAAATACTCTTTGTCTTCCCCTGGCCCTTCTGCAAAGGATGAAAGACAAGGGAAGGGAAGAGAGGGGGAACAGAAGTGTCATATGGGAGATGTTTTAAGCACCAGGCCTGGAAGAGTTGGTCCTTTCCTTAATCAACATATTAATGGCCAGAACTTTGCCACCTACCTGCAAGGGAGGATGGGAAATGTAGTCTTCCAATGTGCCCAGGATGAAAGACAGCAGGATTTGTTAAACACGTTGCATCATTTCTACCACAACTAGTGTACCTGTTAGAAGGTAATGAATGGATCTTTTTCAACTTATATTCACCCTAAGCTATATTTTGAATTTGGTTTAGTTCAGTTGAAATTAATTGAGGCAACCTTTGTCCTAAAGGAGATAACATTTTAATCTCATAATAATCTCATGTTAAAACTATGGCGAGAGATGAGTATGGGCTGGAGTGTATACAGGATACTTCTTAGAGAAGGTGAAATGTAAATGACCTTTAAGAATGGATGGGCAGAAAGAAGTCATACCAGGTGGTGGGACAGTAGCAGCATAAATGCAGAGGTGAGTTACATGTGGCATGATTATTAGGAACAGGAGTAAGGGGAGAAGGAGAATCAGAACCCCCGAGTGCTTACTGGAAAGTAGTAGAAAGTAAGGTTAGTTGGGTTAGGTGATGACAGTTTCAGAGTGACCTGAGAATCCCAGGATGCAGGTTTAAACTTGATCTCATAAAGAGTGAGACTGAGTAGATCCTTGACCAGTCAAGGGTCATAGCCAAACATGAGTGTTTTGGGGGGGAAATATGATGGCACTGGGCAGGATGGCTTAGGGAGACAAGAGAATGAAGGCAGGCAGACCACCAAGAGGCAACTGATGTGTTCAGACATGAAGCAGTTGGGGTCTGAGCTGTGACAGTAAGATGTGGAAAGAGATGGGTCCCAGAGCTATTATGGTATAAAATAAAATAGAATTTGGTGACAGACTTAGCAAAATATAATGGAGAAAAACAACCACAAGCATGACTCAGAGGTTTCTAGAAGAAAGAGCCAAGTTGGATGAGGAAACAGTTTAGAGGAACAGTGATGAGTTTATTTGTGTATTTCAGAAAGAAGTGACCATGGGATATTGTTGTGGGAATGTCCTTCATCGATATGGGACTCTATTGAAAAGACTGGATTATAATTACATAAACTGTCAGCATAGTGGTGATTAAGACCATGAGAAAATAATATGTTCTGATGGAGGGTGGTGTGAGGATAGGAGATGATATTAATAGTATTTATAATAATATTAGTAGTCATTTATATTTAGGAAACTTGCTAGGTTTCAGTCACTTACCTGTGATTTTCTGCATTACCTTATTTACTGCCATGTCACAGATAGTCAGAGAGGTTATATAACTTGCTTGAGATCATAGAGTGGGTTTCATGGCAGAATGAGGACTCAAGCTTAAACTGCTGAATTCATAGTTTCTGCCCTTGATTTTGGTTCAACAAAAATCATTAAAATGAACTTTACTAAGTTCAGAAACATTGAATACATTTTAAAAGCAAGGAAGATATTTATTTAAAGGACCACTAGCAGCACCAAATGCTGCTGAGAGTTGTGATGAAATTGGGCCCTATATGGGTAAATTGTGTGGAATAGTAATACATTATGTGCAGGACACCAGATTTGGAGATTACAAGATCACTGACTTTAGGGGAGAAGGTTTTGGTGGAAATATGAGGATGGAAGCTAGAATTCCAAGAACTAATGGCGAAAATGAGAGGTCAAGAAATATGCAGTTGATTTGGAGAAGACTGAACAGTAGTAACAGGTTAAACAAGGGTTTTTTATTTTGCCTTTATATCTTTCTCTACCCTTTCTTTTTATTATTATTACTTTTACTTTTTACTATCTTAACCATTTCTATGTGGTTTTGATTTGCATTTCCCTAGTTATTTGTGATGCTGAACATGTTTCCATGTGCTTATTACACATTTTGTATATATTCTTTGGAGAAATGTCTGTTCAAGTCCTTTGTTTACTTTTTAAGCAGGTTGTTTGGGGTTTCTTGTTGTTGAGTTGTAAGAGTTCTTTATACATCCCAGATATTAACCCCTTATCATATACATGGCTTGCAAATATTTTCTTCCATTCTCTGGATTGCCTTTTCACTCTGTTGACGGTGTCCTTTGATACATGGAACTTTTAAATTTTGATGTAGTCCAATGTATCTCTTTTTGTTTTGTTGCCTATACACTTTTGGTGTCTTATCCAAGAAAATGTCAAATCCAATGTCATAAAAAATGTTCATCGATATGTAGACGGTTCACCAGTGACAAAGTACACTTTAGAGAGACTTGGCACCCAGCACCAGGATCAAAGGTCCATTCTCTTTCCCCAGGTTGGATTCATGAATGATGGCAGAATCTTGGCCCTGGATATGGAGCATTATAACAATGCTGGTGCCTTCCTGGATGAGTCATTATTTGTAAGTGTTTTAATGAGCAAATGCACATTCTGGAAAGTGTTACATAAAATGATTTAATTAAGAAAAATGTTCAATGGTTAAATGATATTTAATTATAAAAGCCTAAATATTCTCATTGCTAGGAGCAAGTAGCCACATGTTACTTACTGGTGCCCCCAAAGATATTGCCTAAGTCTACATCTGTGTGTTATCTCCATGTTTCCCAAATTTTAGAGCTCTTTTCCCAAATGCAAGCATTAGACCTTAACCTTGACCCTATTGATATTTTAAACTGGATAATTCTTTGTAGTAGGGGCTGCCCTGTGCATTATAAGATATCTAACAATATCACTGACCTCCACCCAGTACGTGTCAGTGGCTCAGCTACCCTCCAGACTTAACAACCAGAAATATTTCCAAACATTGGCGAATGTCCCAGGGAGGAAGACGGAGAAATTGCCCCTGGTCGAGAACCAATGCATTAGATCAAATATCATTTTTTTTCCTGTTTTTCAAGATATCTTATTCACTACATTCTGTAGACTGAGTTGATGAATGCTTCAAAGACTTTGGAAAGTTTTAAAACCTGGAGGCGGGGGGGGGAGATGCATTAGCTCTAATATGAAAATTAAAAAATAACTTTAAAAGAAAAATTATTCAAATCCTTAACAATCATTTTACAGCAAAAAATGCATTTAATTTGAGACATGGGTCAAGGTTAGTGTGTTTGATATGATACAGAGAAGGTCGTTCATTTCTGGCTTGGTTTTGATCTGAGGTCTCAGGATGGTAAAACAGGCCCAGAAGGTTGAGGGTCTCATGTCAACTCTGAATTTCCCCAGGTAATAGAGATGGGACTTCTGAAATTGGAAAATGCCTACAAGTTTCCCAACCTGCGCTGCCGGGGGTGGGCGTGCAGAACCAACCTTCCGTCCAACACGGCTTTGCGAGGGTTCGGCTTTCCCCAGGCAGGGCTGATCACCGAAGCCTGTATCACAGAAGTGGCAGCCAAATGTGGGTTGCCCCCTGAGAAGGTAATGCTGAATTTGTCTCACAAAGGATAATGAATTTTAGAGGTGGGAGGGCCATTGGAGGTCTTCATGTTGAGGAATTTGAGGTCCACGGGGGCTACCTGATTTGCTGGAGTTAACCCAGCTGACTGGTTAATACAGAGCAGGACTCTAGAGTTCAGGGGTCCTTGTCTTACTCAGGTTCCTCCTCAGAAGTCATGGGAGAAGGTACTGAGGCATGAGCACTGGATTCGTTGGTAGTGAGAAGTCTCTATTGGTTGGGGGTATAAGTGCTACCAACAAATTCTGTCAAAGCCTTTTTTCCTCCGCTTCCTTAACATCGCAGGCAGCTGCCATTTGAGTCATTTCGATTACTTAAATGGTCTTCTTTTGGCTCTGAAAGTCTTGGGCCAATATTCATTCACGTGCAAGTTCAGTTCCCTTCCCAGGATGCTGGCATGGCGTTAGGGTGGGAAGACGGTGCACTCTCTGCCCCTTTCACCTCCCCTGTGCCTTCTGCTCAGGTGTTGGGCAGGGAGGAGGAGGAGAACCAGGGCAAACAGACAGCATTTCTGCCACTGGCTTCTCCCAGTAAGCTCTCTGTCCTCTTCTTGGTTAGTTAAAGCCACTCTTTGAGTATGTCATCTCTGGGCTCCCTTTCTGCCAGCTCTCTTAGAAATGGACAGTTCCCTGTGAGAATTAAATTTCCAACTGATCCTGAAGCCCCTGCCTCCTTGCCCACTGCTGCCTGGAAAGCCCAGGTCCCCAGTGCATCCATCTCCTTCTACCCTCCCCCGGCCCAGCGCAGGAGTCTGGGTCCATAGGCCGGAGCCATCGTCTTTCTGCTTTGAACTTGTAGGGAGCCCTTAACCCTCCCTTCCTGGCCGTCTCACCACAGCCTCCTTCCCAGATATTCTGGCACATTGGTAGCGGTTGGAGGAGGATCAGCAAATGACCTCCCTTCATCCCCAGAGATATAGAGGGGAGAGGAGCCATCCTTGAAAACACCGCCTTCTCTCAACAGCTCACTGACATCCAGCTCTCCTTTTATAATGATCTGGGAATTTGGGGAGGGGAAGGTGGGAAGAAGATAGGCCTGTAAGGCTCCTGTCAGCTTGGAGAGTGGCTGGCCCTAACTGCTGAGAACGTGATCAGTGGGGAATATGAGGCACTTGACCTTTTGTTCTCAAAAACTGGTGACTAACAGCCTTCGTTGCCAGTTCATATCTGGGAATTCAGAAAGAATTCTACTCAGTGCTTCCAACGTCCTGAGATAGAATTTTTTTTTATTGGATTTTCATCCTAATTATAAGTTTTAGTTAAACAAACTTTAATATTTTCATGTTTGAAAGTGTGTGGTCTTCTCTTGCCAAAGCATCTGGAAGATATCAGTCATGTGGATCATGTAGGCTGTAACTTAAACTCAGCATTGCCTTTCAACAGACACTCAAAAGTACACCTAGAATTAAAGAGTCTACAGCATATCTAGACTGTACTGAGTTATATAAGAAGCATAAAGAAAGGAGTCCTGCCTTTGAACTTACGCAAGAGCAGCTTCAAAAGCATTTAAGTGCTAATACATTAGATAGAAGGTCTGAGTAGAGGAAGAAGGGAATTTTGAGCTCAGTTTGCGTTTTCTAGAATGAGCAGAATTTGACTAGAAGGACAATGGGTGGAAGAGACTATGTCGGCCAAGTGCCTCCTCAACCCTTTTGATTCCCTTCTCTTTTGTAGGTCCGAACAGTAAACATGTACAAGGAAATTGATCAAACACCCTACAAACAGGAGATTAATGCCAAGAACCTGATCCAGTGTTGGAAAGAATGCATGGCCACATCTTCCTACACCCTAAGGAAAGCAGCTGTGGAGAAATTCAACTCGGAGAATTACTGGAAGAAGAAGGGGCTGGCAATGGTCCCCCTGAAGTTTCCTGTTGGCGTTGGATCAGTTGCTGCTGGTCAGGTGAGTTCTTCACACAGATAAATGCAAAGGTGTTGAGGAAACTTTCCATGAAGGTGGATATGGTTGTGCTCTCCAGTTGTTAAACTTCTCCAGAGTGGTGCTCTGTCCAATAGGTTTTCTCCAGAGGAGACAAGAGCTGCTTTGCCCACTGCACCAGGTTGGTGACAAGCATTCTTGCTAGGAAATTAGGAGACCTGGTATCTACTCTAGGCCCTGGCTTTAAACAGCTGAGTCAGCTCACTCCAGATCACTTAATATAAAATAAGCCTAGGGACCACCCACTTCCTAGGTGGCACTAGTGGTAAAGAATCCACCTACCAATGGAGGAGCTGCAGGAGACTCTGGTTTGATCCCTGGGTCAGGAAGATCCCCTGGAGAAGGGCACAGCAACACACTCCAGTATTCTTGCCTCAAGAATTCCACGGACAGAGGAGCCTGGTGGGCTAGAGTCCATAGGGTCGCAAAGAGTCGGACACCAGCGACCCCTAAGACTCCTCTTCAGCTACTCTGATTCTGTGAGGTAGAAACAGGAAGTGAAGTAAAAACAGGAAACTGCAGGGCGCTCAGTGCCCCTCCCCTTTTTGGTGGTGCTCAGTTGCTAAGTCATGTCTGACTGTGTGCAACCCCATGGACGGCAGCACACCAGGCTTCCCTGTTTGAGCAAACTCCCCATCTCCTGGAGTTTGTTCAAATTCATGTCCATTGGTGATGGTGATGCCATCCAACCATCTCATCCTCTGTCACCACCTTCTCCTCTTGCCCTTAATCTTTCCCAGCATCAGGGTCTTTTCCAGTGAGTCAACTCTCCCCATCAGGTAGACAAAATATTGGAGTTTCAGCTTCAGCATCAGTCCTTCCAATGAATATTCAGAGTTGATTCCCTTTAGGATTGACTGCTTTGATCTCCTTGTTTTCCAAGGGACTCTCAAGAGTCTTCTCCATTACCACAGTTTGAAAGCACCAATTCTTTGGTACTCAGCCTTCCTATGTTCCAACTCTCACATCTGTGCATGACTACTGGAAAAACCATAGCTTTGATAGATGGACCCTTGTTGGCAAAGTGATGTCTCTGCTTTTTAATACACTGTCTACATTTGTCATAGCTTTCCTTCCAAGGAGCAAGTGTCTTTTAATTTCGTGACTGCAGTCACAATCAGCAGTGATTGTGGCTGCCATTACTTAATATCTGCCCTCCATAGGAGGTTATGTCTGTCTCATTTCCCTTATCAGAAATTTATAAAAAAAAATAGATTAAAAAATAACAGTGATTACTGAACACCTACCATGTTGTAAGTTTTTAGATTTTTATTTCATTCAACCTTAAGGGCAACCTATAAGATTTATAGTTTTAATTTAATGATGAGAAGCTGAGGTTCCAAGAGCTTCAATAACTTACCCAGAGTCCCACAGCTGGTGAGAAAGGTGGAATCTGGGCTAGAACTCAGGTCTCAGAGGCCCCATAAGCTGTGCTTTGTCAGCTACATCAAGCTCCCCCCATCCACATTCCCATAGCATCTTCTGATGGGAACTGAAGTGGGATTCAGCTCAGCTGGGAAAAAATCAGACAACTGCCAGCAGTACAGTTGCATCCTCAAAGGCTTCTGAGAAGCTCCGCCGGCCTCTCCCCTCCCCTCCCATCCTTCCCTGAAAACCAGCTTATGTGCTTAAAACATTAAATCAGGGCTGATTCATGGAGGTGAATTGAGGAGTTTGGGATCAGACAGGCTGCTTCCTGGAAGCTGTACACCGAAAGCCTCTGTTCTGAAGAAAACCAAACAGAGGAGGGAACTAGAGCCCCTTCTGTATATGCAGCCCTTGGTGGAGTAATTTGCAATTTCCCACTTGATTTAACCGCTGTCTCCTTTCTGTTGGCTGGTGTGGTTCTGTTTCATGGAAGGCAGAGCTGAAGCCCACGAGATTCATCATCTTGCCCAAGGACATCCAACTAGCGAGTGGTAGAACCAGGACTTGACTTCAGGACTGTGCTCCCGACAGCTGAGGGTATCCAACACCCCTCACTTACATTTATTTATTTCCTAGATGGGGGCACTGAAGCACACACAGTATCTAAAGAACCTCTGTATTCCCAGTGCCTATATATGGCACCTGGCACAGAAACGGGAACTGTTAGTTCGCTCAGTTGCGTCTGACTCTTTGCGACCCCATGGACTGTAGCCTGCCAGGCAAGAATACTGGAGTGGGTTGCCATGCCCTCCTCCAGGGGATCTTCCCAACCCAGAGATCAAGCCCAGGTCTCCTGCACTGCAGGCGGATTCTTTCCCACTGAGCCACCAGGGAAGCCCACTTGGCACAGAGGCAGAACTCAAACGTTTGAAAGGCTGAGACACTTTGGGAACCTGTGGGGTTACCAGAGTACACATCTCACCAGCACGAGCAGTCCTTGGTGGATGGCTTAAATTTCACAGACTAGGTTCCCGGCTGATATTGGAGAGCCATCTGTTCCTGCACACCAGTTGTGCTGATTTCATACACGTTGCTTGGCGGAATTATCTTTGTGGCACTCACAATGAACCAGCCATTGGTACTGCTTGGCTGAACCAAATTTGATATGTTAAGTGGCCCAAGAAGACTGCAGCAGCACATGGGACAGATTACTCAGCCATCTCAGATAGAAAGGCTGCCCTGCCCGCAGGGTCACACAGGGAAGAAATGCAGAGTCCTCTGTGATTGTTGCCCAGTCACGTGTACCAGCTACAAATGTCACCCACAATCAACTTCTGAATTGCTTGCAGAGCTAAGGAGGCCAAATAGAGAATTTACAAGCTTGAGGAACAGCTTGAATGGCTATACCGTTGCCAATTCATTCATCAAACTTTAATGGAGGTACTATGTTACTCTGCACGGGTGCCTTAGGACACTGGGCTTTCCTTCCGGGGTGGGGTGGTTTACATTCCATCAGAGTACAGAGAAGTGCCGCAGAGTGGAGTCCAAGAGCAGCCACTGCAGCTAGCAACCGTTGCTGTCTGGTGCTCAATCCCCCAGGGAAGCCTGCGCCGGCACTCTATAGAGGATATCATTCCTTATCTTTGTTGTTTTGAGAATAAATGGCCAGGAGCACAAGACAGTGTTTCCAGGACTGACTCGTCAACCGACAGGAAAACCTGCTCTGTTGTGTCTGCCCATGATTATTATGACAACGATGCCTTTCCTAAGGTTCTAAGTTTCTCCCTTGGGCAGTGAGTGTATGTGCGTTTGCCATCAGAGAAGGTGCTCCTGTGCCCCCATTTCCTGTGTACATCCCTCGGCTGCTGACCAGGTGGACAGAGCACACGTTCACTGTCAAAGTGCCTGACTTGGAACGATGGTGGCTTCTGAGCATTGTTCACTGGAGTAGTGTGAACCTTCAGATGCCAACGAAGAGGCAGTTCTCCAGGTGGCCCATGGCCCACGGGTGACTATAACAGCCCTTCTTGTGGGCAAAGAAGCCATCTAGGAATACAGTCCTTTCCTTGGGCATATCCAGTGATTGACACCCAATTTGTCAACTTTCACTTTTGACCAGGGTTGTTTAGAGTGGTAGAGGACCCACCTGCCAATGCAGGAGACATAAGAGATGTGGGTTCAATCGCTGGGTCAGGAAGATTCCCTGGAAGAGGGCATGGCAACCCACTCCAATATACTTGCCTGGAGAATCCCCATGAGCAGAGGAGCCTGGTGGGCTACAGTCCATGGGGTCGCAAAGAGTTGGACATGACTGAAGCGAATTAGCACACACCTATGAGTAATATAAGGTTTATTAAAATTTTAGCTTCAGTAAATGGAAATTAGCTTGTTACCAGAATTTTCTGAAGACTTGACTTTTCAAATCCCAGACCATTATACCACTCTCCTTAGAAGCTTAGATATTAAGAAATCTAGCTGGTAGCTTTCAGTGACACCTCTCCTCCCCCCAACCAGCTGACCCAGGAAGCAGCTGCAAAGGTGTGCCTTGTAAGCCTCCTGAACCACAATGGAACCACAAGAAGCATTTTCTCTAGGACCAGTGGCTGTTAGTATTGCTGTTACACTGGAGACTCAGAGAAAAGAAGCCTTTCACATTTTTTGCAGTCTCTTGGGATTTCTCAGTCTCCCAGGCCATCTCCATAGCCCCTAGTGTATGTAGCACAGGCAGGCTTGGCAAGAAGGCACGTTGCTATTGATTGTAGAATATGCTTAGCTTAGAGCCTGGTGTTCTGATCGTAGCAGCCTTTTATTCTATGTTAGCTGTTGTTTCCTTCTGTATCCCTGTGGGCAGCTCTGCAGCTAGATAATATTGCTTCCAAGTTCTTTTCCAACTCTAAAGCCCTGTAATTCTGAGCCAAGGTGATTGCAGGCAGGCTCAGCACATTTTGTAGCAAAAAAAGTAATATCTATCTGCCCCATCTTATTTGGATTTTTATTTTTGCTTATCTATTACACACCTACAACTGTAAGGGTATGTGTTCACTTAAACAAGTCTTTCCCTTCTCCCCCAAACAATCTATGTGTGACTTTGCATTTAAAACAGATGGCCTCTCCCTCAAAACCCCCAAACTTAGATTATTGTTCCACCCTGGGTCAGAGGGATCTTTGAAGGTACCAGGGCCTCAATTGCCCTCCAGAGGAAATAGTAGCGTAAGCAGCGTAAACCTGCCCCAGAGTCACAGCCATCCAGCAACAGGCTGGCCCCGCCCTGCACCACTTGCCCTGGCTCTGCTCAGCGCGATGAGGGAGTTGCCTGTATGTATTGCGGCAGAGATGGAAAGGACAGGTTACTTCCCAAGGGAAATACCTTCTATTTGATAAGATATATGATAATATCAATAAAAAAGATCATAGCAATTGTTTCCTTTTTTTTGCTTAGGCTGCTGCCCTGGTTCACATTTATCTGGATGGGTCTGTGCTGGTGACTCACGGTGGAATTGAAATGGGGCAGGGGGTCCACACTAAAATGATTCAGGTAAGAATGCAAGTCATTGGATGAAGCTGGATGTGTGCTTGTGGATATGTGTATAAGGGAGAAACGAGGGGTATACATTTTCTATTCCAAAATAAAAAGGATAGGAGACTTTAACTTTGACTGCTTCAACGACTAAGCTCTTCACAGAAACGGGGTAATCAAGCCAGTTCTGTAACTGACCCTCCTAAAAGAATGTGGCAGAATAGGCTGTGGTTGTCTTATTGCTAAAGAAGGTCGTAGATCATTTGCTGCTTCCCTTTGAATGTATTAACAAATGTGTTGGGGTTTCTGTTTTTTTTTGAAACTTTGCTGAGAAATAAAAAGATGTGTAAATTCTGATGCATTGCATTATTTTTTGCCATTTTTATAGTAGGACTCTGAACAACTGGTGATATAAAGCACATTTGATAATTCTAACCAAACTATCACTTTTCTTTTGGCTCAATTATTTTAGAATAAGTTTTTGCTGTTTCTATTTTGATAATAATTATAATATTACAGATTATAAAACATTTGAAAAGGAAACCTTTTTTTTTTAACCCCGCACACTTTTACCAGTTAGCAGTAAGTGGTAAAAGTGTTTTGTGGTTTTTCTAGTTTGACTTTTTTTCTTTTTCAATGACTTTGACTTTCCTTTTCCAAAAAACCACAAGCACTCTGTTTGCATAATTTTGTATCTTGGTTTTTTCCACCTATCTTGGTATAGAAGGAGCATTTCCTCCTGTCATTAAGGATTTTTTGCAATCATAATTTTTAACGTTGCATGTGGATGTATGTATAATTCACTTAACCATCCCCAGTTGTTAAACACTCTAGTGGACACTTTTGTCCATAAGCCTGTGATCAAATCAATGACTGTTTTTTAAAATAAGTTGTCAGGAATGGAATTACTGGGTCATAGAATAAACCTTAAATCATTTGGCACTTATTACCAAATTGTTTTCCAGAAAGTATCCATCATATTATACCACTAGCCAACATTCTATGTTACGGACTGTTAAAAAAAAAAATCCTAGATAATGTGATAGATGAAATTACCTCATTATTGCTTTAATTTGCACTTTTCTGATTATAGGGGTGCTGATTATATATTTTCTTTCATGTTATCACTGGCTTGAGAATTGTCTGGTCATTGCTTTTTCCCTCTCTGAGGTGAGATTTAAGTGTTTTCCTTATTGAGCCACCAGAAACCTGTCTGTTCTAAGCCTATACACTTTGTGCAGACAGTCTTCTGAGAGCCAGTGACAGGGAGGGTTCTGTATACTTATGCCGTTGCCCTAGTTGTTGGCAAACTCTACTAAGCCATACTGCTAGCGGGAAAGAGAATCTGGGACCAGCTGAGACTAGTAGTATGATTTTTGCTCCATCACTAAACGCAAAGGAAGAATGTAACAGCCAGCTAAGTCCTTATGCCAGCCAATGGCACTGGCACCATTTACTTCTGGGATCTCAAGTTGGCACTGTTGCTTTGACAAGGCCATTGTCCTTTCTCTTTCTGGAGCATCTCCAGAAATCTGGATAAAGCATCTCCTCTCTGATGAAGTCAGCTTTGCTGGAACTGTGCAGAGGTGTAAGAGAGGCCTCAAAGGTGTTGATTTCATGATGATGAAGTTATAAAGCATTTCTTCCTGCCTTGACTTTGGAGGGCTCACCTCCTCTACAGGGTGCTTTTGTACAAAAGAAAGTCAAAGAAGAAAGCGTGTTCAGGGCTGCAGGGGCCAGACCAGCTGCAGGGTTTTAGACAAGAGGGACTTCTTGTGGCTGGAGGGACTCATGGTCCTGTCACTGGTCTCTGCTGGGTGTGGAGGGCTCCACATACATGCTACCATGGGGTATATGCCCAGGTCTATGCCTAACCCAAGAAAAGTGAAAGATCTCTTCCAAAATCCAGGTGGTGAGTCGTGAGTTAAAGATGCCGCTGTCCAGTATCCACCTCCGGGGAACAAGCACAGAAACCATACCTAATACAAATCCCTCTGGAGGTTCTGTAGTGGCTGATCTCAACGGGTTGGCAGTAAAGGTAAAAATCATTCATTGGGGCCTAGATCATGAACCCCATCAAGGCTGGAGCTCAGGAGATGTTGAGAATCCATCCAGTTCTTGTCTCCTTCCCACCCCTCTTGGGGAAAACTGAGCCTTCCCCCAGGTTGGGGGCTCAATCAGTGTTCAGCACTGGCCACACTCCAGAGTGGAAAATGCCACCCCCTTTTTCCCTCACTCCTGACAGCTCACTGATCCCCACATCCTAATCCATTCTGCCGAGAAATCTCTCTTTCTGGTTCCAGGTAGCAGTATCATGGCTGTTTTGGTTCAAGCTCATGCCTCTTGCCAGGGCCATCGCAAGGCTCTGTCTGTCCACCCCAGTTTCCCTGCCTTTCACTCTCGCTTCCCGCAGCCAGAGAAAGCTTCCCCACAAAATAAATCTGACCACATTGTGCTTACAAATGGTGGCCAGTAGTTTGCCAACAGTTTTTCTATTAAGTTCTGAGGTCTCAACAGGGCTGTACAAGGCCCCCATCCGAGGTGATCTGTCTTTAAGACTAGCTTGTGCTTCACCCCTACCCCCATGAGACTTTTCTCATCACCTCTTACAGGATTGGTCTCTTCCTTCTCCGTGTTCCATGGGCCTCTTAAATAAGCCTATGTAAGGTCACTTATCATGTGGTTTTGAAGTTGGTGTTTATGATCATAATTTTAACTGAAAATTTTCCCTAGGATGCTTGTCAGACTCTTCTAAAACGCCTTGAACCCATCATCAGCAAGAATCCCAGAGGCACTTGGAAGGATTGGGTAAGAATTACTGTTTCTGTGTGTAATGTTAGAAAAAAAAGTAGAGAGGAGAGTGAGAGAGGAATCTGTGAGTCAAATATCAGCGGAAAGGGCACATTAAAAGGTATTACACTTACATTATGATCGAGGCCTTTGGCTTTTGGCTCTCAGCATGTGGAAATCTTATCATAGGATAATGGCAGAACTCCTGCATCTGGGACAATTCTCTGTTAGAGAACAGAAGGTTCCTCTTGTTTTAAGCGAGAATTAATATTTCTTCCTAAGGAATCTAGGTATTTTCTTGATAATAGCTGTCAATCTGTTCTCTTTTTGGGGGGTTCTATTGTTCCTAAAATTGGAAGATAATACCAGAGTCACTCTGTAAAAGTAAAAGTCATATAAGCACTCATTTAGAAATAGAAAGCCAAGCCATTTGGGTATATATTCAACTGCTCCCTTTGATCTACTTACAATCTAGTTGGACAGGAAGACACATTCTAAAATCAACTAAGAAACCATTCAGAATAATGGGTTTTAAAGTACCAGATGGTGTGGAATGGATACCCACTGAAGACTGGGTGTATCTGTCATACCGACAGTTCTAGGATGTTAAGTCACGTTAAAGCACTGGTCTGGAGGAAACAACATTGGGAAATCTTACTTAGAAATGGTCCTGCTATTCCATAGAGTTAGGACTCATTCTGTAATTCATATTAATGAGCGCTCTCAATCCTTTCTGGGCATCTTTATTTCTGCCCTCTGCCCAGTGCTGCCTGAGAGAGTCTGACTGGAGAAAGATGGAGTGCAAGCAAGTCCATCTTCCACCATAATGGAATGCTGCCCCCTATCCCATTTTCTTCTGTGATGGTTGCACTTCTCACCTTTTTCTTTCTCAGACCTAAATTGCATCCTTTTGTATCTTAGTCAGCTGTGTACGCTGCAGAGTCAGGAGAACTTTTAGTGTAAATGGTATGACTCAGCAAGATTGTACCCATCTCTCAGTCTACTATGGACAGTGAAAGTGAGAGTCGCTCAGTTGTTTCTGACTCTTTGAGACCCCGTGGACCATACCATCCATGGAATTCTGCAGGCCAGAATACTGGAGTGGGTGACTGTTCCTTCTCCAGGGGACCTTCCCAGCCCAGGGATTGAACCCAGGTCTCCTGCACTGCAGGCAGATTCTTTACCAGCTGAGCCACCAGAGAAGCCCAAATGGGTACTTGATAATAAAATTAAATATCTGACCACCTTTGGTTTCCTGAAAGGTTCCATGTTAATAGGCTAAGTCTTTCCAGGTGACTGGATGAAATTCTTCACAAACAGAACATGTGTTGCCAACAGTAGTCCAGTCTATAAGTGTAAATTACTGTGAGAGTCATTTATTATGGTGATATGCACTGAACAAATGCCGTTCCTGTAAGCACTGAACCACAAATTACCTATAGAAGGTGGAAAATGCTGAAAGGAATACATTAATGTTGGTCCTTCCGTGTTTTCACTCCTGATCGCTTTATTTAACACAAAGCAAAATTAAAATGTGAACCACAAATTACCTATAGAAGGTGGAAAATGCTGAAAGGCATACATTAATGTTGGTCCTTCCGTGTTTTCACTCCTGATCGCTTTATTTAACACAAAGTAAAATTAAAATATGAGTCTTGAGTGACTATTACTTTAAACATCTTTATTGTATCACATTGTACTCTTTTTTTTTTTTCCCCAGGCACAGGCTGCCTTTAATGAAAGCATTAGTCTCTCAGCTACTGGATACTTCAGGTAAATAGTCCTTTTGATCATATGCTATGGAAAACAGCAGCAGTATTTGAAAGGAGAGTTTCATTTATGTTTGTACTTTTGGCAAAAAATGATTTTGTACCTTCTGTTAACCCACTGTCATAAGAACTTTTAGCTGCTACCTAACCCAGATGTTAGAAAGCCTGGGGAAAAATAGACATACAAATAAAATACAGTTGAATCGATGATTCAAATCATTCAGTTCAGTTCAGTCGCTTAGTCGTGTCCGACTCTTTACAACCCCATGAACCACAGCATTCCAGGCCTCCCTGTCCATCACCAACTCCCAGAGTCCACCCAAACCCATGTCCATTGTGTCGGTGATGTCATCCAACCATCTCATCTTCTGTCGCCCCCTTCTCCTCCTGCCCCCAATCCCTCCCGACATCAGGGTCTTTTCAAATGAGTCAGCTCTCCTCATCAGGTGACCAAAGTTTTGGAGTTTCAGCTTCAACATCAGTCCCTCCAATGAACACCCAGGACTGATCTCCTTCAGAATGGACTGGTTGGATCTCCTTGCAGTCCAAGGGACTCTCAAGAGTCTTCTCCAACACCACAGTTCAAAAGCATCAATTCTTTGGCGCTCAGCTTTCTTTATAGTCCAACTCTCACATCCATACATGACTACTGGAAAAACCATAGCCTTGATTAGACGGACCTTTGTTGGCAAAGTGATGTCTCTGCTTTTTAATATGCTGTCTAGGTTGGTCATAACTTTCCTTCTAAGGAGTAAGCGTCTTTTAATTTCATGGCTACAGTCACCATCTGCCGTGACTTTGGAGCCCAGAAAAGTAAAGTCAGCCACTGTTTCCCCATCTATTTCCCATGAAGTGATGGGACCAGATGCCATGATCTTAGTTTTCTGAATGTTGGGAAAGCCAACTTTTTCACTCTCCTCTTTCACGTTCATCAAGAGGCTCTTTAGTTCCTCTTCACTTTCTGCCATAAGGGTGGTGTCATCTCCATATCTGATGTTATTGATATTTCTCCCAGACATCTTGATTCCAGCTTGTGCTTCTTCCAGCCCAGCATTTCTCATGATGTACTTTGCATATCAGTTAAATAAGTAGGGTGACAATATACAGCCTTGATGTACTCCTTTTCCTATTTGGAACCAGTCTGTTGTTCCATGTCCAGTTCTTACTGTTGCTTCCTGACCTGCATACAGGTTTCTCAAGAGGCAGGTCAGGTGGTCTGGTATTCCCATCTCTTCCAGAATTTTCCACAGTTTCTTGTGATCCACAGAGTCAAAGGCTTTGGCATAGTCAATAAAGCAGAAATAGCTATTTTTTTGGAACTCTCTTGCTTTTTTGATGATCCAATGGATGTTGGCAATTTGATCTCTGGTTCCTCTGCCTTTTCTAAAACCAGCTTGAACATCTGGAAGTTCATGGTTCATGTTTTGCTGAAGCCTGGCTTGGAGAATTTTTGCATTATTTTACTAGCATGTGAGATGAATGCAATTGTGCGGTAGTTTGAGCATTCTTTGGCATTGCCTTTCTTTGGGATTGGAATGAAAACTGACCTTTCCCAGTCCTGTGACCACTGCTGAGTTTTCCAAATTTGCTGGCATATTGAGTGCAGCACTTTCACAGCATCATCTTTTAGGATTTGAAATAGCTCAACTGGAATGCCATCACCTCCACTAGCTTTGTTTGTAGTGATGCTTCCTAAGGCCCACTTGACTTCACATTCCAGGATGTCCAGCTCTAGGTGAGTGATCACACCATTGTGATTATCTGGGTCATGAAGATCTTTCTTGTACAGTTCTTCTGTGTATTCTTGCCCCCTCTTCTTAATATCTTCTGCTTCTGTTAGGTCCTTACCATTTCTGTCCTTTATTGAGCCCATCTTTGCATGAAATGTTCCCTTGGTATCTCTAATTTTCTTGAAGAGATCTCTAGTCTTTCCCATTTTATTATTTTCCTCTAATTCTTTGCATTGAACTCTGGGGAAGGCTTTCTTCTCTCTCCTTGCTATTCTTTGGAACTCTGCATTCAAATGGGTATATCTTTCCTTTTCTCCTTTGCCTTTCGCCTCTCTTCTTTTCACAGCTATCTCTTACAAATAGGCCTTACGCCACCTCAGACAGCCATTTTGCTTTTTTGCATTTCTTTTTCTTCATAGTGAGAAGTATGAAGAGTTCCCTGGGAGTTGCCAAGGAAGGAGTGGTTGACGTTGTGTTGAAAACTCACTGTGTCCCTTAACTTAAGAAATGAAGGAAAAGGGATGCAAATTCAATCTATAGTAAGATAAATACCATTGTCTAGATTGGCAAAAAAATGAGAAATTTAACAGTATCTATGTGTTTGTTGTCAAGATGTGGAACAATTAGAACTCAGAAACTTTGGAAAGCAATCTATCAAATTATTTTAATGGAGAGTGAAAGACATCAGGCAGCAGAGAGATATAGAGAGTCGCACCTGATTGTCTCTCTTTGCCAATTCTTGTGGGAATCTGAGGGCACTGGCAGGGATAAGCCCCTCCAGGCTAGGAGGAGAGGAGGAGAGAAGGGTAGAAAGTACTGGCCAGCTGCTGGCCTATGCTTCCCTTCTACCATGACATTCATTTGGTGTCCTTAAAGAAGAGTTGGGAACAGAGCAGTCCTTGGCGCCTGATGGAGAGACCGGAGTGCTGGCAAAGAATGGGAGCCAGGGGGCCTGGCCCCACCTACAGAAGGCTGAACCCTGGGGCCAGAAAGAGAAACCGACAAGGGTGCACCTTTGATGTAGTATTTGGTATAAAATCCAGTTGGAACTCCCCAAGCCTGATTACGACAAAATTACATGACCCCGTATTAACCCAAAACAATAGGATAAATATCCAAACGATCAACAGTTAACTTCCAAGCCTAGGGAGTTAGTGGTAGGGACTGGTTTCCTGTTTTTATCAGACAAAGCAGGTTTAATAAGAAAGAAGTAAATATCTATTCATTCCACAGCTTTACTCCTTATATTATGTGCTGCACATCTTTGAATCACAAGTGTACTCCTCTCGTTTTTGCTGGGTGTGCAAACTGGGCACAGCTCCTCATGGGTCTGTTTAATTATTGTGGTCTGCAATGAAGGGACTTGATCGTTTAACAATACTCCTCAAAAATTCTGTTTCCTCCAGGGGTTATGAGTCGAACATAAACTGGGAGACGGGTGAAGGCCACCCTTTCGAATACTTTGTTTATGGAGCAGCCTGTTCCGAGGTTGAGATAGACTGCCTGACAGGTGCTCATAAGGTCAGTACCAATTTGGGAAGGTCTTCGTCTGTCTGAGCACTAGAAAAGCACCACGTAATTGGCTAAGGATAGTTTCTCTGTATTACCAAAGGAAATAGGAGCTCAGCAATCACCTTGGTGCAATGGTTAGAAAGCAACTGGCAGCCTCTCTTCTTTATGTCCTTGCCCTCTTAAATGGGCAAAGGTGTCCCTGCCAGCCTGGCTGGGCCTGCTATCCTCTTCCTCCTCTGTAGGTTATCAGAGAACTTTTGGTTACCAAGCTATAATGTTAGATTTAGTCTCTCCTCTGCTCTAAAAATTCATAATCTAAAATGGCAGTTTTTGCTGATGAACGCTGAGTTCTTGATTCAGAAGCATCACCCAGCCAGCTGGACTCTGAGGGCAGAGTGTGGTGGTGGCCAGGAAGTTTTGCAACAAGGATCAGGAGGGCCATAAACATTTCCTGTTTTCTGTGGCATGTGTTTTTGTTGTAGTGGATTTAACCGAATACATTACATCCCTCAGCTGGAATCAAAGCCAAGTAAATATTTTTCTCTCCTGTTGTTTGCAAGGAGAAAAAGAAGACTACTTAAGCTGCATGAGTCTTTACATAACTTTGAAGTTATACATAATAAACTTTGTTGCTTCTTTTTACTGAAATATAATGTGTCTCAACTTTGTCTTCCCAAATTGTATTCATCAAACTAAACATTTTTACTTGTTTTTAATTACTAGAACATCAGAACAGACATTGTCATGGATGTTGGCTACAGTATAAATCCAGCCCTTGACATAGGCCAGGTATGTGGAACTAATGTGCCTCTCTCCTTGTTTGTAAAAGTCAGCACTGCTGGGGGGTCTGCCAGGAAAACATTCCATTAGCTTATTCATCTTCTTTTTTAAAAATATTTATTTATTTATTTGTTTCCAATATTTTTGTGTGTGTTTATTTTTTAATATTTATTATTTAGCTGTTCCAGGTCTTAGTTGTAGCATGTAGGATCTTTAGTTGCAGCATGCAGGGTCTTGTTCCCTGACCAGGAAACAAACCTGGGTCCCCTGCATTGGGAAGGTGGAGTCTCAGCTACTGGACCAACATAAAAGTCCCCAATTCATCGCCTTCTTGTGTTTGTGTGTGTGTGTTAATCACTCAGTAATGTCTGACTCTTTGCAGTTCCATGGACTGTAGCCCGCCAGGCTCCTCTGTCCATGGGATTTCCCAGGCAAGAATACTGGAGTGGGTTGCATTTCCTTCTCCAAGGGGTCTTCCTGACCCAGGGATCAAACCCGGGTCTTCTGGACTGCAGGTGGTCTCCTGCATTGCAGGTGGATTCTTTACCAGCTGAGCCACTAGAGAAGCCCACCCATCATTTTCTCATTCTCTCCCTTTAGTCAGAATCTTTCTGTTCAGGACAGCCGTAGAGCTCAAACCTCTTATTGTCTAAAACATGGAAGGGAACAAAGGTGCTGTAGGTAGTTTTTGAAGAAATGCGCAGTCTGTAACTGGTGAGCTTGAAAGAGCAGCACTGAGCCTAGAGGTAGCAGCAGGAACCCCCCATCTATGGGCTGGAAGTAGGATCCAGGACTCAGTGCTGAGTCCAAGGAAGGGGATGGTCTCTGGCTTCAAGGTTGAGCTAACAAACATCAGATAGTTACAGCACAGCTGTTGATGGGTAGCCTATTTTGCCCACAGATATTTTATAATTTAAATTTGAAATAATTAACAAGATTGAAGAATCACAAGCTGTTTTACATGAATTTTCACGTGTCTAGCATCTCTTGGATACACAGAAAATTTGCCAACACTGGAGCTACCTTTCCCCAAGGAAAAGTCTATTGGCTGCATCTTTAGAGAGTCACATGCTCTCTGGAAGCTTCCCTCACTTTCTCTATCTGCCTTGGCACCAGTGGGCCGTTCAGCTTCCTATTTCCAATGGAGGACGTAGTCAGAGGGACCCTCTGATTAGGACCTTGACAGGAGAGTGGGAAGAACTTATGGATTGGAGGAGTCAAAGCAGGCAAAGAATGAGCAGGAAGAGGTATTCTGGGTAGGAGGAAAATGGAGGGAATCAACCTAAAGAAAGAGCTGAGATTCTGCATACCTTGTGTTCAGGGCTGGCAGTGAGGATAAGCTGATAGCAGCAGTCACCTGTGTGACAGGGGCGGGATGTGAGGCTGGAGGTAGGGAGTGAAAGAGGGTCATGTTAGTAGAAACCTCCCGAGACAGCTGGAAGGGACTTGGCCCGGGAAGGGACTTAACAGCTGGGAGGGACTTGGCCTGGGGAGCGCTCTGAAGTGTTAGAAAGACTGTTCTAACATTGTGGTGGAGAAGAACATCTCTGCTAGTAGACAGAAGTGAGGATGGAGAAAATGTGGCTGCAGGAAGGAAGGAAGGGAAGAGAAGACCCAGAAATCAGAAGCCTGCATGAAATGGTAATTTCATCCATGTGCTGACGTCTAAGAGCTGGAGCCTTTTAAAGCTGTAAAGGAAGCTCAGGGAGCACACAGTTCAAACCCTTCATGTTACGATCGAGGAGACAGTCCAGAGATGTGAGGCCAGCCAGCTGATGAGCGAGGGGTTGGGGGTGAGCTGCCAGGGTTCCAGAGCCTTGAGAGTCTCTCCTGGGGTGCTGAAGTCTATGGGCAAACTGTCAGAGAGAGTTTCACCTGCCTCGTAGGCAGAAAAAAATCAAGATGTTTGGCTACAGGTTCTCTGAGGGCTCTTCTGGAGCTGCAGCTTTAATGCCAGGCTGAGATTCAAACTCACATTCTTTGACTGAATTTAGCGCTCAAGGGAGATGTTCAGACATGCTCTAAAGTGAACTTGTAAGTAAACTTTCGGAGACAGGCTCCAAAATATGCAGAGAACCCTCTTAAACTACATTTTTAAAATTCAGGCAAACAGCATGAAGTTGAAATGCTGCTATTGGCTGTATTTTGTCATATATGGAATTTTTCTTTTTTGCCTCAGATTGAAGGTGCATTTATTCAAGGCATGGGACTTTATACAATAGAGGAACTGAATTATTCTCCTCAGGGTGTCCTGTACACCCGGGGCCCGAACCAGTATAAAATCCCTGCCATCTGTGACATCCCCATGGAGCTGCACATTTCTTTGTTGCCTCCCTCTGAAAACTCGAATACCCTGTATTCGTCTAAGGTAAGCTGTGCTCCATGAATAAATGAGTGTTTATGTGATAGCTGTGCTGGGAGGGAGGGGCTACATTAATCTCTTGGTTGATTGGGTTTTTTTTTTTTTCTTTCTGGGAGTGCAGGGGGAAAAGCCTGATTAAACATTTTAACTTTAAAGTAATTAAACATTATAAATTTCTTTAAAAATACTCCAAATTGTGAACAGAAACTACTATTATCATCAGGTTGCATCTGATTTTTCATCTTCATGCCAGGAATCAGCCTCATGCCTCTATCTTCTCTCTCCCTTTGGGGTCATTTCCTTCCGCTGGAATCCTCAGAATAGAAATACTGACCTAAAAGAATGGATTAGTTTTTTAAAGGAAAAAAAGTTACATATGTAATATTTAATGTATGCATACATGCACATATGTATTCATAGATGTGCATGTACATGAGATACATACATTCATACACACACACACACACACACACACACACACACACACACACACACATACAGAGAAAGAGAGAGAGTCATAATCTAGTTGACTTGTTTCCCTACCAGGGTCTGGGAGAGTCTGGGATATTCCTGGGGTGCTCAGTGTTTTTTGCCATCCACGATGCAATAAGTGCAGCACGACAGGAGAGAGGCCTGCCTGGCCCACTGAAGCTCAACAGCCCACTGACTCCAGAGAAGATTAGAATGGCCTGTGAAGACAAGTTCACAAAAATGGTACGTTCTGCTCCAACGAGTCTGAATTTTTTCCCCTGTGCTTGTAGCTAAGTTTCATTAGCCCACCATGGTGGTTTTCCATGGAAGAAAGGTTGACAGGAATCTGAAGACAACTGAGAGAGACAGCAGCCTGCCTGCAGTGGGGTCATTTCTACACCATTTAAAAAGAAAAGTTCAGTCTTCATTCGGCAATTGTATGCTCCTCCTTGGTTTTGTTCCCTTCCCAGGACACATTAGTCAGAAGTTCAGGAACTATGCTCTGAGCCCAAGAAACCCAGGCCAAGAATATGGGCCACCCCAACATTCTTAACTTCCTCTACCCAAGCCATGGGAGTTTGTGCAGTTCCTGATCAGAACCCCAGAGAGGGAGGGATCCTTTCCCTCCCCCCAGTAGCAAGAATTCCTCCTGCAACACCCTGGTCAAGCAAACATCTCCACTCTCCGTGGGCATTTTCAGTGATGGGATTTTTAACTGTGGGAGAAGGTCATGCCATTCAGAGTGACCCCTTTAACTATAAACACGTTATTCCTTAAATTGAGGGGCGAGCCCTGTTCTATATAACCTCTCGTGACGGCTCTTCACGGTACCCCTTAAAGCTCTTCCAGAGCCCCGGGAATCACCTCTTCAGTCTGGAGAAGCAGATGCTGACTCCACCTGTCCCCTTTCCCTCTTCAAGCCTGAAATGACTCTCCCAGCTGCCCTGCCAGCCCCGCCCTTGGTCTTCTCCTGGACTCCCTGTGTTTCTCCTGCTGCCATGGAAGGCTCTCTCATTGTCCTGGTCACCCTCTGGGTGGTTTTTATCCTGTTTTATAATCTGCTCGTTTTCACATGACGTGAACATCTTCCAAGTTGCAAACATGCAAATTTGTCTTTTTATTCCAGATTCCAAGAGATGAACCTGGATCCTATGTTCCTTGGAGTATACCCATATGAATCAAATACAAACCTCTGAAGAGGGGGTGATTCTTCCAACAAAGCAATCTATCCAGTCTCAGTGCTCTAGTGTGATAGGTCTGAAAGACAAATTTTCACAGTTCAGAAATCATTTCACAGAGTATTGCTTTTATAGGATGCTGATTTTAAATGTTCTAGTTAGAGTCTGATGGATATGCTTAAGCAATTTAGAAACCATATTTTAAATGGCATAAATGCTAACTGATTTCCTCTACAATGATATTCTTTATTATTCTGTCCTTTACTTGGACCCATCCAGCTGAATAGAATGGAAGATGATGATTTGTATGTGATTCATAGTTGTCTTGCATCCACCAACAGAAATTATACTGTTTAGTAAAAGGCAATTTTCTAAATAATTTTATTAGTGTGAAATGTAAAGTTGTCATTTTCTTGTCCCCATTTGCTTTTCCCCATCTGCTGTCAGAATGGATAGCAGGTACTATATGGAACCAAAAATAAAAACAGATAAATTGAACTTCATCAAAACTAAAAGCTTTGGTGCTTCAGAAGACACTTTGAGAAACTGAAAAGACGAACCACAGAATATGGGGAAATATTTGCAAATAATATGTCTGATAAAGATCTGCAGCTGCTACTGATAAATTGCTTCAGTCGTGTCCAACTCTGTGTCACCCCATAGACGGCAGCCCACCAGGCTCCCCCATCCCTGGGATTCTCCAGGCAAGAACACTGGAGTGGGTTGCCATTTCCTTCTCCAATGCATGAAAGTGAAAAGTGAAAGTGACATCACTCAGTCGTGTCTGACTCTTCGCGACCCCATGGATTGCAGCCTACCAGGCTCCTCCATCCATGGGATTTTCCAGGCAAGAGTACTGGAGTGGGGTGCCATTGCCTTCTTCAGATAAAGATCTAGTGTGCAGAATATCAGAATATATTTTAAAACGCTTGCAACACAACAATAAAAAGATAAATAACTCAAATTTTAAATGAGCAAAGGAATTAAGTAGACATTTCTCTAAAGATATCTAAATGGCCAATAAGCACATGAAAAGGGGCTCAAACTCATCAGTCACGAAGAAAAAGGAAGTCAAAATCACAATGAGGTATCATTTCACACCCACTAGGATGGCTATAACCGACATGATGGATAATAGTGCGTGTTGGCAAGGATGTGGAGCAACTGGAACTCTTATCCATTGCCAGGAAGAAAGAAAATGGTACAAGTCCTCTGGAAAATAGTTTGGCATTTCCTCAAAAAGTTAAACATGTAGTCGTCATATGACCACTCTTACATATATACCCAGGAGAATTGAAAACATATGTTCACAAAAAACTTGTGCACAAATATTCATAGCATTATTCATAATAATCAAAGTGGAAACAATCTAACTCTATTAACTGATAACAAAATGTGATAAACAAAATAGCTACACAAGGGAATATTACTGAGCCATACAAAAGAATGAAATTCTGATACATGCTACCACATGGATGAACCTTGAAAACATTATCTAAGCATAAGTAACCAGACACTAAAGGCCACATATTGTATGATTCCACCTATATGAGATGTCCAGAATAGGCAGATTCATAGAGACAAGAAATAGTTGCCAGGCCCTAAGGGGGATGGGGCAGTGAAGAGTGAATTTTATGGTATGTGAATTACATCTCAAAAAGCACATATAAAGAGAAAGAGAAAAATGTGGAAAGGATGGAGAAGTTGTGAGAATCACAAGAAACGTATCCCAATGGCCTTTAGTGACAGGAAACCTCAAAGGGGGTTGAGCAGCAGCAAGACATTATCATTGAAAAACCCCACTTCCATTAATGGCAGACAGAGGCATCTGTAGTGACGTATGGACTAGAGACTGGAGTGTAATACCTTCTCCCCGTCACACTCTCAACTCTTGACTCTTGTCCCAGGGCCACATAAGATGGCAAAGCTTCTTCAATGGCCTCAGACTAAAGACTAAGGTCATTCTCGCTATGGTGACACTTAGTTACATTACATCCCTTTAAAGAGCAGATTTTCTCATTGTACCACAAATGATTATGGAGCACCAACTATATGCCAGGCACTGTTCTAGTCACTTCGAACATAGCAGTAAATGTAATCAACAAAGATCCTTGCCCTTGTGAAGATTATAATCTAGTCAAGGGAGAGAAACAGAAAACAGTGCACATAATTAAATTACAATGTGATGCCAATGATGGTTATGAATTTCTTCACCTGAAGAAGCCATGTGGTCATGCTATATGACCCCTACCTAAGGAAACTGCAGCAGGTGGATTGCTTTCAAAGGAGGAGCGGAGCCCCCAGCCCCTCACAGCTGCTGGAGAAGACAAAATGCAGACCCCCAGCCCTGCCACTGAGGAAGCGGGCCAACCGGAAACCAAGGAGAATAGCTGACGGAGCTTGTTGGGGGTTGGGGGAGTGGGACTGGGAGCTCAGGGAGGCCGGGGAGGGGCTTGGCCGAAGGTGCTTTGCCTTTAAAAATTAAACAGGTAAAAAAGAAAAAAATAAAAAATAAATTACAGTGTGAGCGATGGAGACAAGTGCGGAGGGCATATTGAAAGTAGAGCAGGTTAAGGCTGATGGATGGTGAGGGTGGCCTGGAGCAGGCTGAGGTGGGTGCATCCAGAGGTGAGGATGGTGAGGGGCTGAGCCAAGCAGGTACCTGGAGGAAGCATTGTCAGCATTTGTAGGCAAAGTGCCATCCACATGGGGAGTGACGGGGAGGGTGCCTGCCTACCTGTGGACCTCCATGGTGCCTGCAAGCCTGGAACAGGCCTGGGGAGGGGCAGACATGCAGAGCCTTGAGACCATTGTGAGGACGTGGGCTTTTCATCTGAATGAAGAGAAGTAACCTAAACTGACACATTTAAAGGCTCATCCTGGATAATATCATGACGCAGATCATATGAGGGCGCATTCTTATGACTCACAGCTTCCCAGTCTTCCCCGAGTTTTCTTTCTTCTGCTTTCTCCTCTTCTCCTGTTGTACCTTCACCAACCCCTCCTCCAGCCCATCTGTAGACACTGGGATTCCCCAGGGAGCCTCATCTCTCATGCCCTCTCCCTTGCTGGCGCCTTCACTTCTGTGGTTTCTCTCACTCAGGGTCCAGCTCTGAAAACCCAACTTGCCTGTCCCTGCCATTTGCAAGTACACAATCACCTCCAACTTAATGGTTCCCAAACATATCTCTTCATCTCAGCCATCCACAAGATGCTAAGCCAGAGGCAGGGATGGGGGCGGGGTAGGGGGTGGGGATGATGCAAGACGCTCTGTTCCCTCCGTGCAAGAGTCCCGTCAAGCCCACCTGGGAGAAAGAACTTACATCTTCCCCTCACTCTATTTATTCCCATGGCAACTATGTTGTTCCAAGTCACCGTTATTTTCAAGCTGACTATTGCAGTAGTCTTCTCAGACTTTGCCCTGCATTCATTCCCTTCCAAACCATTCTGCAGATTAACGCCAAAGTCGAAAGTTATGTGTAAGAGTTTGGATACACAGACACATACACACAATATGATCCTTGCCTGAAACTCTGCCATGGCTGCCTTTTCATCCCACCAGATCCCAGCACTGCTCCAGATCCTTAGGGTGGCAAGCCTGCCCTTGGTGACCTGTTGTTCCCTGCCTCTCTCTCCAGCAGTATCTCATGACTCCTCTCTTTTACTACGAGCATTTCCTGTTCTCTTTCACACTTGGGAGACTGACTGTGACCTCTGCCTGGAAGATGCTATCACCTATCCTTTTGTCTGTCTGCTGCTAAGTAGTGCTTCTCTAATTTTAAAATGCGCACCAATAACTTAAGGATCTTGTTCAAATGTAATCCAGCAAGCCCAGAAGCAATCAGGTAAGCTGCTGCTATGTCACTTCAGTCGTGTCCGACTCTGTGTGACCCCATAGACGGCAGCCCACCAGGCTCCACCGTCCCTAGGATCCTCCAGGCAAGAACACTGGAGTGGGTTGCCATTTCCTTCTCCAATGCATGAAAGTGAAAAGTGAAAGGGAAGTCGCTCGGTCGTGTCTGACTCTTCGCGACCCCATGGACCACAGCCTACCAGGCTCCTCCATCCATGGGATTTTCCAGGCAAGAGTACTGGAGTGGGGTGCCATCGCCTTCTCCGCAGGTAAGCTGAGAGTAGTACATCCAGAATCAAGCACAAGCAGGAGTGGCAGGAACAAGCCAGCTGTGGGGAACCCAGACCACCTAACCCACTACTGTTGCATCAGCATGTCTCCCAGAAATCCCTGTGGCTCAGTGGTGAAGTGAGACACCCCTTATGACAAACTGATGGAAAAGGAAGAGTCTGAGCTTGGTTCATGAGTGGGTGGGCTCGGGCTGTGCCCCCGAGGTAGATATGGTGCTGTCTTCACTGCAGCCTGCATCAGACATGGTAGGGGCAGAGCTCGGTGGTGCACTTGAGCATCCACTTGGCGGGGAGAGCAGCGTGGCTACGCAGACTCGTGGGTAGTAGGGAGTTGTTTGGCCAGCTGGGTAGAACATGGAAGGGGAAAGATTAGAGGACTAGGGATGAGAGGCTTATGAAGGGGTAGAAGGGAATGGGTGCAGCATGTGGAGATTTTCATATCTCATGTTCAAAACATGGTCTTCTAAAGAAATCTAAAAATAACAGTGTAGAGAATGTAACCTTTCTTCCCTCCATTCACAAACAAAACAAATTCATCTGATTCCTTAGGATGAGACGTTACACCAGGAATAACTGGCTGAATGTTGTGGAGTTGTACACAAAGCATATCTTTACTGTGTCTGCATGAAAGAGCGGCCAAACTGATCCCGTGGAGGATGACGAGCAGACAGAGAATCTGTCTGGAGGAAGCATTGTCAGCATTGTCAATGCTCAGGGTTGCCCTCTGTCTGCTCTCTGAGTGTGTTCCTCTCATCGAAGCATGTGACATGGGATCCACTGTTCGTATCGCATCCGAACCACTCGGGAGCAGCTGGTCTAATAGGACAACAGAACTGCCTAGAGCAGGTCCAAGTGAAATGCCAACTGGGAGGCTTGTGAGGTTAGAGCTGCGTCCTCGTGGATGCAGCATGTTCGAAATTAAAGGGCTATAGATGATGTCCCCAGTGAACAATTAACAAACTGACATAAAATATCTGGACATTTATAGCACATTATGTACCCATCGTTTATAAACTTGCATGCATTGTGCACAGTCATGGCCAACTTTTTGTGACCCCATGGACTGTAGCCTGCCAGGCTTCTCTGTCCATGGAATTTTCCAGGCGAGAATACTGGAGTGGGTAGCCATTTCCTCCTCCAAGGGATCTTCCCAACCTAGGGATCGAACCCTCATCTCCAGTGTTTCCTGCATTGGCAGATGGGTTCTTTACCTCTAGAGCCACCCGGGAAGCCTTCAAATATAATAATACTCTTCAAATTGATGGAGTCAAAAACCTAATAGGAGAAAATAGTCAAAGGACAGAAGAATAAATACAAATACTAAATGTATAGTAAGACGGAAAAATCTCATAACAGAAGAAATGCCTCTTATGGACTGAAATCTCCCCCAGATATTTGAAAAATGGTGAGTGTGTATAATACTCACTGCTGAGGAAGGATATGGGGAAACTGACACCCTCTCATGCATGGTTCATTTTATTAGTGCACTTTTTGGAAGCCAAGTAAGTTGGACCTAGAAGCATGCATTTCCTTTAACTCAGGATTTCCAGTTCTTAGACTTTATGCAACAAGAATACTTGCTCAAATGTGCAAACACAAAGCCCAAGGCTTTTTATTGGCAGCATTATTTGTAACACTCAAAAGTGGAAAATAATGCAAACTAATAGGACATTTTAATAAATCATGGCAAAAAGCTTTACAAGTTAAATTTATTAGAACTTACTAGGTGCCAGGTGCTGTTCTAAGTACTTTACATGTATTAGCTGCTCAAATCCTTGTAGAAATCCCCAGAGAGATAGTAGATACTGCTACTATTTTGTCCATTTTATAGGTGAGGCAACTGAGCATAGAACACCTACATACCTTGAAAAAAAGCAAATGTTGAAATAATAAGAATAATTTTATTTCACTTTCTAGATTCATGTATGTACACATATTTCATATATGCATTTGAAAATTCTTTGTGAATACAGAGAAATCTGGTAATAGTCAACTCTGAAAAGTGAAAATTGAAAGGAGAATTTTCACACTTACTTTATACAATCTTGTGGACTTGATTTAAACAAAAAAAAGCATTAGATTTATAATTTTAAAACAAGTACATTAACATCTCTGGAGTAGGAAATGGCAACCTATTCCATTATTCTTGCCTGGAAAATCCCATGGACAGAGGAGCCTAGCAGACCACAGTCCATGGCATCGCAGAGTCAGACACAACTGGGCTTGCTCACATGCATGCGCACACACACACACATTAACACTTAAGACACACCTTAAGACATTATATCTACATGATTTAGTTGCATTTCACTGAGTAAAGAAGGTTCCTGTTGCTGGCTGTAAGAAGACATTTTTCTTCCTGTAGGTCACCCTTATGAAAGAGTCAATTCCTAGGTAGGTTGATAACTAATCTGGGGTCTCTGAGGAGGAGAGAGGGGTCTGGGGCTCTCAAGGAGGAGATAGGGGTCCAGAGTTCTCAAGGAGGAGAAAAGGACAAACATTTTTTTTCCTGCATTCCTTAGTCTACAGTTCAGTTGCTCAGTTGCATCTGACTCTTTGAGACCCGATGGACTGCAGCATGCCAGGCTTCCCTGCCCATCACCAACTCCTAGAGTTTGCTCAAACTCATGTCCATCAAGTCGGTGATGCCATCCAACCTTCTCATTCTCTGTCTTCCCCTTCTCCTCCTGACTCCAATCTCTCCCAGCATCAGGGTCTCTTCCAGTGAGTCAGTTCTTTGCATCAGGTGGCCAAAGTATTGGAGTTTCAGCTTCAACATCAGTCCTTTCAATGAATATTCAGGACTGATCTTCTTTAGGATGAACTGGCTGGATGTTGCAGTCCAAGGGACTCTTAAGAGTCTTCTCCAACACCACAGTTCAAAAGCATCAATTCTTCAGCCCTCAGCTTTCTTTATGGTCCAGCTCTCAACATCCATATGTGACTAGCTTTGACTAGATGGACCTGTGTTGGCAAAGTAATGTCTGTCCTTTTTCATATGCTATCTAGGTTGGTCATAGCTTTTCTTCCAAGAAGCAAGCATTTTTTAATTTCATGGCTGCAGTCACCACCTGCAGTGATTTTGGAGCCCCCAAAATTAAGTCTGTCACTGTTTCCATTGTTTCCCCATCTATTTGCCATGAAGTGATGGGACTGGATGCCATGATCTTAGTTTTGTGAATGTTGAATTTTAAGCCAGATTTTTCATTCTCACTTTCATCAAGAGGCTCTTTAGTTCTTCTTTGCTTTCTGCCATACGGGTGGTGTCATCTGAATATCTGAGGTTATTGATATTTCTCCTGGCAATCTTGATTCCAGCTTTTGCTTCATTCAGCCCCTGTGTGCATGTGACCTTCTTCTGAAGGAGGTCTCCATTATCTTCATTACCTCCACCATAGTTTGGTCTCAGGTCAAACAACAGGGAGGGAACACAGCCCCGCCCATCAACAGAAAATTGGATTAACGATTTACTGAGCATGGCCCTGCCCATCAGAACAAAACCCAGTTTCCCCCACAGTCACTCTCCTATCAGGAGCTTCTATAAGCCTCTTAAGGCTTCCCTGGGGGCTCAGATCGTAAAGCATCTGCCTGCAACGCGGGAGACCCAGGTTCGATTCCCGGGTCGGGAAGATCCTCTGGAGAAGGAAATGACAATCCACTCCAGCACTCTTGCCTGGAAAATCCCATGGACAGAGGAGCCTGATAGGCTATAGTCCATGGGGTCCCGAAGAGTCGGACACGACTTCACTTTCACTTCACTTTCCCCCACAGTCAGTCTCTCCTGTCAGGAGCTTCCATAAGCCTCTTATTTGTATCCATCAAAGGGCAGACAGAATGAAAACCACAATCACAGAAAACTAATCAAACTGATTACACTGATCACGGCCTTGTTTAACTCAATGAAACTATGAACCACGCTGTGTAGGGCCACCCAAGATAGACGGGTCATAGTGGGGAGTTCTGACAAAACGTCATCCACTGGAGAAGGGAATAGCAAACCACTTCTGTATTCCTCCCTTGAGAACCCCATGAACAGTATGAAAAAGCAAAAAGATATGACACTGAAAGATCATATCCAGGTCAGTAGGTGCCCAATATGCTACTGGAGATCAGGGGAGAAATAACTCCAGAAGAATGAAGAGATGGAGCCAAAACAAAAACAATGCCCATTTGTGGATGTGACTGGTAATGGAAGTAAAGTCCGATGCTGTAAAGAGCAATATTGCATAGGAACCTGGAATGTTAGGTCCTTGAATTAAGGTAAATTAGAAGTGGTCAAACAGGAGATGGCAACAGTGAACATCGACATTTTAGGAATCAGTGAACTAAATGGACTGAAATGGGTGAATTTAACTCGGATGGCCATTATAGCTGCTACTGTGGGCAGGAATCCCTTAGAGAAATGGAGAGGCCATCATAGCCGACAAAAGAGTCCAAAATGCAGTACTCGGGTGCAATCTCAAAAATGACCGAATAATCTGTTAATTTCCAAGGCAAACCATTCACTATCACAGTAATCCAAGTCTATGCCCCAACCAGTAACGCTGAAGAAGCTGAAATGGAAATGGTTCTATGAAGGCCTACAAGACCTAGAACTAACACCCAAAAAAGATGTCCTTAGTCTTAGTCACATAAAACATTTTTGTTTCTCTTTACGCCCAGGGCTGAGGATTACACAACAGAACAAGTGAAGTCACTCAGTCATGTCCGACTCATTGTGACCCTGTGGACTGTAGCCCACCAGGCAAGAATACTGGAGTGGGTTGCCATTTCCTTTTCCAGGGGATCTTCCCAACCCAGGGATCAAACCCAGGTCTCCTGCATTGCAGGCAGACGCTTTAACCTCTGAGCCACCAGGGAAGCCCAACAGAACAACTCAGCTTAAACTCTGTACTAAGGATTATATAATAACAATGTGTCCTGCTTGAGGACAGTGTTTCTCCTTCTTGAGAACCTTCTGACTAATCCTTTTATCTTAACATGTATATTATGGGAGTAGGTCTGGTAAGATCTGTTGTTCCATGTCCGGTTTTAACTGTTGCTTCTTGACCTGCATACAGACTTCTCAGGAGGCAGGTCAGGTGGTCTGATATTCCCATCTCTTTAAGAATTTTCCACAGTTTGTTGTGACCCACACAGTCAAAGGCTTTGGTGTAGTCAATAAAGCAGAAATAGATGTTTTTCTGGAACTCTCTTGCTTTTTCAAAGATAACAGATGTTGGCAATATCCCCTTATCTCAGGCTATCTGTTCTTTATGCTGAGCCACCAGTGGCCTCTGGAATATCTGGTTTTCTTTCATTAACAATAATCTCTTGGTGTTCAGACTACCTGTCCTCTGTTGCAAAACTTCTATATAACCTGGCTCCTCCCCTCACCTCTTTGGAGTAGTTCCCTCAAGTTATTTGGGATGCTCTCTCCCAGGCTTGAAGTCCTAAAAATTTGCTCCAAAAAAAACATAACCCTCAGAGGACTATAGTCCACTGTATTGCAAAACGATCAGACAACTTAGCAACTACACAACAATAACTTAACTTTTAGGCTGTGAATATTTTTTACATCTACAGCCATGTTCCTTCGCCTAAGATGGTGGCAAGCCTTCTAGAATCTCTTGACCAACGGGAAGTGGTAGTTGTGCAAATGTTTTCCTGTGGGTGCTGAAATAATCCTATATGTCCCCTGCTGCCAAGGCCTTATTTTGTTGAATTTTTCAAATATGAGTGAAGAACAAAGGAAAAATATGATTTGTAGGTAGTGTTGGGAGTTAAAACCCTTTTATTCAACTCTGTGAACTCAAGAATTTTAAAAGTGTATATTCCATATTTCATAATCTTTTATTATTTTCCTGAAACCAGTGTTGTTTTCAAAAGCAAATCCTTCTTGGTTAGCCTCTGAAACAAATATGTGTCCTGCCAAAATAAAGCCAAATGCAATACAGTGTTATGTAATTTCATAATTGCCAACAGTGATGTTTGATCAACTTAGGCAAACAAGATCCACAAACATATTCTTATTATTCAGAAACAGTGAGCTACAGGGAAACTGCCTCAATCTTTAGAATCATTTCCTTTGCCATGGTCACTGAAAGTACTTCAGACCCTGAAGTAAATATATTATTCTACTTCAGGGGTGGGGGGAAAAAAAACAAATCATTTTGTTTGTTTGAGAAATCAAAGCAAATAAGAAAGTGAAAACTCTGCAGTCTCTTGCATTTCTGTAACTGAACAGGATCCTATGGGGCCTTTCCGGGACAGGCCTTCCCCATAGTCTCTGCTTTAGCTCCTCTTCCATCTTTTCTGAAGATAGCTAATAGTATTTGATGCAAATTTTCTGAGTTACTTTGCAGATGTGAAAACCACCCTCATCCCGGCCCCGCCCCAACCAACAAATGGAAGAACTACCTGATAACCTTGAGCTCGTAGCCCCAGGCCTCCTGGCGCCTAAGGACTGATAATGTTAACCCTTGTGACACCACCCTGCTGCCCCACTGTCAGCCAATCAGAGAGCTGTGCCCACATGGGTCACAGACCCTGTGACTGGCCC
This sequence comes from Capra hircus, assembly GCF_001704415.2. NCBI lineage: Eukaryota > Metazoa > Chordata > Mammalia > Artiodactyla > Bovidae > Capra > Capra hircus. Next base: position 46,757,339 of record NC_030809.1, on the reverse strand, counting down.
CTCACCTGCCTTCAAAAATGCTTTGCTGAAGCCCTTTGAGCAGCTCAAGTCTTTTCAGGGCATCTCCTTACATGATGATGGTGGTTTAGTTTCTCAGTCATGTCTGACTCTTTGCGACCCCATGGACTGCAGCACGCCAGGTTTCCTTGTCCTTCACCATCTCCTGGAGCTTGCTCAAACTCATGTCGGTTGAGTCAGTGGTGCCATCCAACCATCTCACCCTCTGTCTGAAGTGGGTGGCCATTTCCTTGTCCAAGGGATTTTCCTATTCCAGGGATCAAACCCGGGTCTCCTGCCCTACAGGCAGTCTCCAGCATTTCGGGCAGATTCTGATGGTTCAGTTTGACTTCACTGTGTTGGATGCATGAACTTTCATTAACATTTATGTTTCTTCCTATCATGCCTCATTACAAAACATTTACATCATAGATAGTATTAAGGTAAGTGGCTTGTCTAACAAATGGAATGGTATAAGACAATGGTTCCTAAATTTGAGCAAGGATGATGACCTGGAGATACTGTTTAAAACATGGAATTTTTGAACTCCACTCCCAGACACCTGATTCACTATGAGAAACTTATGTTTATAGGGACCTTCAGCCTCTTGATCAGTATCACATGTAGCTGAGGGTCATACCTTGGTCTCCAGGGCCAGCCTCCTGGCCAACTGTGAGTATGTGATCACTGCCTACACAGGCCCTCTTTGAAACTGAGGGTTGACCGATGGGAGCTCTGGAGAGCCAGAGATAGACTCAATTCACCAAAGTGGAGCCCCAAATTGTGGCTGACAGTCAGCCTCCTGGAGGTTCTGATTCCTAAACTTCAATCACAACGTACAGACAGGCGCCCCCTGTAGACTGGAGCAGATTTGGAAACCAAAAGAACACATCTATGCCTGCAACCAGTGTCAGACTTTATTGTTGGGGGCTCCAAAATCACTGCAGATGGTGACTGCAGCCATGAAATTAAAAGATGCTTACTCCTTGGAAGAAAAGTTATGGCCAACCTAGATAGCATATTCAAAAGCAGAGACATTACTTTGCCAACAAAGGTCCATCTAGTCAAGGCTATGGTTTTTCCTGTGGTCATGTATGGACGTGAGAGTTGGACTGTGAAGAAAGCTGAGCACCGAAGAATTAATGCTTTTGAACTGTGGTGTTGGAGAAGACTCTTGAGAGTCCCTTGGACTGCAAGGAGATCCAACCAGTCCATTCTGAAGGAGATCAGCCCTGGGATTTCTTTGGAAGGAATGATGCTAAAGCTGAAACTCCAGTACTTTGGCCACCTCATGTAAAGAGTTGAGTCATTGGAAAAGACTCTGATGCTGGGAGGGATTGTGGGCAGGAGGAGAAGGGGATGACAGAGGATGAGATGGCTGGATGGCATCACCGACTCGATGGACGTGGGTCTGAGTGAACTCTGGGAGTTGGTGATGGACAGGGAGGCCTGGCGTGCTGCGATTCATGGGGTTGCAAAGAGTTGAACACGACTGAGCGACTGAACTGAACTGAACTGATTTAGACAATAGCAGCATCATTGCACCAAGACTGCAAGTCTTCTTTCTTTATCACCCATAGCCTTTGCTTTAATATTCAAACACTGCCATAACAGCTACCCTTTACTGAGAACTTTCTATGTACTGGGCACTATTCAAAGGTAGTAGCGTCTAAGAGCTCCTACCTTAGGAGACTTAAGAGACTTAGGAGCGTGCTGTCTCTTCAGTCATGTCTGACTCTTTGTGAACCCCTAGCCTGCAGCCCGCCAGGCTCCTCTGGCCATGGGATTCTCAAAGCAAGAATACTGGAGTGGGTTGCCATGCCCCCCTCCAGGGGATCTTCCCAAACCAGGGATCAAACCTGCATCTCCTATGTCTCCTTCAGTGGCAGATGGTTCTTTACCACTAGTGCCAAGTCATAATGGGGTGCCCTCTAAGGTAGGTACTCTATACCAACTGTGTAGATGATGAAAGTGAGGTACAGAGTGTTTAAGTCACTACCTGAGGTCACTTCACTAGCAAGTGGAAGAGTCAGGGTCGGAACCCAGGTAATTTGTTGTAGAATCCATCTTCTTAACCATCTCATCTAAATCCATTATTTTTCCTGAGACCATTATTTTTTCTGAAGAATTACCAGGATCTCCTTTATTATTATTACTTTTTCCTCCTACTATATCTAGTATCCTCTTTGGTTTCATATTTTTAGGTATCATCTACATAAGATTATTAGTCTTATAATTTACTTAATTCTTTCTCACATTTATCCAAGCTCCTTTCTCCAAGCTTCAGCATGTACTGTTCTGAGCTGTATGTCTATGGTTCTTATACTGAGCGAGAATCAGTCCAGATCAGAGGTTCTGATTTGGGGCCAGTCAATGCCTTTAGGGGGTCCATGAATTTGCAAAATATTTGTATATTCACACATGATTTTGCAAATATATTCTCAGAACTAGCATCAGATTCTCAAGAAGTCTATGACCCCTTTTCACTGGTCTAGAGAGACACAGAAATAATTATAATACAGACACATCTTGATCAGATCTAAGAGCCATCCCCCCAAACATGCTTTTCCAAACTTTGCAAGAAATGCTCTTCCTTTGTCTGGGACAGTCCTTCCAACATTAAGAGATGTTTTTATACCACCTAGTGACATCAAAGAACTGTAAAGGGTCTGAGATTTTACCCTACTTATTGAACACAAACTAATAAGTTAGCCTGACAGAGTTTGATAGATGTTAGCAGAAGACACAAGACCCCTGGATCAGAGACAAGGGACTTTATTCTTCACAGAAATAGCAGAGCTAGATTATTGGAATTTCTGCCCACATCCTACCCCCAACTCCTAAGGCAATGTGAGGAGGGCCAGTTGACATGTGGGTGTGCAAGGGCTGCTTCACACAAGAGGAACTCTGACATTAGGAAACTCCAATCTTTTATAATAGGTGGTAAACCTCCCAGAAGGTGACATATTTATCACACTGGACAGGGAGCATTTCTGGTAATTCCTCCATGGGGAGACACTGTCTTTATCTTCCAATACTGTCCATCTACGACCATCCTTGAAACGAAGCTCTGAAACCAGAAAACAGATCAGTGGTCTCTAGGGATAGGGAGTTGCTGGAGTGTTGATTACAAAAAAGGAATGGGGAATTTGTAGAGGAGATGGAACCAGCTCATCATTTGTTCGTAGTAGTGGATACACAGTTGTATGAGTTTGTCAAAACTTGCAGAACTGGACACAAAAAAGAGTGAATTTTACTGTACATAAATAAAAACGAAATATCATCATTAAAAAAATAAGAGCAAAAGAAAAAAAGAGCAATAACAAAAAGTGAGACTGGAACAAAAGCACCGCTCACGAGATGGGCACATCTCCAGCATATGACTTGTATGCTTGAGGTTTGCTCAGTCTTTTTGCCCTTTCTTTTCGTGGATTCCCTGCTCTGCTCTCTTCCACAGGGTGCAGTCCAGAAGTGTGTCCTAAATGTCTTCTGATGACACTAGTTCAATTTAGAAAAGCTATTGGGGTTGTGTATATGATCCTTTTGGAGGGGAGAAGAGTCCTAGTTATGAATGAGGGAGACATGCCAAGAGCAGAAGAGTAAGCTTTGGGTAGAAACTTTGTGCATTTCCTCCAAGCCAGGTAATTTATGCCATTCTACTAGCTATAGACCCATCATGGAGAGTCAGAAAAGTTTCAGTCCGGTGAGTATGAAACCGCCGAGAGCTGCAGAGCCAACATTTCTAGATTAAATGGCAAAGCATTACACCCATCATGTGGAACTGGTTTTCAAGGAAAGTACAATATTGCACATTAGAGACTCAGAGGTTCACCATTTGGCCCTGCTCAGTGAAGGTAGCTGGATTTTTTTCTCAGAAATATAGACAGGTAGCACCTTAGTAGCTTTTTTGAAGGTGGAGGTTATAAAATAGCATATTCTAAGTGAAAACAGACTAGGCTGTCTTCCACACATCCAGGTCTGTGAAAGGGAGACACAGAGAAGAATCTCTTCCTCACACTGTCATTTCAGCAGCACATTTTGTGGAGTCATAGCCATAGTGAAACATCTTTCTGAAATAAATGCCTTTGTTCTCTCTGAATGCGATTCCATCTCTGATGAGTACTAATGGTTTATGGGGAAGAGAGGAAAACCTATTTCCATTTTTCATGCTGCAGGGAATCAATAGCCACTAAGTATATGTAACATCCATAGAGCTTCCATTTCAGACCCTCCTCTGCCCACTTCTTCCACATCCCTTCCCCTGAAAAACCTATGATAAGTAACTAAGAAAGACTATATAGCATTATTAATTTTGAAAACATAATCTTTTCCCTACAAAGATATAAACTGCAGAAGTTTATATATTCGGGGATGTTTGGATTTCCAGAGGAATGTGGAAAAGTGAGAGAGTTACAATGATGCCGAAAAAGGGGGACCTGTGAGGAAATACATCTAAAGGGAAGATTAAAGAGTGGATTCAAGTCCTTCACTGATGTCATCATAGACTGGGACCTCAGGTGTTCAAGCTCCTCCCAACCCCCAAAGAGCAGCTCTTAGCCACCGCCCAGGCTGAGGGGTGCCGGGGTCCAGCCCCTCTGGAACCAGGGTGATTCAAAGTGGGGACGGCATAGGCGAGGAAAACTTATTTGTTTATTAATATAAGAATATAAGATTAGATTAGGAAGAAATAGTGTAGTAGGAAAATTAAGTGGAGAAAGAAGGCTGAATAACTTGGCTTACGGGGAAGGCCAATAAAGTTCCAGACAAGGAGCTTGCACCATCTACCTTGGGCCACCGGCGCCCACTTGAATATCGAAGGGTGCCCCACCTTAGGCTCCCTTTTGCGCGGGTCTTAAAAGCCAGGACAAGTAAGTAGACTTGGTGAGCTGCCCCGCTCCAGATGGGAATTCAGCCTGAAATTAGAGTACAGAGGAGACATGGGGGAAACCAGTCCAGCGACTGGCCCATCCCCTATTGTCTAAGAAGGCCTTTTATACCTTTTTGATTGTACATAGAGATCAATGGGTAATACAAAATTATGCAGTGTTAGCAGCCCAGACTCTTACCAAAACCAGGCTTTTCTCTCTGCATACCTAGTTGTATACACAAGTCTTAGGTGATTTACATCATCTTCCGGCCAAAAGGGCCGATTAACATTTTACAGCCTTTTTTCTGATAAGGGTTTGTTAACTAGAAGGCTTATTTGTGTTGATCTTCCCAAAGTCTGGTGCCACTCTCAGAAAGCGCTAAATAAAGTTACATTTTTACATAGCAAAGATACAGCAATTTATAACAAATAAAAGGAGCACAGTGATTTATAACAAAAGAAAAGTAATTAACTCAAAAGTCTAGTGTTGCTAACATCAAAACTACTATATATCTTTTTCCATATCCCATTTACATTGATTAACATCCTCCCAGGTGCCTAAAAGATAAAGAATATGGAGGCCTGGCAGCAATCATTGAGTCAACAGTGAAAACCCATCACTAATATGATTTTTAGCTCTTTAGAAAAGGCTCTGTATCTTTAAGATGCTTTTAAGCTTTGTGCCTCTCGCGGTTGGGGGGCTGTAAGCAATTCACAAGCTGTAAGAGGTCCAGGGGAACCTGATAGGCAAGCTAGAGAGCTATCAGAGGGGTTTTTGGATTGAAACACTCGTATTATGCCCAGGAGATTTATTATCTAAAAGCTCTAATTTTTTCCAGAAAAAGGTGGTGGGGGGACAGCCCCCTGTTAATGACAGAAGAGTAGGTGGAAAGCATAACACAGTAAAGCAGGCAGACTCTGGTCTTAGGGGGTAGATGCTCAGGAAATTCCAGGGGGAACCCCTGAAGTCTGATCACGTCCTTGCATTTTGTCAGGCTTCCTTCCACATGACCTTGTCGCGGGTGGGATTCCTCACGCTGGCCCCCAGCAGAGGGGTGAGCTCCTGGCTGTACCCTGGCAGTCTGTGAAAGGAGGGACTAGAGCAGGGACCCACATGGGCCCTAGAAGTAGGTTTGGGGCTTTCTGGCAGGGAATTCTGAGGTTGCGCGTGCCCACAGCTCGCAGCTAGAAGGCAGGGTACTGGCTAGGAGTGGAATGTCTCTTTGATCCCAAGGATGCCTGCCCCTTGGGGAGGGGTGTGGCAAACAGGGGCCAGAATTGAAACCCAGAACGGAGTCCCAGCAATCTGAGCCTAAGGATGAGGTTGGGAATGGACTCCTTAAGCTGCGTTTGATGCTTCCAGCCTTAACAGAAATATAAAGAAGAATGGGCTTGGGGATGGTAATTCATATTCATAAAAAATAATGTTACAGAAAAATCTAATATAGTACTGAATCTAACCACCCTTCTTTCTTCAGCTATAATTTTCCTTACATCACCTCCCTGCAAAGTGTCAACTAACTTTGACACTTTGAAGAGTTGACTCATGCGAAGAGTTGACTTATTGGAAAAGACCCTGATGCTGGGAGGGATTGGGGGCAGGTGGAGAAGGGGATGACAGAGGATGAGATGGCTGGATGGCATCACCGACTCGTTGCACGTGAGTTTGCGTGAACTCCGGGAATTGGTGATGGACAGGGAGGCCTGGCGTTCTGCGATTCATAGGATCGCAAAGAGTCAGACAGGACTGAGTGACTGAACTGAACTGAACTGAACCATGTTTAATCCCTGTTAGAACTGGTAAACTTCTCTGTTGTAAACATCCCTGGAACTATAATAGCCAACAGATAGAACTGGATTCAGCAGTTCTCTAGGCCAGCTCTGATTTAGAAAGTCATTTCCAGTTTCATCTGAGACCCGATTTCCTACAATGCTCACACATGGGACCATGCGGGCAAATCTGTGCCTCATTTATGAGATAGCCTCTCCCATAGGCGCAGACCGCTCTCATCTTCACTCTCCTTTTGCACTCACCCTCCTTGCCCCCATTCTTTTGTCTTCTTCTTTTTTTCTCCATCCCCCATCCCCTGTTACCTCCTCATCTCCTTTCTAGCTGAGTTATTTTCTTGCATTTCCTCACTTAATGTCTCATTCATTCCAGGATTCCAGGTAACATCACCATAAATGATTCCTGAATCCCTTCCTACTTCTGCTCCCTCGCATACCTAGCCCTGAGTTCTTTGTGACCACCACTCTTCTTCTGCTAAAATAGTCTTTCTCCTGCCTTCCATACTTATGGGAAATGGTACCACAATTTTTTCCTTTTTCTCACCCAGAACCAAGGCCTGATGATTTTAACACACATTAGCCTTTAAGCTCACCTACTGCTTTTCCTTTGCATTCATCCTACCCTGATCTAGCCCTTCTTCATTTACACCAAGATCATTACAAGTTCTGCATCTTGTCACCTTCCATCCAACATCTCCCCAGTATGACCCTACTCATGGCAGGGTCCCCATATTTTCCAGAATTCCTTAGGAAGCTTTTTAAAAACATGATGGGCCATTTCCCTCAGTTTTACTAGACTGGCACCTCAGGCTGTGGGGCCTAGGAATAGCTCTGAATTTTTTACAAAACTCACCAGGGGACAAATGCAACCCATCTGCAGGTCTGGAATCAGGAAACACTGCAAACTGTAAGTCAAAGAAGTCTTCTAGAAATATCTGCTCAGAGATGCCAAATGGCTCTCACTGGCCCCTGATGCCATCTTGAAACTGAAGCCTGACTCTGAAGACTTTCTGCAGTTTGCCTGCTCTGACCTGACTCTCTCTCTCTTTTTTTTTAAAGATGCATGCTTATTAAAAAAAAAAAAAAATCTTTTATTTGTTTACTTATTTTTTGGCCACACAGCATGACATTTGGATTCTAATTCCCCAAACAGGTACTGAACCCACAACCCCTACAGTGAACGTGCAGATTCTTAACCACTGGACTGCCAGGGAAGTCCCTCTGAGCTGACTCTTAACACCACCTCCTTCTAATTGCTCCTCTGTGGTCAAGGCCATCCACTCGGTTTTTTCCGCGGATGTTGTGGACAGCTTCCTATCTGAATCTGCGTTGGCTCTATCGCCTCCTCTTCCAGGAAGCCTTTGCAACCGCTTGCTCCCTGACCTCCTGGGAAGCCTTGCCATCTGGACCCCACTTCTGAATCGTGGCTTCTGCTGGCCCTAATTGCAGTTCATCTTGCTCCAGCCGGGGCCCCATGTGTGGCACAGAACAACTGCTTGACAGCTGCTCCCGCTGCCTTCCGGCCAGAGGAAAACTGAGGGGCTGGTCTGTCCTCACCTCCTTGTGTCCCCAGAGCCCAGCCCAGGGCCTTTCAAATATGAGACACTCAGTCCTGGGCTGTTAATGGCCACATGCTGTCGCTTCAGTCACATCTGACTCTTTGTGACCCCATGGTCGAGATTTCCCAGGCAAGAATACTGGAGTGGGTTGCCATTTCCTTCTCCAGGGGATCTTTCTGACCCAGGGATGGAACGTACATTTCCTGCAGCTCCTGCACTGCAGATGAATTTTTACCACTGAGCCACTGGGAAGCCTGTTAATGACCATGGTGCTTATCAAACTTCAACTTTTTTTTTTTTTTAACCAAAAGACCAAAACACGTTTTTTTTTCTTAAAGTTTGCACAAATTGTATTCAGAAGAAGAATTGCAGCCCCTGGACCTAACCCAGGAACCTATATTTTCACCTAAACTAATGCTATGTTCTTTTTTCCTGATTTCTTTCTCTTTTTATGTCATCTGTAAGGGAATAAACAGTCAATCAGCTCATCCTCAGGTGATACTTTCTAGTATCTTTAACTTGATGTCTTAACCTGAATGTCAAACGGGAATAAAACATCTTCATAGCAAAGCACTCTCTTCCTTATAATTCATTCTTTAGTTTTCCTCTCACTAAAAATAGAGCCAGAGTGGAAAAGAATATAGTATCATGGCAAATTTTACTTATTCAAAATATTGACTTAATTTCCATTTGCCCCATGGATACCTTTGCAGGAACCTGTGCAAGGCTCCCGCCCTCCTGCCCTACCCTTGGGTGAACATACCTTGTCCATGACCTTTTATCTAGTACAACTCATTTCCTTGTGTCCAAAGTAGGACTGTCAGAGTCTGTTTTGGCATGCAGGATCTTTATTAAAATCCAAAGAAAACCGAGGGTACAAATTATAAGCAGGTGAGCTCCCTATATCACTTACCTGACAGCTTGGCATAGGTTTAAAGCATTTAACTGCCTCCTTTCCTTTTCTTTTTAAAAACCTGTCTCCTCAAGTGTCTGCTGGACTCATTTAGAATTGTTGCACAAACTTCTGTGGGGAGACTTCAAATGCTGGAGCAGAGCAAGGCCCTTGGATACAGAAATGATCCAGGAGCTATCTCAGAATCTCACAGTCAGATGGAGGGGTGGGATACATGGGCCCATCACAATTAACAAAAGAAGGTGAGGGTTGTACAGGAAACCTGAGAGCCGGTGTCTGGGAGTGGGGCAGAGAGCAAGAGGTGGAAAGGGTAGACATCCAGAGAGACTTTGCCAAAGAGCCAAGATTGAACTAAAACATGAAATATAAACAGAAGTTATCAAGAAGTAGGCAGGAGAAATGAATGGAACAAGGCAAGGGAATTCTAGGTTAAGTAAAATCACATGCATTGGCTTGTGGCTTTGCAGAATGAAGAATTTTCAGAAAAAGCAGTTTTAAATGATGAGGGCATGGCATGTTGGAGGGTTCACCATAACCCCGGCCCCTCCCCAAAGTGTGGGACTGGAAAGGGCAGAGGAGGGCAGGTCCTGACAGGACTTCAGTGCATATCTAAAGAATATAAATTGCTTGCACAGGTAATGGAATGTTATGAAAGGTATTCTGATAAGAATATTTACCATTTCAAAACATTACCACGCCTTGTGTACGAAGTAGAGATTGGAAGGGGTCACAGGTGAATGCAGGGTGACAGGTGTGTATCACACAAGCCAGGAAAGGGACAATGGGATTGAGGATTAGGGTGCTGGTGGTGGAAACAGAGCAAGAGGGCAGATGGGAGAGAGGCTTAAGAGGCAAAATCAATAGGATGTGGTGGAGGACGGGGATTGAAGCGTTTGATTTTTGTCTTCTTTTTATTTATGTATTTTTGGCTGTGCTGGGTCTGCATCGCTGTGTGGTCTTTCTCTCTAGTTGCAGAGAATAGGGGCTACTCTAGTTGCAGTGCCCTGGCTTCTCCTTGCAGTGGCCTCTCGCTGCAGAGGACGGGCTCTAGTGCACTTGGGCTACAGAAGCTGTGGCTCCTGGGCTCTAGAGCACTGGCTCAGTAGTTGTGACGCACAGGCTTAGGTGCTCCCCGACATGTGGGATCCTCCTAGACCAGGGATCAAACCTGCGTCTCCTGTGTTGGGAGGCAGATCCTTTACCAATGAGCCACCAGGGAAGCCCTGTTTTCTTTATTAGTGGAAGAAGCTTGAAGGTTGATGGGAAGGATACAAGTGAAAGGGAGAAGTTGAAACTTCACAGACAGAAGGGGTGGTTCTAAAGCACTACTGAGGGACACCTTCTCTCCTTCTTTCAGAAATCTTTCGCTAAAACATTCTTCTCAAGTCTGAGGAGGAACTCCCCCTGCGTTTCCTGGAGCTCTGCCTTCTCCTCCAGAGTGTTTTCTGTGGGGCTGAGATCCCCTACATACTCCCTAGGTTGTGAGCACCAGCCATCTGTAAGAGGAGTGTGGCGTCCACTTCCATAGTGTTCACCCCTGTGGTGTTCACCCCTGTGTCACCATCGCCCTGCAGGATGAGTCTCAATTGTTTGGTCTCCAAACTGATTATGCCCTTAAAAAAATGACTAAGGACCCTAAAAAGCTTTAGTTCACGTGGTGGTGGTTGGTTTAGTCCCTAAGTCATGTCCGACTCTTGTGACCCCATGGACTATAGTCCTCCAGGCTCCTCTGTCCATGGGATTCTCCAGGCAAGAATACTGGAGTGGGTTGCCATTTTCTTCTCCAGGGGATCTCCCCAACCCAGGAATTGAACCCTGGTCTCCTGCACTGCAGGCAGATTCTTTACCTGCAGAGGACGGGCTCTAGCGCACTTGGGCTTTAGCTACGATTCTTTACCTTAGCTACGAGGGAATTAGCTCATGTGAGATAGAGCTATTAACCGTCATAGTATTTGAAATGAAAACTGGGAAATATTTTACATATTTACTTATTTATTTGAAAATACCATGGGTGAACTCATTATACATGAACGTGAATAACATGCGGTTGGTGAAGAATAACTCTATTTTTACAAAGAGAAAATCAATGAGAAGAGTGGTGCTGTTTTACCATTTTTGCAAACCTCTTTAATACTGGCTTGAAAGAGCACAGCTAGATTTGCATATTCAGCCTGTCATGGTACCAGACATGATGCAACCTTTGGAAAGCTCCAGTGCAACTTGTGAGAGAATGAGAAGGAAGAGGGTAAATAAGACAGTTTTGACCTCAGAACCTTGAAAGGAATCCATGGACTATGCCTTAAGAATCACTAGCCAAACTGATGAGACAAACATTCAGATTGTTTCATTAACTGGAACTTTCTATCAGTTCCCCCAAACTTCCAACTCTCTGTCATTCTTTCCAACAAAACACATAACTTAAGGCAAGATTTACAGAACTCTTCTGAAAAAGAAATTCTCATTTAGCCAATCTGCCTTTATTGTTCAATCCCTCTCTTTAATCAAGTAAGCAACTTGCACCATAATTTTGTTCTGCGTTGAAATTACTCAGAAATGTGAAATGATTTATGGAAACACAGAAACTCCACCCGAAGATCTGCCCTTTGGTGGCTCCCACAAAGAGCAAAATAAGTTTTCATAAAATATTTTTAATAAGGTTATCATCAAATTTAATTTCAAACAAATTAACTCAGTTCCCTGGAGAAATGGTTTCCTTATTTTTTTAACTAGAGGAAGTTGTTTAAACCATATTTTCCAGATATGTGGAACCATTTCAGCTTAGAGGACTCTGGGCAGGGAGCCTGGTTCCCACCCAGGGGTTCACGGTCCAGTTCACATTAACCATCTGAGTCACTTTGACCAAGTCACGTCCCCTCTTTCAGCCTCATTGTTATTTCCTTCTATAAATCTAGGCCAGTGGTTCTCAGATTTACTTTGGTGAAGGAGCAATCAGAAGTCAAGGGCTTTTCCTTGAATATCATATACTTTACTGAACATCATAAAATAGTGGCAAATTTAGTTAGGCTGAGTAGAACAGGAACAATTTTAGACTTAGAAAATATGACTGTATTATATGGTCCCTGAAAGGGAAAGTCACTCAGTCGTGTCCAACTCTTTGCAACCCCAAGGACTACAATCCATGGAATTCTCTAGGCCATAATACTGAAGTGGGCAGCCATTCCCTTCTCCAGGGGATCTTCCCAACTCAGGGATTGAACCCAGGTCTCTCACACTGCAGGCAGAGTCTTTACCAGCTGAACTACCAGGAAAGCCCTGGTGGTCCCTGCATCAAGACAAAATGGGGAGCACAGAAGTCCATTAAAAAGAAGAGAAAAAAAAAGAAAAAGTCACCCAATTAAGCATAGTCTACTATTTGCAAATCACCCTCATAAATATTCACTTGTTCATTCTATCTTATTGTCACCTATTACGTGCAGAGCTGTAGGTTTTTGAGAACAAAATGGGAGGAAAACTTGAACAAAATTCTGCCCGTTAACTGCTTCTGCTAATTGAGAAAAGTTCAACTTCCAACTGTAGCTATAAACTGCCCCCAATCTTGCTTGGGAAACAATGATGGTCAGTGAAAGGAAGGTTCCTATTGGCTTTAAAAAGTCTAACATTCTATGCCTTTCATCATATTTCAACCAACAGCCAGCCTTACCTCACAGAAGTATGGCCTATGAGACCCAAAAGAGCTTTTAGTCAAATCCCTAACTTGCAGATAAAGTTAGGCCCAGAGAGGTGCTGTTGTTGTTGTTGTTGTTGTTGTTGTGTCCGACTCTTTGTGAGCCCCATGACCTGCAGCACAGTAGGCTTCCCAGTCCTTTGCCACCTCCTGGAGTTTACACAAACTAATGTCCATTGCGTCAGTGATGCCATCTAGCCATCTTGTCCTCTATCACCCCTTCTCCTCTTGTCTACAATCTTTCCCAGCATCAGGGGCCTTTCCAATGAGTCAGTTCTTCACATCAGGTGCCCAAAGTATTGGAGCTTCAGCTCATGAGGTTTTCCTAAATTCACCTGGCTTGCTAGTGGCCAGGGCTTAGAACCTGGGTCTCCTGTTTCCTGGGGGGACTTAGTGTTTTTGCACTTTGCAAGCTTGCCTGATAATAAATAGCACACACACTCCCAGTGCACATATAGTTAATCCTCTGTTGATGTTCCATCATCACATATAACTTAGCCAACAATTATTTCTTCAGTTGAGAACTTGACGTTAGAGAACACATCCCTGGCACATAAGATTCTTGCTTGTTTATAAGTTAAGATTTAATTAAAATCCACTTAGTTTTTTTAGAAACCAGAAGAAGTGGAAAAATAAATATGCAAAGCAGTGAATTTGATTGTGAATTGATGAGGCCACTGTTTTGTATCTGTCTTTGTTTCGTTATCCATGATGAGTTCCATTCAATCTTGCTCAGTTTGTAAGCTCTAATGAAGTCCGTGGGTTTGTCGCTGACACCAGCATTAAAGTCTGAATTAGGCTGTTGCGGAGAATGGTGAAACAGCCCAGAAGGAAATGTCTGGCTTTCCCTGGATCACTCAAAGAACCGTAAATGACCTTCTGGGACTGAAAATAAAGGACCCCAAAGGTCTCCTTGTGATGGGGAACACTTGTAATGGTGACAGCAATGATGCCATAGTTACCACTTTGATTAAAAAGCAAAATTAGGGACTTTCCTGGTGGCAGAGTGGACAGGAATCTGCCTGTCAATGCAGGGGACACGGGTTCAATCCCTGGTCTGGGAAGATCCCACATGCCACAGAGCAACTAAGCCCGTGCACCACTTCTAAAGCCCTCAAGCTCTGGAGCCTGCAAGCCGCAACTACTGAGCCTGTGTGCCCAACTACTGAAGCCCACACACCTAGGGCCGGTGCCCTGCAACAAGAAAGCCGCCAAAGTGAGAAGCCAGTGCAGTGCAACCAGAGAGGGGCCCCCCGCTCTCCTCAACTAGAGAAAGCCCGAGCAGAGCAGTGAGGACGCAGTGCAGCCGAAAATTTAAAAATAAATTGAAATTAATGAAAGAAGATCTGTCATGGCATCTACTCACAAACCAAAATACACACCTGGTGATTCAAATTCACTCTTTTGTTCAACTAATAGCCAGGTTGTCACATAATTATCAGTTTGTGGGATCTTAGTTCCCTGACCAGGGGTCGAACCTGCACCCTCAAGAGTGGAAAGCACAGAGTCCTAGCCACTGGATCACCAGGGGATTCCCCAAAATAAATAAATACAAATTAATGAAAGGAGATGTTTCCCTGGTGGGAAGAGGGCTTCCCTGGTGGCTCAGATGGTAAAGAGTCTGCCTCCAGCGTGGGAGACCTGGGTGCCATACCTGGGCTGGGAAGATCCCCCAGAGAAGGAAACAGCAACCCACTCTACTATTCTTGCCTTGAAAATCCCATGGATGGAGGACCCTGGCAGGCTACAGTTTATGGGGTTGCAAAGAGTTGGACACAACTGAGCAACTTCATCTTCCATTCCAGTAAAAAAAGATGTGTCCTGGCATCTATCCACAAATCAAAATATTTGGTGATTCAAACTCACTCTTTTGCCCAACTGATAGACAGCTTGTTACATAATTAGAATCTCTAAAAAGTGCAATTTCGCCTCTAGAATGTGGTTGAAAGCAAGTCTCATTTTTCAGTGTTATTTCATTTCGCTTGTTAGGTCTATAATAATTGCTTCTAGGTCACGGTGTTATTTGTGACATGACATCTAGCTGGCTTCTTTCCCACTAATGATAATTCTACCTGTTAGGGCCTGATAGAAAGCTTAAAGAAGTTTTCCACCCAATTATTATCTCTCTTGAAAGGATTTTGGAATTATTTATAGAGACTAACACAAAAGATGTGCTCTCTTTTTATTATAACAAGGTTCTTATGTTACAGATGGTTCTGCTGAAGAAAGCTGAGGCTACTTGCCACTAACCAAATCACAGGATCAGGAAGACGGGAGAAATTATATTTTGTAGTGTAATGCTCAACCACATCTGATCTTTCAAAAATTCAGAAAATCCTGCTAAAGACTGTACATTGTCTCTAGAGACTCAACTTTCTGCACAGAGCCATGGCTCAACTGATGTCTGTTGATTCACTCAGAAATTCATCCAGCTGTCCTAACTACTTTCATTATTCAAGGAATGTTTTGTCAGTGGTTTCTTCCCTCCAGCAGCAGATGAGGGCAGCCACTACATTCTCTGCTAAACAGCCCATGGCATTTTCACAGACCACAGTCGTCACCAGGCACATCCTCAGTTTTCCTTTCTCCAAGCAGCCTGTCCCAAAGGTATCCAACAAGGAGAGGCATTTTATTATTATTATCATTATTATTATTATTATTACTATTTAGAACTCAATTCTTTTTTTAAGTGACAGAGCAATAAAGAATCTCCCAGCCATGATGTGTGGCAGAAACTAACACAATTCTGTAAAGCAAGTCTCCTTCAATTAAAAAATAGGTTTAAAAAAAAAAAAAAGAATCTGCCAGCCATTGCAGGAGACACAAGAGATGCAGGTTCGATCCTTAGGTCAGGAAGATCCCTGGAGAAGGAAATGGCAGTATTCTTGCCTGGAGAATCCCATGGACAGAGGAGCCTGGTGGGCTACAGTCCATGGGGTCGCAAAGAGTTGGACACGACTGAGCACAAAACAGAACTCAATTCTTTTTTTTTTTTTTTAGGACTCAATTCTTTAGACTGATATTACTCTGTGAAAAGTACAAGTAAATAAAATCATTTAAAACATTCACTAGTCTATCAATTTTATAGTTATTAAGCACTTACTGTCTGTCAGGCATTGGGCTATAGCTGGTAAATCAAGTCTACTGAAAAGGCACGATTTCTTTTCTAGGATTCATCATATGGTGGGAAAGATAGATGGAGAAAAAAGTAATTACACCACGATGTAGTAAGTATGATACCCTTTGACTGCACCACATAACCTGTGGGATCTTAGATCCTCAACCAGGGATTGAACCTGAGCTCTAGGCAGTGAAAGTGCAGAATCCTAATCACTGAACCACCAGGGAATTCCCCATATTTTCTTTTTCATCAGTGGAATCTTCCTCTGCAATCTAAGAAGTGCTTTGAAAATTGTTATGTTTCTGGATTACCCCAGTTATGATGATTTTTAAATTTTAGTCAAAGAGAATTTTGGGATTTTTAAGTAAGGAAAAGAGAAGAATAAATATCATTTAAAACATGGCATGCATATGAAACAGAAACAGACCCAAGAACATAGAGAACAGACTATAGTTGCCAAGGGGGAGTCGGGTGGAGACGGGATGGAGTGGGAAGTCAGGGTTAGCAAATGGAAGCTATTACATATGGAATGGATAAACAACAAGGTCCTACTGTACAGCACAGAGAGCTACATTCAGTATCCTGTGATAAACCATAATGGAAAAGAATATATATATATTCATTGTACGTGTATGTATGAGTGAAAGTTGCTCAGTTGTGTCTGACTCTTTGTGACCCCATGGGCTATAGCCCACCAGGCTCCTCTGTCCCTGGAATTCTCCAAGCGAGAATACTGGAGTGGCTTGCCATTCCCTTCTCCAGGGGATCTTTCCTCCCCAGGGATGGAACCTGGGTCTCCCGCATTGCAGGCAGATTCTTAACCATCAGAACCACCAGGGAAGCCCATGTATATGTATAACTGAATCAATCATTGCTGTACAGAAGAAATAACACAACACTGTAAATCAACTACACGTCAATTTTAAAAAAACAGAAAAAAAATCATATACATTAATTTTAAAGCTAGACACAGACTTCCAAGCACTAGTTTAAAATAAATAGCCTGTGTTTTTTATGTTCTCAACATTTTTACTACATGTCAATTTTAAAAAAACAGAATAAAATCATATACATTAATTTTAAAGCTAGATACAGAGATGCAAGCACTAGTTTAAAATAAACAGCCTGTGTTTTTTATGTTCTAAACATTTTTCTCTTAATTTCCTATTAACAAATCTGTTTGACTTTGCTAATGAAAAAATAGAATGTTTTTAAATGTTATTTTCAATCTTGTAGAAATGAGATTAGAATACAGAATTACTAATCAGATATGTGTGATAAGGAAAATTCTGCCTCAGACAGAATGCCTTTTCTGTCATTATTATAGTGTTCTGGAAAATAGAAAATTGTAGATCACATGCACAAAACCCATCTGTTAGTGTTGCTGGCTTCACCTATGGCTTCAGAACTGCTGAGTCACCCTCATGGTTCTGGTTCTTCATCTAGGAGATTAGTTCATTCTCTCAATCTTTATTTATTCTGCCTTTGACCTTGGCTCATGTGGTAGTAAACATTCTTTGAAGTCTAAATAAATATCGGTTTCATAATTTCAAAGGGCAGAGACCTCAACAAGCAGGCATTCAGTGTCAAATCACAGTCATGTTCAGTTCAGTTCAGCTCAGTTCAGTCGCTCAGTCGTGTCTGACTCTTTGCGACCCCATGAATCGCAGCACGCCAGGCCTCCCTGTCCATCACCAACTCCCAGAGTCTATCCAAACCCATGTCCATTAAGTCGGTGATGCCATCCTGCCATCTCATCCTCTGTTGTCCCCTTCTTCTCCTGCCCTCAATCCCTCCCAGCATCAGGGTCTTTTCCAATGAGTCAGCTCTTCTCATGAGGTGGCCAAAGTATTCAGCATCAGTCCTTCCAATGAATACCCAGGACTGGTCTCCTTTAGGATGGACTGGTTGGATCTCCTTGCAGTGCAAGGGACTCTCAAGAGTCTTCTCCAATACCACAGTTCAAAAGCATCACTTCTTCAGTGCTCAGCTTTCTTCACAGTCCAACTCTCACATCCATACATGACCACAGGAAAAACCAGAGCCTTGACTAGATGGACCTTTGTTGGCAAAGTAATGTCTCTGCTTTTGAATATGCTATCTAGGTTGGTCATAACTTTCCTTCCAAGGAGTAAGCGTCTTTTGATTTCATAGCTGCAATCACCATCTGCCGTGATTTTGGAGTCCCCCAAAATGAAGTTTCATACTGTTTCTACTATTTCCCCATCTATTTCCCATGAAGGGATGGGACCAGATCCCGTGATCTTAATTTTCTAAATGCTGAGCTTTAAGCCAACTTTTCCACTCTCCTCTTTCACTTTCATCAAGAGGCTTTTTAGTTCCTCTTCACTTTCTGCCATAAGGGTGGTATCTCTGCATATCTGAGGTTATTGATATTTCTCCCACCAATCTTGATTCCAGCTTGTGTTTCTTCCAGCCCAGCGTTTCTCAGGATGTACTCTGCATAGAAGTTAATTAAGCAGGGTGACAATATACAGCCTTGATGTACTCGTTTTCCTATTTGGAACCAGTCTGTTGTTCCATGTCCAGTTCTAACTCTTGCTTTCTGATGTGCATACAGGTTTCTCAAGAGGCAGGTCAGGTGGTCTGGTATTCCCATCTCTTCCAGAATTTTACAGTTTCTTGTGATCCACACATTCAAAGGCTTTGGCATAGTCAATAAAGCAGAAATAGATTTTTTTTTTTTCTGGAACTCTCTTGCTTTTTTGATGATCCAGCATATGTTGGCAATTTGATCTCTCATTCCTCTGCCTTTTCTAAAACCAGCTTGAACATCTGGAAGTTCACGGTTCATGTATTGCTGAAGCCTGGCTTGGAGAATTTTGAGCATTACTTTACTAGCGTGTGAGATGAGTGCAATTGTGCAGTAGTTTGAGCATTCTTTGGCATTGCCTTTCTTTGGGATTGGAATGAAAACCGACCTTTTCCCGTCCTGTGGTCACTGCTGAGTTTTCCAAATTTGCTGGCATATTGAGTGCAGCACTTTCACAGCATCATCTTTCAGGATTTGAAATAGCTCAACTGGAATTCCATCACCTCCACTAGCTTTGTTCATAGTGATGCTTTCTTACTCTCACCACGAGCACCAGGTTGGGATGACGTAGGAGCGGCCAAGAGGAGCTATCCCACATCTGAGGTCAGGGGCAGCAGCCAAGAGGAGCTACCCCACAGTCATGTTATAGTAAGTCAAATAAGTCCATGCTCTTCAGAGTGCAGTTTAGCACAAAGGTGGACTAGTGGACCGCTGTCTTCTTTCTAGATGAATCTTTGGTCTGCTGACCTGGGAGACCTGTCCAAGTTAGCCTATTTGACCTGTAAGATAGAACCTTATTAAAGAAAATTCTACCCCGAAATAAATTCATCAGTCACATCTATTTACACATGTAATCAGATGGTCTTAGCTCCAAGAAGTACTCAAAGAAAACGTTATTTAAAATGAGAGTTGCAGCGTTTACTTCTTTTTAAAGAAACTTGCTTTCTGTCCAATTTCCCAAAATTAAAGCATGAGCTCCCTCTGCTGAGTGAATGAATATACGAGACTGGATCTAAAACTTGTGCCATGCCTGTGATGCCAGTAACTTCTTAGAAACATAAGCAATTATGAAGCATAAAAAATATTTTACTTTTTAAAATCCATGACTATAATACAGGGTAGAATGGAAAGGTAGAGGAGAGTCATTTACAAGATACAGATTCATTAGTTGAGATTTTTCACCTATGCCTGACTTCTGCATGACACTTTGTAACCACCATTGATGGGGGCACCAGGAAGTGTATATACACCTACCATATTACCTGGCTTTGATCCATTATAGCACTGATCATATCGGATTTTATTGTACTTATTTATTCATTGATCTGGTGATGCCTGTCTGTCCCTGCTAAAATGTTTGCTTCCTATTAGAGAAGACCTTGTGTGCGCTCAGCCCCTAGAACAGTGCCAGGCACACAGTAGGAATATTTGTTTACTGGGTGGATGAAGTAAGGGAGGCAGGGAGTCAGGTCAGCATTTGCTGAAAGTGTCCCCTAGGAATATGATCCCATTAGAGGACAATTCAGTGCCAGTCATGCAGGACTGGACACAAATTAGTTGGAAATGAGAGAAAGATAAAATCACTGAAGGCATAGAGAAGTGGGGTAGATTTCAAGCTCAACCTTAAAGATGGGGAGGGTTTGGTTAAGTTAGACAAGGAAACAAGCACTGTGCTAAGCACTGGGAAGCAATAGTCTTTACAAAAACGCATAGGCCCCACCCTAAGGAAGTCTACAGTCTAAGAGTGAAGACAGAGGTAAAACAAATAATCACACAAACTAAAATTTCAGCTGAACAAGTGCTCCAAAGCAGAGGTGCACAATGCTAGAGGAGCAGACAGCAGGATGGTCAGTTTTATAGGGGAGTTAGGGAAGGCTTTTCCTAGCTGAATCGAAGGCTGTGTGCATGCATGCCAAGTTGCTTCAGCCATATCCAACTCTGTGACGCCATGGACTGTAGCCTACCAGGACTCTCTGTCCGTGGGAGTCTCCAAGCAAGAATACTGGAGTGGGTTGCCATGCCCTCCTCCAGGGGATCTTTCCAACCCAGGGATTGAACCTGCTTCTCTCCTATATTGGCGGATGGGTTCTTTACCACTAGCACCACCTGGGAAGCCCAATCAAAGGCTAAGTGGGGATAATCAGGTAATGAAGATGTGCTGTGTTTGCTAAGTTGCTTCAGTCATGTCCTACTCTTTGCGACCCCATGGACGGTAGCCCACCAGGCTATTTTCTCCATGGGATTCTCCAGGCAAGAATACTGGAGTGGGTTGTCATTTCCTTCTCCAGAGGATCTTTCTGATTCAGGGATCTAACGTGCATCTCCTGCACTGGCAGGCGATTCCTTACCACTGGTACCACCTAGTGCCACACGTTTCAGGGGGTGGAGATGGAAAACAGTGCCACTGCAGGACCACGAGGGAAGAAGCTAGAGATGGACACAGCACTAGGAGGAAGGGCCCTCTTTGTCCAGAGAGAAGGAAGGGCTCTAATGGCTTCCATAGTTTTTCAAGGATTCTAAGCTATTTTGACTTTCTTTTTCTTATTTTGTTTACAAGAGGGTCCAAAACAAGTGGGCTTCCCAGGTGGCTCAGTGGTAAAGAATCCGATGCCAATGCGGGAGACGGAAGCAATGAGGGTTCCATCCCTGGGTCTGGAAGATCCCCTGTTGGAAGAAATGGCAACCTACTCCTGTGTTCTTGCCTGGAAAATCCCACGGATAGAGGAGTCTGGCGGGTTACAGTCCGTGGAGTTGCAAAGAATTGGACACAACTGAGCACACACACACATCACAAGTATGTGTTACTTTAAATTTTTTTTAAAAAAGGGTACATTTATGAAAGAGAAAATGTCACCGTATGCCCACTGGAGCCTTCTTTTGCAACTTGCCTTCTTCCTCTCCAGGCCGACAGCAGCTGATGAAGAGATCTCGCTGTCAGGCAGGAGAGCCTGGCAGGGACCACCACACAGTTGCCGGCGTGGGATGTCGGGGGCAGGGGGTTGAGATGCAGACGCGATCCACTTGAGAACCTGGACTGCACAGGAGATACTGGCTCTGTGCTCTCTTGGCCTCCCTTTCGAATGTGGGTACCTTAGTGAGGAAAGCTTGTTTCATTCAGTATTGCTGCTGTTTCCCGCTACATCCATCTGCGCTTTCCACGTGGCCAGGCTTCTTAATTTCTGATCTTTGTGGCATAAGTCACTTAAATGACCAGGTTTTAAAGGGGGAGGGGGGCACGATCTTCATGGTCCCCCCATGCAGGCCCCAAATCTTCATCTGCCATTGTCTCGGGGTGGGGGGGGGGGACGTCTATCCTGTTCTGAAAGTCAATATCAACAGCCCCCAAAGGGGATTGGGAAGATCCCCTGGAGGAGGGCATGGCAACCCACTCCAGTACTCTTGCCTGCAGAATCCCCAGGGACAGAGGAGCCTGGTGGGCTGCAGTCCATGGGGTAGCAAAGAGTCAGACACTAGTGAGTGACTAAGCACACAGAGAGGGTCTCTCACTTGCTGCCTTAAAAGGACAACTAGTGGGATTATTGAGATCTGGTAATAAATATCAATGAGAATGACATAATTCATTCAACTTCTTAGGGTAATTCTATACTATAGCAACTACAGTATATCTTATATAGCTATAAAATATTAACTATGAAATATAATCTACATGTGAATAACCTACTGCAGAATTACCCTTGTTACCCCTCCATGCCTCTGTATGAAAAGAATTGTTGGGTTGTGTCTGCAGCCCACTTTAAACCTTCCTCTTTGAAGGCTGGGGCTTTGCATTCCTGTAGGCTCCCTCTGGAGCCTGTTCTGTTCACATTCTACCTGCCTGAATTAGACTGTCTGTCTGTGAAGGCCTTTAACTGCTGATGGTAATCTCAGTCTATCTGCAATCCACTGTTTAAAGTGAATTCCTAAAAGATAGAATCCTCACCCCTGGCCTTCCTTGGGGGGCAGCTCCCCCAGAAGGAAAGTTGTGACTGTGTGTTGCTCACAGGCCATGTTTTTCCACCCCCGTTCATATCTGACACCCTTGGTCGTTATCAGCTCTGTGCTGCCTGGATCTGCACTGCAGCCGCAGGGAGGGTTCATACTGCTTTGTTGGGAAAAGTTTTACTATAGTGGAATCCCCAGAAAAGGATTCATGAGGATCACAAGACATCTTACCTGGTGTCAAGAGCCTTGTTGTTGTTCAGTCGCTAAGTTGCGTCTGACTCTTTGCAAAGACATGGACTGCAGCGTGCCAGGCTCCTCTGTCCTCCACTATCTCCCTCAGTGTGCTCAGATCTATGTCCATTGAGTCAGCGATGCTCTCTAGCCATCTCATTCTCTGCCTTCTTTCTCCTTTTGTCTTCACTCTTTCTCATCACCAGGGTCCTTTCCAATGAGTCATCTCTTCACAGCAGGTGGCCAAAGTATTAGGAGCTTCAGGTTCAGCATCAGTCCTTCCAGTGAATATTCAGGGTTTTTATTTATTTATTTATTAGGATGAGCCATTTTGATCTTGTAGTCCAAGGGATTCTCAAGAGTCTTCTCCAGCACCGCAATTCGAAAGCATTCTTGCCGGGAGCCAGCGTGAGGAATTCCACCCGTGACAAGGTCATGCGGCAGAGCTCTGATGGCAAGGCTAATCAGACCTCAGGTTTTCCCCCTGGAGTTTCCTGAGCATCCACCCTCCAAAAAATAAGAATCTGCCTGCTTTTCCACTCTTCTGATATTCTCTGGGAAAAAGTCAATTTAGGGCTTTAGTCTTCTGCATTTGAAAGAGTGTTTCAATCCAAAATCCCCTCTGATGGCTTTCTAGCCTGCCTGCAGGACTCATACAGCTGCGCATGAGATTGTTTGAGGCCTCCTGACCGCTGGAGGCACAGGAAGCTTAAAGCATCCTAGGAATGTAGGGGCTTCCGAAGAGTCAAAATCATTAGAATAGGACTGATTAAAGGTTTCATTTGTTGAGCCAATACTTGCTGCCAAATTTTCATATCCTTTATTTTTAGATATAGTTGGTATATAGAAAAACAAGTGGTAGACCTGGTATTAGCAACATTAGATCTTTGAGTTAAGTACATTCTTTGTTATAACCCACTGCGCCTTTGTTCTATAGAGACGTAACTTTAACGCTTTAAGGAGATGCAGATTAAAGAAAAACACTTCAGGGGAAACGAAATTAGCATTCATTAAGAAAGAGAGCCAAAAAGTGTTAACAAGCCTTTTGGCCAGAAGATAATGTAAATCACCTGAGACCTTTTGTATACAAAAAGATATACAGAAAGAGTCTGGGCTGCTAACGCTGCATAATTTTGTATTACCCATTGATCTCCATGTATAATCAAAAGTATAAAAGGCCTTGAAGGACAATAGGAGAGCCAGTCGCTGGACTGGTTTCCCCCGTGTCTCCTCTTTACTCTAATTTCAGACTGAATTCCCATCTGGGGCGTGGAGGCTCACTATGTCTACTTACTTATTCCGGCCTTTAAGATCCGTGAGAGAGAGCCCAAGGCAGGGCACTTTCCAATCTTCAAACGGGCGCCGGCAGCCTAACGTAGATGGTGCAAGATTCTTGTCTGGAAATTTATTGGCTTTCCACGTAACCCAAGTTAATCAGCCTCTTCTCTCCACTTAATCTTCCTACTACACTATTTCTTCCTAACCCAATCTTATATTATTAATAAATAAGTTTTCCTCGCCGACTCCGTCCACCTTTCGAATTCCCTGGATCCACCGGGGCTGGACCCCAGCACATTCTTCAGTGCTCAGCCTTCTTTACAGTCCAACTTTCACATCTGTACTTGACTACCGGAAAACCATAGCTTTGACAATATGGACCTTTGTCAACAAAATGATGTCTCTGCTTTTCAATACACTGTCTAGGTTTGTCATAGCTTTCCTTACAAGGAGCATCTATCTTTTAATTTCATGACTGCAGTAACTGTCTGCAGTTATTTTGGAGCTTAAGAAAATAAAATCTGTCACTGCTTCCACTTTTTCCCCATCTGTTTGCCATGAAGTGATGGACTAGATGCCATGAACTTAGTTTGTTTAATGTTAATTTCAAGCCAGCTTTGTCACTCTCCTCTTCCACCCTCATCAAGAGGCTCTTTCATTCCTCTTCACTTTCTGCCATTAAAATGATATTATCTGCCTATCTGAGGTTGTCAATACTTCTCCTGTTAATCTTTATTCCACCTTGAGATTCATCCAGCCTGGCATTTCACATGAGGTACTCTGCATGTCAGTTAAGTAAGCAGGGTGACAATATATAGGCTTGACGTACTCCTTTCCCAATCTTGAACCAGTCAGTTGTTCCATGTCCAGTTCTAACTGTTGCTTCTTGGCCCACATCAGGTTTCTCAGGAGACAGGTTAGGTGGTCTGGTAATCCTGTCTCTTGAAGAATTTTCCACATTTTGTTGTGATCCACACAGTCAAAGGCTTTAGTGTAGTCATCAAAGCAGATGTTTTTCTGAAACTCCCCTGCTTTCTCGATGATCCAGTGGATGTTGGCAATTTGATCTCTGGTTCCTCTGCCTCTTTGAAACCCAGCTTGTACATCTGGAATTTCTTGGGTCACTTACTGCTAAAGTCTAGCTTAAAGGATTTTGAGCATTACTTTGCTAGCTGTGAAATGAGCACTATTGTGTAGTAGTCTGAACATTCTTTGGCATTGCCCTTCCTTAAGATTGGAATGAAAAATGACCTCTTCCAGTCCTGTGGCCACTGCTGAGTTTTCCAGATGCCTATTGAATATAAAATACCTAGTTTTATACCAACTTTGTCAGGTAAATTAATTGGAAAAGAAAGTTCCCACAGAACCAGCCTGTGATGAAACTGAAGGCAAAGCATAGCACACATTGTTATAAACTACACAAGAAAAATTGGTCTCTTTTCACTTGACTTTTAACCAAAACATGTTTTAGCCAATCTTATCCATCAAGCTGGCTTTTGAATGTCTTTAACCTCTTAACATAGATCAAACCCTCTTTGAAGGATAAAAATTTATTGCCACAAAAGCCACAGGTTTTGAAAGAACATCCCCCACCAAAGTCTCCCCAAATGTCTTGAGGAGGACAGCACTGTTGAGATAAATGTGTGGTCTCTGCATGGAGACTACTTCAGGGAGCATAACATTTAGTAGCCCTTCTGTGGTTCAGGATTTGGGCTGAAAATAATCACTTGCCTTTATAACTGTCTTTCTCTGATTGATGCTATTTATCCTCACTATTTGTATTTCCTTTGTTCTCATCACTGCTCTCATAAGTAACACACCTGTGTTTACCACTGACCCTCTTGAGATATTTCAACTCTTCCAGCTCACCCACATGCTCTCACCCTCAAAGTACCATCTGTCTGCCAGGGTTGCATTGCCTCAGTGACTCAGACTGTTCTGCCTGCTAACTCAGCTTCTGTGCCTCAGCAGAGTGCTTCCCAGAAACTGGCTGAGTCCTCTCCTGTTAGCCCAGGTGGAAGGCTGCTTCTCCAAGGCAGGGTCCCAAGATACCTCTGGTGGCAACTGCATCAATGGAGAGCCAGCATGCTATGTGTGGTCATTTTCAATTCCATTTTCACTTTAGAATGCCTTTTTATCCTAAGATTACTACTGAGTAATAAGGTGTAAAGCTGTTTCAGTAGTAGACTCCTCTATCCATGGGATTCTCCAGGCAAAAATACTGAAGTGGGTTGCCATTTCCTTCTCCAGGGGATCTTCCCAACCCAGGGATGGAACCTGGGTCTCTTGAATTGCAGGCAGATTCTTTACCGTCTGAGCCACCAGGGAAGGCCTTTCAATAGTTTACGGTGCCTTTAAATGAATGCTTCTCCCTCAACTCCACCATGAAAGGAACACAGCAAATTCCCTTAAATGATCATTTTCTTGCTGGAGCAATACATGCAAGCCTTAAGCCAGGTCGAATCTAGTTCTGTTTTCAGTCCTGTCTTTTACAAGGTGTGAGATTATTAAGTTTATGATATCCATTTTCATCTGTTTTGGTTGCTTTATCTTGAATAGGATTCAACATAATAAAAGTAGTGTTTGCAGTAGATACTTTATACATATTTAGGTGCAAACAATAACAGATTAGATCTACATCATTTGAGAGTTCCGGATCATTGCACTATTTTCTTAGACGTCTTCTTTCAAAGTTCCAAAAATGTGGGAGTCTTAGCATCACAAATCACGTTATTGAAAGAGACTAATAAACCTATGATATAGGTGAAGAGAGTTAAGGTCCAAAGAAATGTAATTATTTCAACAAGTTCTCATAGTGAATGGGTGGCAAAGCCAAGACTAAAACTCTCAAACAATAAAACTACTGAAACAGAGTAGCATATTCTTAAATGTTTGAAATACAATGTTTGGGGTTAGCAGAAGCCCACCAACAGAGGGCAGCAGAGACCCTCTCTCCCACCTCTGTGTATTTCATGTTCTGGTGGAGAAGGAAATGGCAACCCACTCCAGCGTTCTTGCCTGGAGAATCCCAGGGACAGGGGAGCCTGGTGGGCTGCAGTCTATCGGGTCGCACAGAGTCGGACACGACTGAAGCGACTTAGCAGCAGCAGCAGCAGCAGTTTGAGAAAAATGGCTTTTTCTCCAATGTGACTTCTGTGGTGACAGAACCAAAGCAGCAGATACGTTGTCAGGGCCTGCCTTAGTGACAATGAGGAATCAGGTGGTGGCTGGCCAGATGCTGTCTCCCAGTCAGAATGCGTTCTACCCATCAGAGCCCAGTGGATGACAGCACCTCAGTTCCTAGGTTGTTGTTGAGGGGGGCGGCTATCTAAGCAGGAAGACAGCATTTAAAGCCCTGGTGCTTGAATCTGGAGTTTTTCACTAAGAATTTTTTTCAATAGTCAATAAATTAGAGCAAAGGAGAGCAATGAAACTAAGAAACTGCCCGAAATTCTTATTTGCATTTTCTAAGCAAATACCGGGGCTTCCCTGTTGGTTCTCACAGTAAAGAATCTGCCTGCAATACAGGAGACCTGGGTTCGATCCCTTGGTCAGGAAGATCCCCTAGAGTAGGAAATGGCAACCCATTCCACTATTCTTGCCTGGAGAATTCGGTGGACAGAGGAGCCTGGTGGGCTATAGTCCATGGGGTCACAAAGAGTCAGATACCACTGAGAGACTAACGCTTTCAGGCAAATACCAGAAACTAGAGCTTTATCAGCTGCATGATTTTGGGTGTTGGAACGACGTGAGAATGGGAGGGGAAGATAAAAGATAATTTCAGAGGGTAGATGTAAAGGACTAGGCTGAATCAGCTCCCTTCCCAGCTTCCAGGGTCTCCACCAGCTCCTCCTCCAGTCAGCTGCCTCCAGTTCTTTCCTATGCTGGCTGCCTTTCCTCCTCGTGTCCTCTCTGCCCTCCCCTGGGTCTCACATTTCAAACCTTCATGTGCTTCCCAGTCCCTCACTCAGGACTCAGATTCTAGCTTCCATCAGTGAAGTAGGTGGGTGAGGGGACTGGAAGGTAGGGGGACTGTACATGTGCCTATTCAGACACTTGTCCTCAGCTCCCACTAAAGAAGTTGGTCCTACAACCAACTCAGCTGACAGTGGAGACAGATTTTATTAACCTACCTGTACTTACTCAGCAACACAGATTCGTTTTCTGGGAGCACTGTTATTTATCTCAGTGCCTGTACACATGGCACTTCAAGTCACATTCAGCCCCTGGAGAAGGGAATGGCAACCCACTCCAGTATTCTTGCCTGGAGAATTCCATGGACAGAGAAGTCTGGTGGGCTACAGTCCATGGGGTTGCAAAGAGTCGGACACAATTGAGCAACTAACACTTTCACTTTCAGGTGCAAAACCACTTTAAAAATCCTCAGGGAGGTAGGCCCTTCCCTGGGTATAGGAACAGGAAAACTATGGACTGAAAAATCAACTTAGAATGTATGCGTCTGCATATGCACATACATTTTGCGCTTTCTTTTTATAAAAGTAAGACGTGCCCTTTCACATTTGACAAATATGAAAGGACGTAAGGAAGAATACTGAAATCTCCTGTAAACCTACCACCTATATACAGCCACGGTCAAAGTATATTGTAAATATTAAAAACTTAATTCTCTTACAAATCTAAGCTAAGCGCACAGGAAAAATGTATTTAATCCATTACTGAGGGAACCAGCAACATGATAAAACTGAACGAGAGTGAATTTGAGAGACCATGTATACAGGCACTGAGATAACAAGGAAGGAAGACTGCTAGATACAAAGTTGGCTCATATCTTGCAGAGAATAAAATCGTCATCTTTAAGAGCAGATATAACTCGATTAGCTTCTGGGGAAAAATCCACGTGTTGTCATGTAACTTCACAGAGTTCAGGCTCTAATCAGTAGTAAATACAGTTGTTCTGCTTATCTGCAGTTTCACTTTTCCAGCTACCCCTGCTCAACCGCACTAGGAAACTATTACGTGGAAGTTTCCAGAAATAAGCAGTTTGTAAGTTTTAAAATGCACCAATTTGAGGAGCATGATGAAATATCTTGGAGTCCCACTCCATTCTGGCAGGGACAGGAATTATCCCTCAGCTCAGCATTTCCTTACTTACTAGCTTTATCATAAGTATTGGAAGAAAACAATATGCTATTATTCAGTACTATCTACAGTTTCAGGCAACCGCTGGGGTATCTTGGAACATATTCCCTTCAGATGAGAGAGAACGACCATATTAACTTAAACAAGGGAATGTTTCCGTAGAGTCAGATAATCATTGGGCAAGTCTGTAGGGAACAAAGTATAAGGAAGGTTGGGAAGTGCTTGCAAACAAGACTCTCAACCAGGGCTGAACGTTCTTGCAAACGAGATGGACATGGAAAGGACATACAGTCCTGCTTTTTTCCAAGTTTTGCATAGTTATTCTTAATACTTCATTATGATTTTAATAATTTCCTCTAGTTTTAAGAGTTTTTAGAGTGTATATAAATATGTGAATAAATAAAACATATTTTTTCCAAGCAATGATGTTGTGTATATAATCATACCTGTTTCTTATTCTCACTTTACAGTGCATCGTGAACATTTTTCCACATCACTAAATATTTTTCAAAAACCATTTTAATGGCTATGTTTTTTTATTCAGATATGCTCCAATTTATATAACCAATCCCTTACTGTTGAGAAGAAGTAGTATTTTAATGAATATTCTAGTACACAAATCCTTGCATTCATTCCCAGTTATGCCCAATTCCAATTAGTTCCTAGAAGTGAAGTTTCTGTCCACTTTTTAGGTCCTTATTGTCTTTAGAAAGATTATTTCCACTTATACTTTCAGCAACTGAGTATGATTACATTTACTTCATCACCCCTTACCAAATTGGGGATATATATATATATATATAATTTTGTTACCTCCCACAGGATATAATACAACGCAGGTCATTCATCAGGCCTGAAAAAAAAAAAAAAAAGAGAACAGGAAGCATGGAGGAGGCACTTCAGTCATTGATCAAGTCATTGAAGATCAATTCTTAAGTCCCTCCTCATCATGAAAGTTTTGAAGATACTGATGCTATTTTAATTGATGATGCCACTTCTATAGAGCTTGGGTACAATCAACATCTTAGTTCTTCTCATGGAAGTTAGTAAAAAGATGGGCCACCCAGAACATCAGACTCAGAGGAAGAGTGTGAGGTTTTATGAAGGACCTTGAGTCCTTGGTCAAAAATACTACTAGTTCCATAGACCATGGTAGACATTTGAGAGTCTGAATAGGAAGGTGATAGGATCAAAATTTCCCTTTAGTGAACCGGGCAGTGCAGTTTGGATTAAGTTTCTACTAGAAACAAGGTCAAAGGTCCTTACAATATGCCAAGTGAGCGATGGTGGCTGGTACCTTGGAGTAGAGAGGAGAATACAGGTACAAGTCACTGACGAAGAGTAAACAAGAATCAAAGAAAACCTTGAAATTAGAGGTTGGCAAGACATGAGGGTTCAAGGGGCCAGTAAGGTATTTGGGGTACTGTCCTCCCAAATTAGAAGTCAGTTAGAAGGAAATTCTGGTGCTTTTTTTATTGAAAGGTGTGGGGTCTTGGTGCTCCATGCCCAAAAGCCAATAAATATGCCAAGTTCATGGAGAGGAAAGTTTGCTTTATTTCAGATGTTGGCAACTGGTGGGGTGGGGACTATATGCAGAAACAGCACAGTCATCTCTGAAAGTCATCTTCAAAGTGGTCATCAGTGGTCTGACCAGCGTCATCTTGGTTGTTTTAGGTACAGTTAATCTTCAGTTCCAGGACCCGTTTGTTTCCATTTCTTTGAGGCCAGTTCTTGGAATTGCAGCAGGTTATGTCATGGATACAGTCTGGTCATCACGTAGTTAACTTCTCCACCTGGTGTTTTAGGATCTGTAAGAGAGCTCACAGGATATGGCTCAGAATATTATCTATAGCCCTTGAGAAATAAAGGTCCTTGACTATGCTTAATGAGTGCGTTGATATTATTTGGTCTCCTTTATTTGGACTATTTTCCTTTTTTTATGCATTTCTCATTTCTCTGATTAAACTTATTTTTCAACTGAAGTTTTCCACAGACAAAAAGCAGGCAAAGGACATGGGGGGAGTGGGGGCGAGGACCATAGCGTCCTGCTCTGTTTCACTCTGAGAAATGCTAAGGGTGGAGATGTGGTTTTGGGAGAAGCCACGTGAGTGAATGATGTCACCAAAGGAGAGACTAATATCTGAAAACCAATTTTTAAAACATATATCTCACCTCCCTCAGAAACTTTCAAGGAAAAAGACAAATACTTTAAGACCAGAATCTGAAGTAAGGTGTGGAGAGAAAGGGAATTGGTCCTATGATGATTAATGAAAATTATAGCCATCAAACTCATGGAGACGAGATGGAGACAGAGAGGCAGAATGAGAGGCCTGAAGACAGAATCTTTGGCACCACTTTTCATTGGAGTTACTCTTAAAGTCACAGTCTTCTATCACAGAAAGAACTAAAATTAGAGAACCTAATAATTTTAGGGCTTCCCTGGTGGATCAGTGGTAAAGAATCTGCCTCTCAATGCAGGAGATACAAATTCAGTCCTGGGTCTGGAAGATCCCCTGGAGAAGGAAATGGCGCCTTACTCCAGTATTCTTACCTGGGAAATCCCATGGACAGAAGAGCCTGGTGGGCTACAGTCCATAGGATCACAGAAGAGTTGGACACGACTGAAAGACTAAAACAACGATAATGATAATTCCAGGATACCCATCCTAGACATTCTGGGGTATGAATTCAAAAGCCCGTTTATAACTATTTCTGATACCAGGTCACTTTAAAGTTTATGTTGATGGGTTGATCACTAAATGTTTCTCTGATTGCCCTGATACTTTTTTGCACCATCTCCACCTTCTTGAAGGCAAAAAATTTTTAAATTTCTAATACCTGTGATTAATTATAGATTCCTGAAGTTTTTACTTTCCACTTCAGTGAAATTTAGAAAAAAACGATTTTATCCTCCACTCCTTCCCTCTCCCCTCCCTTCCCATACCACATCTATTCCCACAGCTGAGGCCCCTGTGGATTTTAAAGACGCCTCTTTCTTATTTTAAAATAGTTTTTATTTATATTTTTTTTACTTTTCATTGAAGTATAGTTGAATTACAATGTTGTATTAATTACGTGACTCAGGTATGCATATACATTGTTTTTCACATTCTTTCCACTATGGTTTATCACAGGGTATTGAATATAATTCCCTGTGGTATAAAGCAGGACCTTGTTGTTTATCCACTCTGTGTGTACCAGTTTGTGTCTGCTAACACCAAGCTCCTAATCTAACCCTTTCCCACTAGCCGCCCTTGGCAACCACTCGTCTATTTTCTATGCCCCTGCTTCTATTTGTTTCACAGATGGGGCCATCTGTGCCGTGTTTTAGATTCCGCATAGAAGTGATGTCATACAGTGTTTGCCTTTCTCTGACTTCACTCAGTATGAGCATCTCTAGGTCCATCTACATTGTTGCACATGATATTACTTCATTATTTTCTAAAGCTGAGTAGTGTTCCGCTGTGTATCTGTACCACATCTTCTTCATCCACTCAGCTGTCAGTGGACATTCAGGTTGCTTCCATATCTTGGCTATTGTGAATAGCGTCGCTATGAACACATGGTTGCATGTATCTTTTTGAATTATAGGTCTGTCTGGGATACAGGCCCAGGGGTAGAGCTGCTGGATCATGTGGTAATTCTAGTTTTAGTTTTCTAAGGAACCTCCATACTATTTTCCACAGTGGCTATATCAGCTCACACTCCCACCAACAGTGCAAGAGGGTTCCCTTTTCTCCACACCTAAAAAGGCCTCTATCAATGGGAGCTGGTTGTGGTTTGGGGTGGGTTTAATCTTTCTAGTAAATAGATGGAAGACGAACAACTGGTAGGTGTGACTGCTGAAGTGCAAGTTTTTATGGGCTGGGGAAAGCCACCCCTGCCTCCCTGGCAGTTTCATTGTAGAAGTGGATTCATGCTTAGGTGAGAATTATTATTATTATCACCTAATTATTATTAGGTGAGAATTCACTCTTAGGTGAGAATTCAAGTCAATAATAATCAGTTTATAGTTCTTGAGAACACACCAATGAAACCAGGTAGGGAAATGGAGCCAAATGTGTCGGAGTTTTTTCAACTGCACATAATTGCTCAGTTGTCACGTGTATAATAATAGCTGCCTGTGAGAACTTCATCAAATTAAAATGACTCTTTGTAATCAAAACAGGAAACCAAATGTTTCTCCCTTGACCTAGAAGAAAACAATATTAACACTTAGGGCTTCCCAGGTGGCGCTAGTGGTAAAGAATTCACCTGCCAATACAGGAGATGTAAGAGACACGGGTTCGATCCCTGGGTCAGGAAGATCCCCTGGAGAAGGGCACAGAAACTCACTCCAGTGTTCTTGCCTGGAGAATCCCTTGGACAATCGGAGCCTGGTGGGCGACAGTCCATAGGGTCACAGAGTTGGACATGACTGAAGCGACTTAGCACGCAAAATGCACTATATTTAGTTTTGAATATATTTAAATTAACTGTCTCTAAAAATAAGACCCTCTGGGAATTGTCTGGCCATCCAGTGGTTAAGACTCTGTGCTCTCACTGACAAGGGCCAGAGTTAGATCCTTTGTTGGGAAACTAAGATTCCTCATGCCCCATGGCATGGCCAAAATTAAAAGATTGTTTTTAATTTAAAAGTAAGACTCTCATCTGCTTGCTGTGTTTAGCAAGGGAAACACACTTTGGAGGATGGAAACATTTTTACATGGTGCTGAAGCAGAGGATAAAGAAGTGGACATACATCTGTCAAGCCAGCATTCAGCATTTACACAGGTGAGTACATTGCTAGTCATGACTTTGAGGTCACAATGCATTTCTAAATGAGGTATTGTCATTTTCTTGATTTATAGCTGTGGAACCCAGGTATAAGAGCTAGTGGTTAGTCAAATGTTAAGCATCAAAATAAAGGCAAAGCCCAGTCCCGATTTGTATCCATCTCTTATATTCTCCTTGAAAAGTCCTCCTCCCCTTCTTCCCTAGCTGCCTCTTACTTCTTTAAAAAAAAAAAAAAAGTGATAATAATAATAATTGAGGTCATCAGGTAAGAACTGCCCCAATCCCATCTCCCCGCCTCCCCGACCCCCACCATGCACGTGGTCTTAGATGGTGAGGGGTCCTCCCTCCTTTCCAGGGTCAGTGTTGACACTGGCTCCTTATCCCACTCACTCTCCACAATTATCCCTTCAACGTTCCATAGCTTTAATGTCTCTTCTCTTTACTGTCTCATTCTGATAATCTCAGGTCTGTCCCATTCTTAAAAGTGACCCTCTCTTGATTCTGCTTCCTCCTCTAGCTATTGCTTCTTTCTCCTTCCCTTCAAAGACCAGTTTTTACAGCAGTTTCCTACATTCTCCACTTCCTTACCTCACTGCTCTGCCAAGGCCATGAGTGGCTTACTAGTTCTCCAGTCTGGGACTCTTCAGCTCTTTCTGGGCATTCCTGCTGCCTTCTACACTGTGGACCATTTGGTCCTTGCAGATCTACTCTCCTGGCTTCTCTGACATTAATCTCAAGTTTCTCCTTACGCCTCTTTGCTCCTTCTCTGGCTCTTGCACCTCTGCCTAATCCTATCATCCTTCTGGAAACCCAGACCGCTTAGAGTATAAAGGTATAGACCTTTCTCCCAGATAAACTATGTCCTATATAAGTTTGAAGGTGGGAGGAGAAGGGGACAACAGAGGATGAGGTAGTTGGATGGCATCATTGACTAAATGGACATGAGTTTAAGTAAACTCTGAGAGTTGGTGA
Source organism: Capra hircus (assembly GCF_001704415.2). NCBI lineage: Eukaryota > Metazoa > Chordata > Mammalia > Artiodactyla > Bovidae > Capra > Capra hircus. Next base: position 46,722,556 of record NC_030809.1, on the reverse strand, counting down.
TAGACAGGGAGGCCTAGTGTGCTGCAGTCCATGGGGTCACAGAGTCAGACATGACTGAGTGACTCAACTGAACTGAACTGAACCAATTTCAACAAACCCCAAATCTTCATAGACTAGCACTAGAAAAATAAGATGGATCGTATAGTCCATCTTACAAAGACACAGTGGAATAATTAGAAAACTACAGAGAAGATACCAGCATTTCGGTCAACAGTTTATTGCTGTTGTCTGTAGATTTCCCAAAGAATATATCCCATCTTGGCAGTGCGGAAGTTGAAGCTAATAATAAACCTTTAAAATCAGTGCCATTGAAATCTAGGTAAGACAGATTTACCTAGAGAGGCAACGTTAACAGTGAGATTTTAGAACCATTTTTAGGTTTATAGTATTGCATGAAATTATTGGGGGAAAGATAAGAATATATAAACAGTTCTCCAGGGAATGTCCGTGGGCTCCCAGTCTAATAGGTTAGACTCTATGAGATATTTACCATGCTTGAAGCAATGGCTTTCCCACCGCTGACCCTGGGAAAGGGAGCAACTCTGATAAGTTATATCACCCCAAACTGGGTCATGTGTTTACTTCAGCAATCCTATTTTGCCACTGGATGATTTGGAAACATAATCTCTACTTTGTAAACAGAGACTTCTTCCAGAAATTTTGTGGTTGTAGGTCCCCAGGGAAGACAATGACTAGGTTAATTGGCTTTTTTATCAATTAATGTATATGTATATTTGTTAACATGCCCAGATGCTGCCTAAATCTGATCTGCTTTCTAATCACACCTGGTCTCCCAGAACTTTATTTACCCCTCACACAATCCACCTGAGCAGGATTCTGCTTGCTTGAGAGAAAATAACCTAAGATTATAGATTTAAAAATTACACTCACTTGCTAAAATTTATATTTTAATGAGGGATTTCTAGAGTAGTGCCTGCCTAAATCTCCATGTTTCCCCCAGTTTAGGGGCCTCCATTCAAGGCCCCATTGAAAAATGCCTGAAGAGAGGATGTCAAGTATCTTTCACACCCAACCACACAGATGGGCACTGAACATCCCTTCTTCAAAGAAAAATTGTTAACATATATATTTTTGTGGGGATTCCTAAGTACCACTAGTGGTAAAGAACCTGCCTGCCAATGCAGGTGACAGAAAAGACTTGGGTTCAATCCCTGGCTTGGGAAGATTCCCTGGAGGCGGACATGGCAACCCACTCCAGCATTCCTACCTAGAGAATCCCCATGACAGAGGAGCCTGGGGGGGCTAAAATCCATAGTGTCACACAGAGTCGGACATGACTGAAGCACCTTAGCACACACACACCTATGCATTTTAGTGGCCAAAATTTTTTCCTAATGAAAATAACTTTTATTGCATTTATTGTAATTATATAATATGTGTTTATTATTATTATAAAAAATTTTAATGAACAGTAATGCCCTCTCTTACATTTCTTTATGCGTATTTACATGTCTATATACCCTTGGGATCACTTTGTACATGCTGTATCTAGTTGCAACACATTTAAAAAATGTTTTTCCTTTTTTGTTTTGCTATATTTGGTTGAGGGGGTGGGAATGTTGCCTCCTCCAGCACCACTTCCTCGATGTAACCAATGCTGATAGTCTTGTGTCCATCCTTCCATTTCTTTCTCCTTGTTCATATAATAAGTATACATTTATACACACATATGGAGTTTGGGGTGCAACATCTTAATGTCTTTATGTGAGAATGTTCCTCTCATCTCCCATTTACTATCATTTCTCCTCCCCTAGAGAATAAGTTGAAATTTAGTGTTCACCTGAATGAAGAAATAGTAGCCACAAGGGAACTTTCTTGATTCAGAACAGATTGAGATGACTAGAGAGGCAATGTACTAAATAGAATCCAAGGGAGGCAGAGAGTCTTTAGCACGCCAACCCCACCCCTCACTTCATTGTCGTTCCCTTGTAGCTACACCCCAAACTCCATATGTACAGAGAAAAAGAGAGCAAGCTGGGCAGTCAGGCAAAAGGGAAGTTTCATAGAGGGAAATGAGAGGGTGACTGGCCTTTAAGGAGAGCCAGTGTCCTCCCTTTCTGACGGGGGCTTTCTTATGCCCCTGCCAATGAAAAACTCTCTGAAGGGATGGTTAATTTTTAGCCTGAGTTTGAATCCTGTGGTATGTAGCCAGTGGTCTGGAATCTGGTGGTCTCATAGCTTTGAGAAGGTAGATACCAGTGAGAAAAGAGAATGTTGTTTGGGCAATTTGGTCAGTCCCAAGGGTTACTGTGATTTTATTCGTTGTTTTTGAGGTCCACATAATGAGCCATTTCAAGCATAAGCCCCCATGTAACCCCTATCAGTGGATGTCTGATTATTTGCAAAAGGAATTAGGCTTATACCATCCAGTTCACTCCTGGAAATTTACAGGGAAAACCAATACTTTCCCCTGTAGATTCTTTTTTTTTTTTTTAATTTATTCTTTAATTGGAGGATACAGGAAATTCTTGCATAGAGAAGCTACTTAATTGGATCATGTTTTGAAAGACATCTTCGACTAATTAACAAATATGTGTTACTTTCCACACTCACATTTTACACTTTCATGGGAAAACTGGATAGGTATTCCCTGGGTGGTAGTTCTTGCTCTTCTTTCAGGAATAAAATTTTCAAATTCCAACATGACCCAGATTTGAAACTTGAGGGAGGCAGAGGTTCTGCAAAGCCACATGAGTGCTTAATTAGTGCTCTTTCAAAGTGACTTTGATGCTTCGTGTGAGGCCCTCAGGGAGCAGGGATGGATGGACACAGTGGCAACAACACAGGTGATCTACCGAAGTTGCCCCTTTTTATCACTGCGATCCTTTGAATTTAGAATTATACTATGTATATTCTAACTATAGCCCAAAATTATTGCTCCACCCTAGGCCCAGGAATGGGGACAGGACAATTTTGCTTGGGGTTCCTGCATTTAAACATCCACTGGAGACTTTGACCTTCAGCACTTCAACAATTGTTTTTCAGTGAGTTCACTGAAACAGTGATTCTGTCTCCTCTCTCACTGACTCAGTGTCTCTTTGCTCTATTTTCTGTTCACTCAGCAAAATGATATTCCCAGTAAGAAGGAAAAGGCTGTGAGCCAGCGTGACTTTTCTAGCAGAGGAAGTGGAAGGTAAAGGCGGTGAGCCGGGCCATGCGCTGAGCTGGAGGGACCAGATGCTCTCTCTCAGGAGACACCACAGTGACTGGGGAGAAGAACAGGAAAGGGAAGTGGGCAAAGAGAACCAAGAAAAATGTCTTCTGCTCGCTGCCCCAGGAGGCAAGAGGATTCTGTCCAAGGACTTCTGGGACTCGTCTACTGGAGGACCTGCCTATTGGGCATGGGGACACCCAAAGCCCCACAGGCTAGGCTCTGCCATCACCTTTTGCTTTTTTTTTTTTTTTAAATATACTTTTCTATCTCAGCAGTTAATTAGTTCTGGTAAGAGAAACCAAAAACTTGTGCTATACCACCACCTTCTGGAAAACAAAAGGAAGGCTCTTAACTATCAGTCTGTCGGATGGTTAAAGTCAAAATAATCAAATCCTTACCTAAATGAGAAATTTACTACTTCAAATGCAGCGACAGAGGCACCTTTCATCAAACAGCATGAAAAATCAGGGTAATATGGTATCACAAAAAGAAAAAGGCAATTTTCTAGCAAATGAACCAAAGACATGGAATACTGTGATCTAACTGATAAAGAATTTTAAGTAGCTGTTATGAAGAAATTCAATGAGCAACAAGAAAATTCAGGAAGACAATATGATGATCTCAGGAATAAGATTAGTGAACAGAAGAACTACTTTACCAAAGAAGTTGTAAATCTGAAAAAGAACCAAACAAAGATTTGGGATCCCAATAAATAAGTTGAAGAATGCATTATAATATGCTGGATATAGAGCAGATGATATGGAAGAAAGGATTAGTGATCTCAAGACAGGAATATAGAAATGACTCAAGTGGAAGAGGAGAGAGAACTAAGATTTTTAAAAAGTGGAGAAACCTTATGAGAACAATCTGACTACATTAGAAAAGCCAACATAAGAATAATTGGCCTCCAAGAAGAAGAAGAAAGAGACAAAGGAGAAAGGGACAAAACATATTTAAAGAAATAATAGCTGACAGCTTCTCAAACCTGGGGAAGGAATCGAATATACAGATCTACAAAGCTAACAGGACACCTTATTATTGCAACACAAAAAGACTTTCCCCAAGAGACATTATATTAAAATTGTCAAAAGTCAATGACTTTCAAAGGCAGACAGGAAAAATGCATTAACCTATAAATGTATCTTGGGCTTCCCTAGTGGCTCAGAGGTTAAAGCAACTGCCTGCAATGCGGGAGACCCAGGTTCGATCCCTGGGTCGGGAAGATCCCCTGGAGAAGGAAATGGCAACCCACTCCAGTACTCTTGCCTGGAGAATCCCATGGAGGGAGGAGCCTGGTAGGCTACAGTCCATGGGGTCACAACCGAGCAACTTCAATTTCACTTTCACTTTCACTTTTCTGTATCTTGATTAAGCTATCAGCAGATTTCTCAGTAGAAATTCTATAGGCCAGAGAGAATGGAATTAAATATTTTAAACAATGAAATATAGGGACACCTCTGGTGGTCCAGTGGTTAAGAATCTGCCTTCCAATGCAGGGGATGTGAGTTCAATCCCTGGTCAGGGAACTAGGATCATATGTGCTGCAGGGCAGCTAAGGCCCAGGGTCACAATAATTGAGCCCATGCACTCTAGTGTCCATGCTCCACAACAAGAGAAGCCTGTGTGCCACAAGCAGAGAAGCCCCTGTGTGCTGCGACTAGAATGCCTGCCTGCTGCAACAAGGAAGCCAGATGCTGCAACAAAGACCCGGAGCAGCCAAAAAAAACCTAGTGAAAGACAAAAATTATCAGCCAAGTTATTTTTGGCAGTTTTCCTTCAGATATGAAGGAAAAGTAAAATCTTTCCCAGACAAACAAAAGCTGAGAGGTCACACCACTGAACCTGCCGAGAAATGTTGAAAGGAGCTATTCAAGCTGAAACAAGAAGTACACAGAACTCTGATTAAGGTGATAAATAGTCAGAATTAGAGCACTGTAACTTGTTTTTCAAATACTATATTAGACTGTTACCTATAGCACAAAAGTTAAAAATCACTAAAGACAACTTATAGCTACTACATTTTGGCAGTGAAATTACAGCCTAAAAAGAGACAATTTGTGATATCAAGAATATAAAAAGGGAAAAGTTAAAGAATGAAACTTTAATAGGAGCATGAAAGTAAAATTCTATCACAAGAAAAAGGACTACTAAGAGATATTTTCTGAAAACCTCATGATAACTACAAAACAAAAATGAGTAGAGACATGAAATAGTTTTTAAAAAGGAGACTGAGCAAATCATCATGGAAAACCACCAACTTTAAAGGTAAACAGAAACAGAAGGACAAAGCAACAGTGGAGAGACAGACTAATCATTCCCTGCCCATCCTGTCAATGCTGATGTCCCACAGAGGGGTGGCTGACAAATACTTGTAAATAGTGATGACACGGAATCCTAAACTCCCTGACCCCTGCCTTTAAAGTCCGAGACACTGATGTATACATACGTTCATTTTCCTTTCAATCTTCATTCCCAAGCCCTGATGTAGAATGCTGGGAGCTACGTTGGCATACACAAAGAAATTCCTTTGCACTAACTGGAGGTAAAAGTTTCTCCATAAAATCTAGAGTTTAATCCCCACCCCAGGCTTTCTGGCATTTAGAGAGCTCCCTCAAGGGCAATGTCCCCAGTTCTCATTCCTTAACCTAATGAGAGGAAAAGTCATGGGTGCAAAGAAGAACCAGAGAGGGAAAGAGAGCACACCCTCCCAGGAAAAGAGGGGATTAAGACCTGGGGCCCCTTTTTAATATGCATGGAGCTTAGGGGCTTCCAGCCCCTGGAGAATGTAGTCTTCCACTTGATTTTTCATTTTTTTCCAAGTTTTAAAGATTGACATGGCAAGATCAACATCCTATCCTGATCTCAGTTATGGCCCTGGATATAACTAGCCTAAAGAGGCTGGGTTTATTACCCTTTTAATAACAACACCTTTCAATCAAAGATTTGATCATTGTTTGTGATATGACATCAGCCCACACATGGGGTGTTGGAACAGAAAATCTGATAGAGCCAAGTTGATGTTTCTCAGAGCTAATCACTTCAACAGTCATCACCTCTGAATAGCATTTCCCTAAAACTGATTTATGGGCTTCCCTTTTGGCTCAACTGGTAAAAAACCCACGTGTAGTGTGGGAGACCTGGGTTTGATCCCTGGGTTGGGAAGATTCCCTGGAGAAGGGAAAGGCTACCCACACCAGTATTCTGGCCTGGAGAATTCCATGGACTGCACAGTCCATGGGGTCACAAAGAGTTGGACACGACTGAGAGACTTTCACTTCACTTCAAAACTGATTTATACTTTTCAACCCTATAATTTGGCCTCCACTCTCACCACACTATTAAAATAGCTGTCCCCAAATTCCCCAATATCCTCTGTGCTACTTTAGCCCTTAATCTTGACCTCTTAGCAGATTCATCATGGTTGGCCACTCCCACTCCCTCCTCCTTAAAACCCTCTCCTGCCTTGGTTCCAGTGATGCCTCACCCTCCCGGTGTTCCTGTTCCTTCTCAGGCTCTTCCTTCTCTGCTCACTTTTTGTCTGTTTTTGCACATTCCCATTTCTCTGCCCATCCTGTCAATGTTGATGTTCCTCAGGACTCCATCCTGGGCCTCTTCAGTTTCCCTCTACAGGTGTTCCCTAGACAGCCTTATCCACTAGTTGGTAGCTAGGGCATCTTAAGGCCAAGATCTATGTCACTCATCTTTATCCTCAGTCCCAGACACTCTTCAGGCCTGTGAATATGACCCATGATTCTCAACTTCTACTTCCTGCAGAAGGTTTACGAGAGAAAAAACTAAGAATATATTCCAGGTCCTAAAAATAAAAGTGGAGAAGAATCTCCTTTCCAATGGTGATGATCATTTGAAGTCCTGGAATAGATATATCTGGTACCTTGGGACCACGTCGCCTTGCGCAGTTTCAGAACCACAAATGGAAAAGGCCATAATGATGCGTCACAATTCTCTTTCAGTGTGCTTTTCCAACCATGGCATAAAGGTTACGAGAAGCCTCTTGACCCAACACAACAAACAGTGTCGTCTCCCAGTTTCCCCCTCCGCTCAACATCATACCCATCTAGGCCATATGTCAGACAGTAGGGAACGGCACTGGAGAGCTGGGACTATCAACCTGTTGTGAAGACCTTGCTTCCTGCCCTGGGGAGCACGTGCATCTCTTCCCTGAGAGATCTTGACCCCTTGCAACTTTTCATTCAGAGGTGCAGGTAGACTAGGCTTCATTACCTGTGTTAGGTGCCCAGTTTCTCCCCTAGTCCAGTACCCAGAGGGATAAACAACTAAATTATATAGCTGCCACATGACAATCAGGAGGAATGGGAAAGCCCTCTAAGGAAATAAGGAAAGCTCTGTGCAATAAGGGCAGTGGGCATCTGTAATATCGTTTGATGCAGAGTGCCAGAAAACGAGATGGGGGAAATCCCCACATAACCTGGAAAACTCAGGCCTATCAGCAAACATGACCACACTGCAGACGAAACAGTATTCCCATATCAAAGAGGAGTGTGTCCATAGAAGAGGCGAGTCATGATCAACTAGAGCAAAAGAGTCTCTCAAAGGAAAGACTGTAGATGCACCTTGTTGAGGGGAGAGTGAGGCTAGATCACAGCACTACACAGCAAAGGTTCTGAAGTGCGACTGAATTGAGTCGTCCTGGCTCCCTCACTTCCTAGCTCTGGAGCCTTGGGCAATTAGTTACCTAACTGCTCTGACTCCCACTTTCCTCATCTAAAATGGGAACGATGGCAGTGCCTGCCCCACAGAACTGTTGTGAGCATGAAGGGATGCGACCCACGCAAAGTGCTGGGCAGGTGCCTGCAAAAGGTCAACTGACAATAAGAGTTAGCGGCAAGTGTTACTTGTATTATTGTTAATGCTAATAAGCCACTTGTCCTAGACAGGTGTTTAACCATATTTATTCATTCAATAAATATTTATATCAAGCACCTGTTATATGGGAGTTCAGGTCACAAACATGACCTGCATGGTCCCTGTTTTTGACTGAGATAGTGCATTGTTCATCAAGCTTCTCCATGGCTGAAGTGAAATATCACTCAAATATTTCTGCCCCATGTTAAGTCCACTCAAAGCTGTTTTGATCCAAGTTTGACTTCCCTTGTACATTTGCCTGCAGGAAGAGTGCACTGGTCCAACACTGTACAGAATGGTTTCTCCTTGTAAATTAGTGTAATGAGTCTGCATTCTAAAGCAATCCCTGGGGAGTCTGAGCTTACTTCTAGGGGCCAATCAACACTCTGGAGCTCTGATTCAGTTAGGTGTCTGGTGGGTTAAGCAACAGACCCCAGGTTATAATGAATGCCACCCTCCAGGGTCCTGTTTCCCCCCATGTCTTTTCACCCGATGAAACTTCCCAGCCCTGGACACTCTGCCTAGTGAGCTGGCATCTGCCTGTTTTCATGTGCAGACAGCTGAGGCATGGGGTGGCAAAAGCCCTAAGCTTGGACTCTGAAAGTCACTCAGTCATGTCCAACTCTTTGCAACCCCGTGGACTGTAGTCTGCCAGGCTCCTCTCTCTCCATGGAATTCTCCAGGCAAGAATACTGGAGTGGGTAGCTTTTCCCTTCTCCAGGGGATTTTCCCGACCCAGGGATCGAAGCCAGGTCTCCCTCATTGCAGATTCTTTACCATCTGAGCCAACAGGGAAGCCCAAGAATACTGAAGTGGGTAGCCTATCTCTTCTCCAGGGGATCTTCCCGACCCAGGAATTGAACCAGGGTGTCCTGCATTGCAGGCGGATTCTTTGCCACCTGAGCCACCAGGGAAGCCCTGAGGAACTCCAACTGAGCCCCAGCTCCACCACACCTGGCTGCCTGACTCTGGGCAGGGCACTCAGATGCAGGGACCTCATTCCCCGGGGCAGTTGACAGGATTCAACAGTAGAATGTGTCGAAGGCACTGGTGGCATCATACAGAAGGCAGGTGGAAGAATCACAGCCATGGGATCCCTGCCACCTCCCTGGAGCACTCTGGCTTACCCAGCCTGAGGGAGGGGAGACCTGAGTCCCTCCCGCTTCAGGGAAGAGCTGACCACTGGTGAGGACAGAGCTGCGCCACCGTCATTGCTGCAGGGCCCAAATGAACCAGTACAGCTGGAGTCGTGAGCCACCTGTTGATGTCATATGAAGGCCCTTGGAGCTTTCTTGAGCCAAAAGAACTCCCTCACCTGCCTGTTAACTCCCAGGGTTAGTCACTCACTACTTGAGGGATATCTTAGATGTGTTATATGAATTAAGATATAACTGATCTGTTAGGCCACAGATTAGCTATAGAATACATGAATAGAGAGAAAGCTGTGTAATTCACAGTGGAAATCCTTTGATGGTTTCTCCTGATAATCAATCACACAATTCTTAATGTGATTTCCAAAGCCTTGCACGATCTGTCCTGCCAGCCTTTCTCAAGGATCTTTGTGCCACAGTTACTGCACCAGGACCACGTGGCCTTCAACTCCTTGAATGGACCCAGCTTTTCCTCCCTCAAAGCCTTTGCACGTGCCACCAGCATCAATCAGGTTGCACACACATGTGCGTGCTGTACTAAGTCACTTCAGTCATGTCCAACCCTTTGCGACCCTATGGACTGTAGCCTGCCAGGCTTCTCTGTCCATGGGATTCTCCAGACAAGAATACTGGAGTGGGCTGCCATTTTCTTCTCCAAGGGATCTTCCTAACCCTTCCTAACTCTGGTAAGCCAGAGTGCTCCAGGGAGGTGGCAGAGATCCCATGGTTGTGATTCTTCCAGATTGAAGCCAGGTCTCCTGCATTGTAGGTGGATTCTTTACCACTGCACCACATGGGAAGCCCACATGTATATGTGTAGGTATACACACACACACATACCTAAACATGTATACACATACCTATATAAATATGCCTATATACACATATTGGAGAAGGAAATGGCAACCCACTCCAGTACTCTTGCCTAGAGAATTCCGTTGTCAGAGGAGGCTGGTGGACTACTGTCCATGGGGTTGCACAGAGTTGGACATGACTGAAGTGACTTAGCACCAGCAGCAGCATATACATATATACATACACCTATATACACATATTCCTATATACAAACATACACACATATGTGCACAAAAAAATTCTTTTAAGAGACTGGCTCATTTAGCTGTGCAGGCTATGAAAAGTCCAAACTCTGAAGGGAAGTAACCTAGAAAAACAGGATTTCTGTTACAGTTTTGAGACAGAATAATTTCTTCCTCTTTAGGAAACCTCAGGTTCTGCTCTTAAAGCCTTCAGCAGATTTTGAGGCTCACACAGTGTCAAAGGCTCTCTCCTTTCCTTGAACTCAGCTGATGTTAACCATATGTACAAAATATCTTCACAGCAACACCTACACAGGAGTTGGACCGAACAATGGGCGCCGTCACCTCGCCGAGCTGATACACATATGCAACCGTCACACTGGCCCTCTGTATGGGATTTCACCTCCCTCCCTCAGCTGACTGGCACCTTCTTGCCTCCTGGATGTCAGTGTAAGCATCACTTCTTCAGGAAACCAAATCTTCCCATCACTATATGTCACAGTTGTTCTGTCTCTTCACACCTTTCATTTTAGTCCTCTGTTGCCCCGATCCAGTTCTAAGTATACCTTTGAGTCTGCTTATTTCCTCACTGTATCTCCCCACCTGATCCTAGCTCCATTAGGGCAAGGTCATGTAGGTTCTGGTCGCCACTGAAGGCTGCTCTAGCCCATAGAGCATTGTCAGGTACCTTCAAAAAGGCTACCTTCCTTCAGGTGGCTGTGCCCCTCACTGGTCAGGGCCTGGGGAGCAAACTGGGCTTCCACTGCCTGAAAGACCCTATGCAGGAGTCAAGCCATGCAGCCAGGCAGAATGGAAGACAGTGCCTGCATGAGAAGATAGGATGAATGAGTGTCCCTGACACAGTTGAACAGGGTGTATGTTCTGGGATGCTTAGATTCAACTTAAGAGAAAAAGACATGTGAAATCATAAGGAACTTGGAGGTGAGGGAGCAGGATTTAGGATTGTGTGTGGGAAGGGAGGTGGGATTCAGGCAGCAGGAGGGGCTTAGTGGGGGTAGACAGAAGATTAAAGGACGAGAGAGATACATCATAGAGGAGGACCGCTAGTAGGAGGAAGGAAGGACAGAGTGGGGGTGTCAGTGGCAACTGGCAATTGGAAAGGACACAGAAACATACCCCATCAAAATTAGAATAGATGCCAGGGGATACCTAATCCCAGAAACCCTCAATGGTAGGCACTGTCCAACAAGAGGACACACTAGAATCCCCAAGAAGGGGCATACTTACTTCATAAAAGCACTGACTTGTTATCATAGTATTCCAAGTTTATACTTTGAGGAAAGCTTTTAAAAACTTCTTATTTTCTTAATTCGAAATACAAAGCATAAATCTTTACATGGGCCTTAGTGGGAGTGTCACTGAAAGCCATGCTGACTTACTGGAAAAGGCTGCATGATATAGTGGCTTTAAAATCAGATTTTTGTTGTTCAGTCACTTAAGTCATGTCCAGTTCTTTGCAACCCCATGGCTGTAGACTGCCAGGGTCCTCTGTCCATGGAGTTTTCCAAGCAAGAATACTGGAGGGGGTTGCCACTTCCTTCTCCATTAAAATCAGAGCAAATTCCAGCTCTACCGCTTAAACTAACTGTGTTTGTTAGCCTTGGGCGAGTTTTTGACCTATCGATGCCTCTGCTTCCGAATTTGTTACATGGAGAAAAAATGGTGGCTACCCAGGAGAGGCTCTGCATTAAATGAGCTGAGCTGTAAAAGTGTTTAACAGAATCTGACACCTATTAACAGCTAAATAAGTGCTAGCGATGGATATTATCACGATGATTATAACTCCTACCCAACCAGTCCTTTGTTTCCAGCCTTATGTTTTCTGACTTCTCTAGCCCAAAACATCACAATGGAGACATGAGCAAAGAAAGATTTTTTTGACTAGGTCACAGAAGGGGAAGAATATTGACATCTGAGGTTTGGCAGGAGTGCTATAAACACTAACCCATTATTCCAACTTAGTGTCAGCTGAAACTTCCTTTAGGCACCAGGGCATATCCAAACCTGACCTGATTAAACAACAATACATGTTTTAAATGCCTGTGAAAAAATGTAGTATATTTTGAGAGGGTAACAGGCAGGAAGGCCAGGGGTCTCCAAACGGAGGAAATAGCCTGCAAGTGTCAGACATTTTTATCTCTCTCTTAAGAGGCAGGAGGAAACAAACTAGGGATATATTTTTTTCCCCTTCTCTATACAAACTTAAAAGGAGGTTTCTCTTAAAATACTGTGTTGCCATAATGACACCTGGTTTCACCTGAAGTTATCTGTTCTCAAACCTTGAGTTAACCAATGCGTTTGTCTTATGGAAATGTTTGTCTTAACCTATGTTAATATACTATGTATTTACCTCAGACTCTGCCTTCAAGTCGGCTCCACCTAATGGCTCAGAACTTGACAAACCATTATGTTATAATCAGACATTGTTCCCCTAATCTATGTAAATAAAACTATTTGTATGGTAATCTGCCCTTCTACAAGATTGGAGTCAATCATTTTATGGCCCAGGATGACTCGTCTGGTGCCAAGATTATCCCAAAATACATCTTGTGGATGAGGGGCCTGGTGCCATTCTCTGAGTTTTAAGACATTCTTTTCTTTCATTAACAGACTGCTAGTGACTATATAACATGCAGCTAAAAATTAGCAGGGGGGTATTCTTTTTGCCCCCTTCTGATGTCTATGTCAGAAGCTTTCCCTATCTCCTTTGTACGTTAATAAAACTTTATTACACAAAAGCTCTGAGCAATCAAGCCTTGTCTCTAGCCCAGGATTCAATTATTCTCTTCTCGAGGCCAAGAATCCCAGCATGCTTTCGTGGTTCAGCAACAACCTTTCAATTTCTACATGCAAAAGGCATCTGGCAACCAGTCAATAACTGTATTGCAGTATTTGTGGTTGACGTTGTTAGACTCACTCCTCTTCAGGAGCTAAAGTAAAAGAGGGAGCAGAGAGCAGGCTGAGATGCATTATCATTCTTTTTATTTTTCAACAAATTTTTATGAAGTCCCTAAAAACTCATGGCCAAGCATGTCCAGAATGGAGAAAATAAATCAAAGATCTGAACTCTTGGAGCTGATAATTTAACTATATGTGAGTTTATGATGAAATTAACAAAATAGTAGAAAATATTATGCCAAATATGACCCAAATGAAGTTGCATGGAAAGAGAAAAGAAATGATATGCAGCTACTGTTGGTAAGACCTAGACAAGTGGCCTTAAAAGAAAAGGAATTCTAGCTGGAGAAAAATGCAAAAGCAAAAGCATGAGGGTCAGAAAAGTATCAGGTATATATCAGGATACTTAAAAATTGGTTTGACTGGAGGGAAATCTGGAGATAAACTTAGAAAACCAGTCTAGAACAAATCACAGAGATTCTAAATATAGGCTAAAGTTTCAGATTGTATTTTGTCAACAGTGCAGAACTTTGAAGGTTTTTATGAAAGAATGGTATAAGGAAAGGTTTGCTCTGACAGGTTGTGTAACATTAATTAGCCTGGGAGACAACAGCTAGAATGCTACTACAAAGACGCTGATGCTGGGAAAGATTGAAGGCAGGAGGAGAAGGGGGTGACCAAAGTTGAGATTGTTTGATCTCATTGAGGAGTCATCTCTGACTCAGTAGACATAAGTTTGAGCCAACTCAGAGAGAGAGTGAAGGACAGAGAAGCCTGGAGTATTGCAGTTTATGGGGTTGCAGAGAGTTGGACATGACTTAGCAACTGAACAAGTCAGCCAAGGGATTTATCTAACAGGCAGTTAATTCAGGATTGGCAAGAGGTCTGGGCTGGGCTGCAGACAGATTTATGAGTCAGTGCAATTAGTAACTGGATCTGTTGCAGGAAAGGGGACCCCTTCCAGGGCCCGAAACTGGGCTCTTGTCTAACACTTGGAAATGAATTGTCTGAGGGGACACATCTGCTGACAAAGCAAGAGATTTTATTGGGAAAGGGCGCCCGGGTGGAGAGCAGTAGGGTAAGGGAACCCAGGAGAACAGCTCTACCACATGGCTTGCAGTCTTGGGTTTTATGGTGATAGGATTAGTTTCCAGGTTGTCCTTAGCCAATCATTCTGACTCAGAGTCTTTCCTGGTGGTGCACACCTTGTTCAGCCAAGATGGATGCCAGAGAGGATTCTGGGAAGTGGTCGGACATGTGGTGTCTCCTTTTGACCTTTCCCAAACTCTTCCGGTTGGTGGTGGCTTATTAGTTCCGTGTTCCTTGGCAGGACCTTCTGTCGTAAAACAACTCATGCAAATGGTTACTATGGTGCCTGGCCAGGGTGGGTGGTTTCAATCAGTGTGCTTCCCCTAACAGATCCAGGAAACAGCACAAAACTCACTGGAAGGTGAAACTGCAGACAGGGAAAAAAGAAGAAAATGTGGAAGGGGAGGAGAGAGAGGGAAAAAGAAGTAAAACTGAAGGAGAAAGAGAAGAAAGGATAAACCAAGAATGGCTCCCGTGGGAAAGGTAGACCTAAGAGGCAGAAGTAGAGGGCAGGAAGTACTGAACCCCTTGGAAGAAGTGGGGCATGCTGGAGTCTGGGCACACACTGGGAGTGTTAGCAAATCACAACTCTGTGTGCCTGACACACAGTGAGGCCAATCAATACTAAAACATCAGAGTTTGGAACAGAGAAAGGTTTATTACAGATTCATATAAGGAGAAGGGTGGCTCATGCCCTAAGAACCCTAAAATTACTGAAAGCTTTCAGCAAAGCCTCTTTAAAAGGAAAAGGTGAGGGAGGGGTGTGGTTAGTTGTTACAAACTTCTTAGTGTCAGATTCTCTGTTTTTAAGGTCAAGTCATGATCAGGTAGCAATGTTTCTATAAATCTCTACCAAACAAATGTTATTCTGTCTTGACAAGAAAGGACAAGGTCCCAAGGCACAATTTTCACCCTTCAAGGTCCCAGTCCTGGCCCAGTGGAGGCAAATTTTGGTTGGCAGCTCTTTCAGGGCCAGGTTCCCACACCCTGCCCAGCTGTCATCTCTGAAAGAGCCAGGCTCTTCAACCCAACTGTGTTCTCAGGCCACAAAAATGGGGTAGACCAGATCTCACCGACTGCCACCCAGGCAGATGGCCACTGCTAATAGGATTCAGAGATAGGGAGGGGGGAGAGATTCACCACTGCTTCAAGGACTGGGCCAAGGCTAGTGGAGGGCCTTAGTGAGGGCTCAGGAATCCTGTAGGGCCTAGTCCCCAGTCTGTTCCCAGGGCCCTCTAGCTTACCCACTGGCCCAAGGCTGGGTGAACTGGAGGGTCTCCAGGAGAAGGCCTGAACCTGCCTCTTACTTCACTCTCCACCTGATGATCACCACACCACTGACACTTCCCTAATGGTCCCTCACTGACAGTTACTTGTGGGCAGGGCACACTGTGGTGCTGACCAACAGCTAAGCAGGACAGCTAAACGTGGCTCATTGACAGTTAAATGCTTGTGGGCAGGGCCCACTGAAGCACCTGAGCAATGGCTGAGCAAGACCGGTTGGCCACCTGCTAAAGGCTGTGCTCATCCTGCTCTGTTATAGAAGCAGGAGCACACCCTTAGATAAAGCCAGTGCCTGCCACCTGCCCAGGGAGGAGGTGACCACCAGACAGTAAGATTTTAGAGGCCCTGAAAGTCCTCCATTTTATGCCCCTTACACACCTACACATCACAATAAACTTTGGAAAATTCTGAAAGAGATGGGAATACCAGACCACCTGGCCTGCCTCTTGAGAAATCTGTATGCAGGTCAGGAAACAAGAGTTAGGACTGGACATGGAACAACAGACTGGTTCTAAATAGGAAAAGGAGTACGTCAAGGCTGTATGTTGTCACCCTGCTTATTTAACTTCTATGCAGAGTACATCCTGAGACATGCTGGGCGGGAGGAAGCACAAGCTGGAATCAAGATTGCCAGGAGAAACATCAGTAACCTCAGATATGCAGATGACACCACCCTTATGGCAGAAAGTGAAGAAGAACTAAAGAGCCTCTTGATGAACGTGAAAGAGGAGAGTGAAAAAGTTGGCTTAAAGCTCAACATTCAGAAAACGAAGATCATGGCATCTGGTCCCATCACTTCATGGCAAATAGATGGGGAAACAGAGGGCACAGTGGCTGACTTTATTTGGGAGGGCTCCAAAATCACTGCAGATGGTGATCACAGCCATGAAATTAAAAGATGCTTACTCCTTGGAAGGAAAGTTATGACCAACCTAGACAGCATATTAAAAAGCAGAGACATTACTTTGTCCACAAAGGTCCAACCAGTCAAGACTATGGTTTTTCCAGTGGTCATGTATGGCTGTGAGAGTTGGACTGTGAAGAAAGCTAAGCGCCGAAGAACTGATGCTTTTGAACTGTGGTTTTGGAGAAGACTCTTGAGAGTCCCTTGGACTGCAAGGAGATCCAACCAGTCCATCCTAAAGAAGATGAGTCCTGGGTGTTCACTGGATGGACTGATGTTGAAGCTGAAACTCCAACACTTTGGCCACCTGATGCGAAGAGCTGACTCATTTGAAAAGACCCTGATGCTGGGAAGGATTGAGGGCAGGAGCAGAAGGGGATGACAGAGGATGAGATAGCCGGATGGCATCACCGACTTGATGGACATGGGTTTGGGTGGACTCCAGGAGTTGGTGATGCACAGGGAGGCTTGGCGTGCTGCGGTTCATGGCCTGGCATGCTGCAGTTGCAAAGAGTTGGACACAACTGAGCAACTGAACTGAACTGAACACACCTAAAAAGTAGTCTCCACTGGTCTGAAAAGCACAAGCTCATAACCCTCACATGGATAAAGGCAGTCTAAACCCCGGAAAGCCTCGATTAATGTGTCGCTAAATCCAGGGGGTGGGCTGTGAAGTTCCCAAGACTTGGGTAAAGAGCCATGGACTCTGGTCTGCAGGCTGCTGGGAAAATGTCACCTGGCAGTGGCATGGATGAGGCCACCCAGGTGGGACCTCGTGCCGAAGTGTGACAGAGACTGCAGGACAAGGTCTTTACGGGACATGAGGAAGGGGAGGTCACAGGAAATGACCCGTGGGAACATCTGGTGATTTGCAGGGAAAACGTGCACAGATTCAGACCATTTATGGCCTAGGAGGCACTTGGTGATGTGCAGCTAACCTGGCCCAGGTCTGAATTCACTGGCCATTCTGACTAGCCTCTCCCGGTGCCCAAATACCCATGCTGCCATGAATCTGAGCCCTCAAAGGCCCTTCCTTGAGAGTCGTTCAGTCCTGTCCAACTCTTTGAGAACCCATAGACTGTAGCCCTCCAGGCTCCTCTGTCCATGGAATTCTCCAGGCAAGAATACTGGAGTAGGTAGCTGTTCCCATCTCCAAGGGATCTTCCCAACCCAGGAATCCAACCCAGGCCTCTCTCATTACAGGCAGATTCTTTACTGTCTGAGCCACCAGGGAAGCCCACAGGCCTGGCGAGGGCCCCGCCAAAATGCCTGGTGATGAGGGAGCACTGAATGAAAGTTATCAATTCAACCCACACTTCTCTGCTTCCCGCCTGTCACGAATGCTTTGCTTTTCCAGATACACATCAATGGAGAGCATGATCCTACCCTCCCAAGCTTCTGGGATGCGGAGACCCCGGCGAGGGCGGGGCTGGGCGGGGTCTCAGTGCGCACGCACGGAGGCCAGGCATCTTCAGTGTCTGTCCTGGAGGGCTTGGGGGCAGTGCAGTGGTTGAGCCATTGACCCCCGGATGCGGGGAGGACCAGGACCCAGGCTCAGTGAGCACCACCAGAACCCCGCTCGCAGGGACCTAGGAACAGTGTCCAGGCCAGCAGCTGTTGCTGCTAAGTTGCTTCAGTCGTGTCCGACTCTGTGAGACCCCATAGATGGCATCCCACCAGGCTCCAGCTCTCCTCAATTGTACATCCAGGACATTCTTGTAAAAAGCGCACCCGGTGTCTTGAGGACCCATGACCACAAGGCAACAGTGGCTTTTATCCTTGTGCTCTGGAGGAAAGAGAATTTTAGGCAAAACATGTTGAGGCCAGTTTGGCTGTTTTCTGCAGTAGATTCAGTGGTTCTTGGAAAATTTTTGGTAGGAAACAGACTGAAAACCATACTTGACAAGGGCTGAAGGAAAATTGTCCTGGAAAGAGAAGTGCCTCAAATATTAATCACTGCAGATACCTTGATGCTTCTGAAACCCACTTGTCAAGCTTTGCAAAAACTAGGAGTAGATCTCACCAGACGATTCATGTCTGTTGTATCAACCCAGGTACAAATGGATGTATATTCTTCTTTCAAGAAGTGGATTTTTCTTCACCTAGTGCCTTCTGCATGCAGGGAAAAGAGTTTAATTGAAGCAGACACGTAGTTTCCCGAGTGTAGGAAAGATAAATTTCCTTCCTTAAAACAGCAAGGACAAAAACGTGCCAGCATTTATTTGAGGATTTTATCACCAATATAAGGCCCCCCTGAGAATACTAGGCAAAGTATTTCACTATTGCAGGAGAGTTGTCCTCTTTTTCAGAGAGTGGGCTTGCTATGCTCTGGAAAGAACCACGTAGTAGGCTGGACCTGGGAAATTGGTGAAGGACATGGAGGGAATAGTCTGAGATGTGAGAGGCCCAGGATGGTGAGTATAACTGGTGTACACTGATTGACCCAGTTTGTTACTTAAATTGTTAGCATTATTGTTCTAGCTGGAGACACTGATGAGCCATTTGATAGATCTGTGTGCTTACCGCCCTGAAGATACAACATTCATATTATATTGACTCTTTTTCCATAGCAGCGGGTAATGAACTTAGCAAAATTCTGATCTTTGTGTGTCTACTATAACTTCCTGTATAAGTCACCAGAAAAGAAAACTGCAAGTGATCGTCAGCTACAAAATACAAAAAGCCGAGTCTCATCAGCTGGAAATTTACAGATTTGTTTTTCCTCCTTTATATTTTAAGGACTTCACTGAACTAATTACACTAAGGTTACTAACAGTGAAAAAGTTATCTCTAAATGTCTTATCTTTATCATGCTCCTTTGCATATGTAAAGAGAAAAGATTTAAATCCAAGAAAATGTCTTTTAAAGTAATTGTGTTATAAAGATGGTATCTTGTGCTTTTGGTTTATCATTAACAAACAGGTACTGAAGAATTCGGGAAATACTATACTGTGCAATAAATACCATACAAATTTTCATTTTAGATAAATTTTGACCCTACCAAATATTAGTGAATTCTGGTTATCTTTATGTAAATGTTCTCTTATTTAGATAAAACATTGTTAAAGAAAGAATTTTATAGTCTAAATATAAAGTCTGTTTCACTTGCTGTGTTTAGCCTTTTGTTCTTACTACATACTGAATCCCCTCAGTTTTCCATATCCCTCCAGTAGGTTCTTGTTTTTAAAAATTACATAACTTCTTGGGTTTTTGTAAACATTTTAACTTTTTTTTTTATCAATTTAAGATAGCTTTATGCTTGTTTGACTTTTTATTTTAGCTTTAATGGCATTTCATTCTTTTTATGACTGAGTAATGTTTTATTGTATGTATATACACCACATCTCAATCCAGTCATCTGTTGGTGGGCATTTGGGTTGCTTCTGTATCTTGACTATTGTAAATAGTGCTGTCGTGAACATTGGGGTACATATATCTTTACAGATTAGTGCTTTCATTTTTTCTGGATATATATCCAGGAGTAAAACTGCTAAATCATATGGTAGTCTTATTTGTAGTTTTTTAAGGATCCTCCATACTGTTTTCCATAGTGGCTACACTAATTTACATTCCCACCAACAGTGTATGAAGGTTTCCTTTTCTCCACATTCTCCAACATTTGTTTTTGGTAGATTTTTTTGATGATAACCATCTGACAGATGTGATACCTCATTGTGGTTTTGGTTCACATTTCTCTAATAAGCGATGTTGAGCATCTTTTCATGTGCCTGTTATCCATCTATATATGTTCTAGAAGAATATTTTAAATAAGAACATTTGTCATTATTTGATATGTTGATTCCCTATGTTACTGCTCTACTGAAAAAAAAATTTTTTTTTCTTTTTAGCTAAAGTAAAGATTGTGTACATTTAGTCTCTACTCTGGTATGTGAAAGAATTAGGGATCCTTTTAGTTTATCCACAAAAACAATGAAAGAGAGAAAACAAGATTATACAAGTTAAAAAATTCTTGAAGAATAAATTAAATGTTCAAAAAAGAAACTATTTTGCAGCAAATTATAGTTAGTAGTTTTAATTTTTCTTTACTGTTTTTAAATCATATTCCTTGTCTGCTGAATTCTCCTTTTAGATTCCATTTACTGATTCTAAATGCTGTTACCTAAAGTTTGGGGCTTGAGAGCACAAGTTGGTTTTCTAAATGATTTTAAGACTTGGCAGGTCATTAGCATACACCTCTTCATCTAAAATACATAAGATACTATCAGTTCAGTTCAATCGCCCAGTCGTGTCCAACTCTTTGCAACCCCATGGACTGCAGCATGCCAGGCTTCCCTGTCGATCACCAACTCTCGGAGCTCACCCAAACTCATGTCCATCGAGTCTGTGATGCCATCCAACCATCTCATCCTCTGTCGTCCCCTTTTCCTCCTGCCTTCAGTCTTTCTCAGCATCAGGGTCTTTTTCAGTGAGTCAGTTCTTCACATCAAGTGGCCAGAGTATTGGAGTTTCAGCTTTAGCATCAGCCCTTCCAATGAATGTTTGAGACTGATTTCTTTTAGGATTGAATGTTTTGATCTCCTTGCAGTCCAAGGGACTCTCAAGAGTCTTCTCCAACACCACAGTTCAAAAGCTTCAGTTCTTCAGCGCTCAGCTTTCTTTATAGTCCAACTCTCACATCCATACATGACTACTGGAAAAACCATAGCTTTGACTAGACAGACCTTTGTCAGCAAAGTAATGTCTCTGCTTTTTAATACGCTGTTTAGGGTGGTCATAGCTTTTCTTCCAAGGAGCAAGCATCTCTTAATTTCATGGCTGCAGTCACCATCTGCAGTGATTTTGGAGCCCAGAAAAATAAAGTTAGCCACTATTCCTACTGTTTCCCCATCTATTTGGCATGAAGTGATGGGACTGGATGCCGTGATCTTAGTTTTTTGAATGTTGAGCTTTAAGCCAGTTTTTTCCCTCTCCTCTTTCACTTTCATCAAGACGCTTTTTAGTTCCTCTTTCTGCCATAAGGGTGGTGTCATCTGCATATCTGAGGTTATTGATATTTCTCCCAGCAATCTTGATTCTAGCTTGTGCTTCATAGTCTGGCATTTTGCATGATACTCTGCATATAAGTTAAATAAGCAGGGTGGCAATATACAACCTCGACATACTCCCTTCCCAATTTGGAACCAGTCTGTTGCTATATGTCTGGTTCTAACTGTTGCTTCTTGACCTGCATACAGATTTCTCAGGAAGCAGGTCAGGTGGTCTGGTATTCCCATCTCTTGAAGAATTTTCCACAGTTTGTTGTGATCCACACAGTCAAAGCCTTTGGCATAGTCAAAAATGCAGAAGTGGATGTTTTTCTGGAACTCTCTTGCTTTTTCAGTGATCCAACAGATGTTGACAATTTGATCTCTGGTTCCTCTGCCTTTTCTAAATCCAGCTTGAACATCTGGAAGTTCTTGGTTCATCCACAAGATGCTATGCCTAAAAGTTATTTTTATTGAGCTTTTATCATTGCTGCTGCTAAGTCATTTCAGTCATGTCTGACTCTTAGCGACCCCATGGACTGCAGCCCACCAGGCTCCTCTGTCCATGGGATTTTCCAGGCAAGAGGACTGGAGTGGGGTGCCATTGCCTTCTCCAGCTCTTATCATTAGTCTATATTAAATATGACAGTATGATGAATGATAGTCCATAATGATTGTGAAAGTAAATACTCATTAATGCACAAGTTTATTGACAACTTGCTTGACTTTCTAAGGCTCTCAGTTATCAAAGAATTATTAATTCACTCAATAAAATGTGAGGTAAAGCAGAGTCACCTTCTAAAATGAAAGGGAATTTAAGAGAACTATAGAAATAATTCCATAAAATCTGTAGAAATATTTGCCACCATAACTTCAACAAAGTAATTCTATTCATTGACTCTTTTTCCCCTGTGTGTGTGCTTAAAAATGAATATTGATTGTATTCACTACTAAAACAGATCTACTGTGTTAATATGAGAGTGACCAAAATACTTCCAGCCAGTATTCTTATAGGTTAGGTTCAAAAGGCATAAACACTCAATATTTTTAATAGCCAAAGCATATTTAAAGATTCTGCAGTCTGTAGTATTCTAACCTAAATGTTCAAATACTGAATAATGCCTAGTATCAAACATTATTCTGTAAAATTTCTGTAATTTATACAAACAAGCTGATTTTGCTCATGGCATCACCATAATTCTATTCAGCTCAATAAATCCTCTTTGAATTCTCGCTCGTTTCCTTTCCCTTTTTTCTTTTGAGATGCACTCTTTTGCATCCATTTTCAAAAACTAGAGCTGCCATCTGAGGGTCATGTGAAGAGTGAAGAGGGTGGCAGGCTAAGCAGGAGTTTGAAATTAGGGAGGCAATTTATATACAGTGCACATAGTCAGGAGTTTTGTTGAAACTATAGCAAAGAAAATAATAACTACAATAATTATAGCCAATATTTGCATGTTACTGTCGAATTTACAGAGTGTTTTCATATGTCTCACCCACCTTAAGCCTTATAGTTTGCCTCTGGGTACTTAATAAGACTCACTTTGTAATTTTTACTGAATCATTCTTTATATCCAGCTGTCACTTTGTGGGAAGTGATTATGTCTTATATTTTGTGAAAATGCACACACACCCTCTGAAAATATATGTTCTTAAGGTGATTAGCAAGTGGTTAAGAGCTTCATGTGGAAGATTTGCTGGATTTTGTGATGAAAGGGTGTTAAGGACACGAGTGACATCATCAGAGAGAACTAACTGTAGGAAAATCTGTGGTGAGTGGGCCAAAGTAAGGAGATTGGACACAGGGAGGCCAGGAAGAGGAGAGAAGACTCCAGGAATTCTCCTTGGAAAGATTAATCGTGGACCAAAGTCCTTCATTGTTTTTAATGGCTAATTGTTTTCCATAGTATCTATGTTTCATAATCAACTATTTTTTCCATGAAGTGCATTTGTCCTACTACACGGAGGAGCATGTGTACTAAACTTTTTATAACATAAGCAATGCAGATTTTTAGGCATGAAGCTGAATATAATGGTTATATCCTAGTTCTTATTTCTAATTCTGTTTATTTGAATTATCTCATTTTTTCCCTTGAGCAGACTTGTTAAATATTTAATTACTAGGTTTTCACAAAAAGTTTTTCATTTATCATTTCAACACTTTTCACATTTTCTAAATATTTTTTCTGCATTTATCTTTGTTATACCCCTCTTCCTGCTTTTTCTGGATTTATGTTTATTTCTCTACCTTCTTGAGTTGAAAGGTTAGTGCTTTTATTTTCAATCATTCTAGGCTAAAAATAAAACATTTCAAGTTATAGAATTTCCCTCCAATACAGTTTTAGTCACATCTCATTGGTTTTGACATATAACTTTTTCATTGTCATTTATTGTTATGTCTTTATTTTCTGTTTTTAGTCCTTCTTTGAACCTAAGTATTAAGAATTTAATTTTAAAATTTATCTGTGGTTAGATGGCTTTTGTCTTTTTATCATTAATTTCCAATTTGATTGCATTGTGATCACTAATTACTGTTTACAGGGAAAATAAATAGAAAGTGAAATAAGAAACAAACTGAAATGGGGGGGATGGGGAGCATATGCATGAGACATAGCATTAAAGAGTAAAGAAAAATAATGAGAACAAAGCACAGATAGGAAGAGGAAGTAAAAGGGCCCAAATGACTGTACAGATTAGAGGACTGAGTCTGTCTGTTACTACCTGGGCAGGAAGTTTGGATTGTTGAATAGGGTACATGATTCAAGTCCGTGTTAGGAGAACAGAACGACATAGAGAGGGAGAGTAAACGCGCAGGCGGCACAGTCCTGCAAGAAAACCCAGCTACTCGTTGGTTGCGAAGGTTCTTTGACGACTAGCAAGAAATGCCTTACTTGATCTGCTCTGATGATAACCTTTTTCTGCCATCATCCCTTGACATATTAGCTTCTTGGGTAGACTTACTATTTCTTTCAGTTCAGTTCAGTCGCTCAGTCGTGTCCGACTCTTTGCAACCCCATGAATCGCAGCACGCCAGGCCTCCCTGTCCATCACCAACTCGCGGAGTTCACTCAGACTCACATCCATCGAGTCCGTGATGCCATCCAGCCATCTTATCCTCTGTCGTCCCCTTCTCCTGCCCCCAATCCCTCCCAGCATCAGAGGCTTTTCCAATGAGTCAACTCTTCTCATGAGGTGGCCAAAGTACTGGAGTTTCAGCTTTAACATCATTCCTTCCAAAGAAACCCCAGGGCTGATCTCCTTCAGAGTGGACTGGTTGGATCTCCTTTGCAATCCAAGGGACTCTCAAGAGTCTTCTCCAACACCACAGTTCAAAAGCATCAATTCTTCGGCACTCAGCCTTCTTCACAGTCCAACTCTCACATCCATACATGACCACAGGAAAAGCCATAGCCTTGACTAGACAGACCTTAGTCGGCAAAGTAATGTCTCTGCTTTTGCCTATACTATCTAGGTTGGTCATAACTTTTCTTCCAAGGAGTAAGCGTCTTTTAATTTCATGGCTGCAATCACCATTTGCATTGATTTTGGAGCCCAAAAAATAAAGTCTGACACTGTTTCCACTGTTTCCCCATCTATTTCCCATGAAGTGATGGGACCAGATGCCATGATCTCCGTTTTCTGAATGTTGAGCTTTAAGCCAACTTTTTCACTCTCCTCTTTCACTTTCATCAAGAGGCTTTTTAGTTCCTCTTCACTTTCTGGCATAAGGGTGGTGTCATCTGCATATCTGAGGTGATTGATATTTCTCCCACCAATCTTGATTCCAGCTTGTGTTTCTTCCAGTCCAGCGTTTCTCATGATGTACTCTGCATAGAAATTAAATAAGCAGGGTGACAATATACAGCCTTGATATACTCCTTTTCCTATTTGGAACCAGTCTGTTGTTCCATGTCCAGTTCTAACTCTTGCTTCCTGACTTGCATACAGGTTTCTCAAGAGGCAGGTCAGGTGTTCTGGTATTCCCATCTCTTGAAGAATTTTCCACAGTTTGTTGTGATCCACACAGTCAAAGGCTTTGGCATAGTCAATAAAGCAGAAATAGATGTTTTTCTGGAACTCTCTTGCTTTTTCCATGATGGAGTGGATGTTGGCAATTTGATCTCTGGTTCCTCTGCCTTTTCTAAACCCAGCTTGAACATCAGGAAGTTCACGGTTCACGTATTGCTGAAGCCTGGCTTGGAGAATTTTGAACATTACTTTACTAGCATGTGAGATGAGTGCAAATTGTACTATTTCTTTATCTTCCACTAAATTGGGGGATTTCAATATAGAAAACTGAGGAACCCATCCCACTCATACTATTTTCTTCACCCAACACACAGTTTTGAGTTCCTATTATGACCAGTACTGTAAAGGGTTATCCGCTTCTAAACATCTAACATCTACAGCCCATGTATGCATTCTAGTTCTCTTTTTGCCAAGCAAAGAGAAGCTGCTCCTACTTGACAAAGAGTGATTGGCTAAGGTTACAGTTATTTCACAGCCAGAAGAAAATGCCATATACCCACTACCTACCTACAAGACCCAGTCACAGGAGAGGAGACAGATTCCCCAAGCCACTCCCTAATTATTTCTTTCAGTGAAGAAATAATGAAGCTGCCCAGAAATGTCATGGTATCCACAAGTCCCTAGGGAGGAACTGGTACTTAGTGGTGAATACTCCTGCCTCAATTTTTCAGACCTGTAAATGGGGATTGTAATAATCCTTATCTAATTGTCTTGAGAATTAAATGAGCTAATGCTTTAGAACAGTGTCTGGCACATAGTGAGCACTCAATAAAATAAACTCTTATTGTTACTCCAGAATGCAGGTACCCTCACCAGTGCACAGTCATGAAGGCATTGCCAGTCCTGCAGAGAGAATGAAGCTGCCAAAGAGAACACAGATAAAAGGATGGTGA
The DNA here is from genome assembly GCF_001704415.2 of Capra hircus. Classification (NCBI taxonomy): domain Eukaryota; kingdom Metazoa; phylum Chordata; class Mammalia; order Artiodactyla; family Bovidae; genus Capra; species Capra hircus. The sequence continues at coordinate 46,696,206 of NC_030809.1, read as the reverse complement.
AGTTCAACAAAGCCACAGCATCATGCAGGCCTTTTCAATAAAGAATTAAACAGCCGTCCAGAAAGTTGTGAAGCAAACTGGAGAGAAGCCAAGACTTCAGTAGACACTTTCTGATTCAACTAAATTCACTGAAAGGGATTTTATACTTAAAGACTTTTCTTAGAGCAAGTTAGGACCTGTCTGTGATGAGCACTGAAAGCCCTGAAAAAAGACTCCTAGCAGGACAAGAACACCTTAGATCATCCAGAAAAAGGTCCAGAAAGAACTTGGGTTATTCTTTGAGCCACACTGCATAGGCTTATTATCAGTTCTTTAGTAAGGAAAAACAGGATAGTAGTCCACTCTAAAATCTTTAGCATAAAGCTCACTATAGTATGGATTTATTCCTTCTTTTAACAAAAGTATCCTTTGTCTTTATAAAGTCATAGATGAGCTGGGCTTTGTGCTAGACATTGGAAACACATGGTGAACAAGACAGACCCACATGGAGTTTATGATTCAATAGGAGACACTGACATTAACCAAGTAATCACACAAATGTCATTGCAGGCCTTGATAAGTGCCCAGAAGAAATAAAGTAGTCCATGAAGGTAATATCTGGGACTTTGAGACTTGGGTGTCTGACAGCTCTCTGCGAGAACAACAGCATTGCCACACCCTCAGGATAAGGGGGCATTATCTGGGCAAGAACTGTAGCAGATGGTGCCAGGGAATAGAGAGTGTGCTTGAAGGCTCTGGGATGGGGCTTTGGCTGTGGGCCAGCAACTGGAAGAGACTTGTGCAGGTAGTATGTCAGCAGGATAGAGAGCCTGCCAGGCAGGGCCAGGTTAGCGTCTTTGCTTTTTTCCAAATACAGGGCAGATCATTGAAGGGTTTAGGCACACACAGTTGATGGTAACATATTTAGATTTGTGTTTTCAACGGATCCTTCCAACTGCAGTGTGGAAAGGAGTTTGAGGGACTAAAATGGAAAAGAGAAGTCCATTTTGGGAGACTTACAGCCTGGCCATTAGAGCCAAGGTTATGGTGAGCACAACCAAACACAAACACTCCTTTACTGAATCGGATCCCCAAAGGCTCATACCTGTCTGGATGCTCCATGTGCTGGAGAGACACCCAAACTGTAAGAGTCCAGGTGACACAGTGAAACTGTTATTTGGGTAAATTTCATTGAATCAGAAAGTGTCAAGAATAACACTTAGCCATACAGAAGTTCATGAAAATAATGGGTTTGACCCAGCAAAATAAGTAGCTGAGAATGGGAGACTGAAATGATTAGCCAACATGCTGGGGTTTTGAAGAGGCTACCTGGATTCAGAGCAGCTGAACAACAAGAGAAATTAGACAGATGAAGATCAAATTACTCTACCAGTTTTATTAAAAGCAAAGTTGAAGAATTTGGCTTAGGTCTATGGGCAAGCCATGTTGCAAAAATTTCACTTCTAAATTCACACTCTGCCTCTCAGAGTGTGCCCTGTAACTGAGAGAGGAGGTGCAGGATAGAGCCTGTTTGGGGAACTTTTGCCTTTTGTGGGCTCCTTCCATAAGCAAACATTAGAAATTATATTTTACAGCTGTATTGGTGAAGAACTATAAGCCAGGGTGGTTTATATTCATTTTTTCTTCTGATTTTAAAAGAAAAAAACTTTTTTGTGGCCCACTAAACTGGGATGCATCAGCCCAGCAGAGGGCAGAATCCTGGTGTTGCAGGTACATTGATCCTGAGATGCAGGAAAGGGGACTTAAACTGAAAGAGCCCATGTTGGACAGTGCTAACCTTCATAGGATCTGCCCATGGAACATGACTGGTTGTCCTGCCAACAAACTACACTAGGATCCAAAGACATGTTCTGGTCCTGGATGACCAAATTTGTGTACCAGCAGATTCTGGTTCCCTCAGTTCCACGTACAAAGTGGCATTAAATACAGTCTTGGGACTTCCTTGGCAGGCCAGTCGTTAAGACCACACTTCCAATGCAGGGGGCGTGAGTTTGATCCCTGATAGAGCAGAGACATTACTTTGCTAACAAAGGTCCTTCTAGTCAAGGCTATGGTTTTTCCAGTGGTCATGTATGGATGTGAGAGTTGGATGGTGAAGAAAGCTGAGCACCGAAGAATTGATGCTTTTGAACTGTGGTGTTGGAGAAGACTCTTGAGAGTCCGTTGGACTGCGAGAAGATCCAACCAATTCATCCTAAAGGAGATCAGTCCTGGGTGTTCACTGGACGGACTGATGCTGCAGCTGAAACTCCAGTACTTTGGCCACCTCATGTGAAGAGTTGACTGGTTGTAAAAGACCCTGATGCTGGGAAGGATTGGGGGCAGGAGGAGAAGGGGATGACAGAGGATGAGATGGTTGGATGGCATCACTGACTCGACGAACATGGGTTTGGGTAGATTCTGGGAGTTGGTGATGGACAGGGAGGCCTGGCATGATGCGATTCATGGGGTTGCAAAGAGTCGGACATGACTGAGCGACTGAACTGAACTGAAGAGGAGCTAAGATTCTACATGTCGTGTGCTGTGTGGCCAAGAAATAAAAACAGTCTAGTAGCCAAAAATAATGTGTTTTCCAGTCTTTGTGTCTCTTGGAGAATGTTAATTAAAATCTATAACTCGTCACAACACATCCAGAAAGACTGTTTCTTCCTAATTCTGTCAAGCCCTGCAACTGAGTGCCCTTACAGCAAACCCACTTATCTGACCCTAGCCTGGCTTATTGGTTTCTGTCTGGATGTTTGAGTTGTTACACATGGACAAGTGGCACATGTGTGTTTCAACACCTGCTACTTTCAAACTCCAGAGAGGGGTTCCAGGATGAAGTTTCCAGGCCTGTGATGCAGCCCAGCTCCCAACAAGACCTGCATTTCCAGGGCAGATAAGAAGGCCATAGTCTTACATCTTTGACTAAACAAGATCCACGCCTACTGATAAGGCAAGAGCTTAAGAAATAACTGCCTCCGAGGTGTAACTGCCTGTTTTCACATGGTGGGAGAAACCACATCTCTGTATTATTACAAGCTTAAATAGGCTCTGGGAGTAACTCTGTGCTGTCAAATCTTTCAGAACAGTTGATGTTCTATATATGCACATTTCTACTCACCAGGCAGACACTGCAGCTCCATTTGCTTGAAAAAGATGGCAGAATAGCCTGGACCTGGACTTCCCGATACATCTCAGGAGGCTGAGTCTGGGTCTTCCCACCATGCTCCATCAGTGGTGAAACAGCCAACCCAGCCAAGGGTTGGAACACACCCACAGTCAGATGCCCTTACAGTTCTTAAAATTTTGATGGATAAGAGCTAGGGGGTAAATTGCCCTGGCATTTAAGAGCTGCAGTAGTTTCTATTTCACAGGCAGTGAAAACTTTATTACTCCTTTAGGATAATGTGGTGCCATCTTTATGCCCTTCTCTCATGCCATCTTCCTCCTGGTCTCTGTACGCACCCACCCTGGCCTTCTTTCTGCTTTTCTAAATGACAAGTTTATTTCTTCCTTGAGGTCACGTGAGACTCTTTTTCTTGTGCCTTCTCTCAGTGGGTTGGCTTTTGGACTCAATTCAAGAAGGCACCCTAGTGCTAACTACCCAAAACTAAGCTAGTCTTTCAAGTCCGTTTGTATCACACCCCGGCCCTGTCTTTATCATATCGCTTACCATTCATTTCTTGAAGCTAACTTATTTCTCTAGTTGTTTGTTATCCCATCATATTAGAAATACATGGAGTTTTATCTAGTACTTTACAGTTCACACACACACATTTGAGATCCAGGAGAACAGTGATCTTGTCAGGCACACAAATATTTTTTAATAAACAAATCATCTTATTTGATACTCATATTCCTCTCACTCATTCTCATGCAATTCATACACAAGAATAAAATAAACTACTTGTAAATCTCTGAAACATAACAATTTCAAACTTCCTTGACATTACACAGTGGTCCCCTCTGCTGAAATGTCCTTTATTTGTTCTATTCACCCTTCAGATCCCTGTTTGATGAGCAGCATGCAGAGGGATGCGAATAGGAACCACGGAGGTGATGAGGCAGGGGAGTAGGCAGCCTGCTGCCCAGTTGGTGAGGTAAGCACTTGGGGCTTGAAGAAAGACTGGAGTCTCTGTAGGGAAATTCTGCCCCAAACCTGGAGCCTTCCCTTTCCTCAAGACAGGAAGCAAGGGGGTGGGAGGCTCTGAAGATTCAGCAACCTACTCACCATCTCCATTTGGGTGTTTTTTAGGTTCCCAAACTTTTACTATCCAAATAGAACTTGACATGTAAGTTAGCCCCAGTCATCTGCTCAGCCTAAAAGCTGCAGAGACATTTTTCACTCCACCCCTCACACATACAACACACACACACACACACGCACACACACACACACCCCTCACATCCAATTTGTCCGTACATCTGGGCCCTTCTTACCGCTGCCCCTCACTGGCACCCTAGACCAAGCATCATCATCCCTTGGCTGAGCCACTATCATAACTTCTAATTGCCTCTCTTCTCTCTCCCCTTATCCCTACCCTTCATTCTCTGCAAACAGCCTAGCAATCTTTTTAAAACCTAGACCCTGTCACCCCTACTAAAAGCCTTCCAGTGGCTTCCCATCATATTTAGACAGCTCAGCAAAACCTTCATCATGCCTGCCAGGCCTCCCTCCATGCTCTGGCCCCGACTCTGGCCACTGGCCACCCCTCCAGCCTCATTTCCTTCCATCTAGAGCACAGGAAGGAGGTCAAAGACACGGACTCTGGAGCCACTCTGCCATCATTGCCTGTGTGACATTGGACAAATTGCCTGAGGTCTCTGTGCTGCGGTTTCTACATCTCTAAAGAGAAGATGACAGCACTTTATCAAGCTGCTGTAGGACTAAGGGAGTCCTGAAAGGAGTCTCCAGCCCATAGCAAGCTTCTGTACATGTTTCTGGTTTTAAGTAGTTTGATGTCTTAACCCTTAAATTCAGAGAAGTAAGTGAGTATGAAAAAAGATTAAGAGAATATACTTGCAGTGTGCTTAATGCAGTTAAGGACACATTTTTATGAAGTCTCTATAAAGAAGTTATGAAGGTATGTACATAGTGAAATCTCCCTTTTTCCTTTAACTGTAGAAAAACCTAAGAAAGTGTCATGAGTTTTAATAGCATTGAATTAATTGATGGCTTGGTTAGTTAGAAAAAACAATAATAGTCTATTTTAAACTCTCTTTTATTTTTTTCATTCCTGATGTTAAACACCTTCCCCCAGTAAAAACCAGTCTTGGATTCCAACGGGGACTGGCAAAATCACTGACCTGACTGACATGGGAAGGGAGGAGAAGGGCGCGCTCGTGGGCTGGGCGGGCCTGGAGCTCTGGTTGGTGCTTCACGTCTGCTAGGGTGGCTATAAGTCACCTCTTCTCTTCCTGCTTTGGCAGCTCGGGCTTCCCCAAAGCTGATAAGCATCCAGGTTTTTGCCCTAACATATCTGCTTTCCAAGAAAAAAATAACCCTCTATCTTGGTGAAGGTATTTTTTCTGGCATAATGCCTTCTCTTTCCAATTCTGATGAGTTGATTTTTTTTGTGAATGGAAGAAAGGTAAGTTTATGATATGATTAATATGAATTTTCATATGTCAGAGGTGAAAACCAAGCTGATTTTCTTTCACTGATACTGTTTCTTATTTACTTAAACTCTTTTTCTGTCTTTTTCAAGTCATATGTAGTAGTATGAACTTGACCATGGGTTGTTAGTTTAGGGTTTACTGCGAAATTATTAAAGCTTTGGAGTGTTAGTTTGCTCTTTTCTTTTGGAATCAATAAGGTACTCTCATTTTTATTTGTTAAATTACAATGGTAGTGAATTCTGACCCAGGCATTAAAAACTATGTCATCCTCCCATTACATGGATGTTAATTCTGCTTGAGTTTAGCAATGCTATTTTTTTTAATTTTTTTACTTTGGAGGCTTGTGTTTTATTCATGGGCTATCAGCCTCCCTCCTGCCCACCTGGGGCAGGAAGGAGGAGTGGGGGAAGGGAGGGCAACTGGGCCAGGAGGGGGCCGACTGCCGCTGCCCTTTGTAGATGTACTTCAGCGTGGTGGTGATGCTGCACATGTCCAGCTCGATTTTCTGAGCCCAGTTCTGCACATCCCAGATTTCCTTGAGTGCCCGGTTGAAGTTCTCCACCATCCCGATCCACTGACCTGTCTGCTCGGCAGACTGGGCAGCCTGAATCTGAAGGCTCTTCACCTTGGGGTCCAGTTTTCTCTGGCTCCTGTTGGCCTGGGCCACACCCACATTGAGGTGATCCACCGAAACTTCTGCCAAGCAGGTGGCTGGAGTGATGGCCTCTAGCCTCTCCTGCTGCAGCTTTTTGCGTTCATTCTGCTTGGCTGGTGTTCTTTCAGCAGGTGGGACAGCATGGTCATGGTGGGCTGGGGGTAGGGCACATCCGGCCCCCTCCCAACAACACTGTTTTAATAGAAGGAGTATATGACATTGAGGATAATAATAGCAAACGAGGATTTTATTTTGCCCTAATAAATACTTTCAAGCTGATCCATGAACCTTGAGGCTAAAGTGTCCTGGCCTGCTACTTTGGGCCTGGAGCAATATCGTGAATGAAGACAATAAATCAAGTGCAGTGTTGAACCAGCAATTAGAATGGTTGAGAAACATTGACCTGGAATGTTGCCTCAGGAACATCGATGTCTTTATAGCACAGAATAGTGTCAGCAGGCTGTGCCCCCTCAGTGTAGGGGCACACAGGAGGAAGGGAAAGTGGTCCTGGCTTGCAGGGCACCACTCCTGACCCCCATCTTGCTTCCACCTTGGAAATAATATCCGTAGCCACACAGGTAAGGTGTTAAAGCGGTCTAGGTGTAATGCTTTGCTTCTGCGATGACATTTCGCTCAGCCTGCTCTGCACACTGAGATTCCGAGAGGGGAGCACTGAGTTCATCTCTGGCTGAGTGAATCTTCTGAGGACTCAAAAGGAGACTTGAAAATAGGAAGCAGTTATGAAAATAATGTGGTTTGTTACTTTTTCTGGGGTGATCAAAAACACTTTTGGTGGAATAAGGTCCTGTGTCTCTAGTCTCAGTGTTGCGCCCCTTCCTGATGGGTTTCGCTCCAATTCTCCTCTCTAATCTTGCCCGACTGTACCCAGCAGAGATGCTGCCTGAGTCAGGGATGACAGATGACTTTATCTCCTGTGCAGGCTTCGATCTATTGGGAGTAGCAGCCTGGAGCGCCACGTGACAGGCAGAAGGGAGATTCCTGTTCCCTTAAGCTCTTCCTTCACCCAGGCACCTCCGTTTCAGTGGGCAAGGGGAGCTGGTGGGGACAGAAGAGGCTCCCTCATGACATACTCTCCCACGACTCCTTTAGAGAATCTTCTCTGGCTAAGCTTTTTCATGACTTCATGTGGCTGAGTTATCTTGAGTCAGTTTTGGAATCTGTTTCCCCATCTGGATCCTTTCCAAGTAACTCTAAGGAAAAAATAATCCAGAGTTTACAGTTGTCACATATATGAGAAAGTTCAGAGACATTGAAACAGCCTTCCATTATTTCTCCAGAATTCTAGTTCCAGTGTTAGAAAAGGCTTCTTTTGTTGTTTTTGGTCCTTGTGAAGCCAACACCTTTCAAAAACATGCCCCCAAAACAACAGATAGGCTTGCCATAACATGCTGGTATTATCTTCCTAAAATCTCTTCTTATTTCACAATGTAGGTCATAGAGAAGAATGCTGATCCTGAAGTATATCTACTATTCTACTTGAGGAAAATCCGTATCCTTTTATTTTACTGTAATTAATCTGGCTTTGGTGGTAAAAAGAAAACATGCTAAAACTTCTAAAGGAAGTCATTCTTCCTTTTGTATTTGCTCTAGATAAATAACCTTGTGTTCAATTTGCACAGTCTAGTTGGAGTTCAGAGGATGCATTTAAAAGTGACAGATATGTGCTATATTCGTTGTAGTTTTTGCCTGGGCAAAACCAAAATGATCATCCAGTGAACCGTGAGTGTGCTAACTTTGGAAATAACTTTTTGACTTTTGACCCCCCATGGTCACCTTGATGATGGTTTTATATTCAGCAGTGTGAATGTGAAAATGTCGAGCCAGGAACTTCCCCAGTGGTCCAGTGATTAAGACTTCCATGTCTGGGGTCATGGGTTCAATCCCTGGTTGGGGAATTAAAACCCAACATGGCAGGCCAACCAAAAGATTAAATATGTCCAGCTACTTGCTCAAGGGTACATCCCACTGACAAAAACAATATGTGTACCCTCCCACAAGGGCATTTCATTGACTTGTCATCTATGCCTTTTGATAATCCTTATCAGAGAAAACAAGGTTTTATAAGCATATTTCAAAATCCCTTTGTATAACTAAGGCACTCCAACTCTTCACTTTTGCTCTGGACCCTTTTTCACATCTCTCTCCTCCTGTACCTTCAGTAAATATTCAAAAAGAATTTCTTGGGCTTGAGTGTAACTGTAAAAGCACAAGAGAGTGACCGTGGCAGTGGTTACACAGATCTATGAGATACACTTGCATAGAGCTGAGTATACCACACAGTAGGAGAGCATGCATAAGCGGTAAAATCTGAAGAAACTCTAGCCTCTGGTTATCTGTTTTCCGTACGATACCTATGTCAGTTTCCCGGTTTTGGTATTACACTGTAGTTCTGTGGAATGTCAGCATTGGGGGAAACTAGCGAACAGGTCCATAGGGCAGTCTGTACTATTTTTGCAACTTCTAATGAGACTACAATTGTTTCAAAATAATTTGGAGATTTTGAGGGGGAGTTTCCTGGCGTCTGGTGGTTAGGATTCCGGGCTTTCACTGACATAACCTGGGTTCAATCCCTTGTCATGGAACTGAGATCCTGCAAGCCACATGGCCAAAAGATAAATCAACAAATAATAAGTGAAAAATAAGTATACTTATTCAGTGTCTACTAAGAACCAGGCACTGTATTAAGCTTTGAGGAATCGGTGGTATGCCAGACAATCCTCTCTCCAGAATCTTCGTTTCCTTCTGCTTCTGGCTCTTGGCCTCCCAACATGCACATCTAAAAACATGAAGCATGACTTCCTTTCTCCCTGACCTTTCCTTGCCAGGCTTATCTAATAACTGTGTGTACCTAATGTCTCATTTCTCTGCTGACTCCATCTCTCACTATTTAACATTTCAATCTGGTTTCCTACCCCCATTATTCTACTACTCCAGCCAATACTGCCCCCCAGCGTCCCCGTTGCACTCACTATTCAGGGAATTGGGATTACAGTTGAAACAGAACAAAAAAACCAAACAGGCCAAATCCTTCCTCCTTGGTTTTGCCACCTCCCACTTACCCAGCTTTAAAATCTGTGTTAGTCAGCATACCCTATCACTTCTCTTTTCTTACCTTTCTACATCTGTGCCACACTTTACCATGCTTTCTCTAGACTCCCAAAGTGAAGAAACTCTATATTAGGAACAAGCTGAAAATTCATGGGCTCCCAGGTAAGCAAGGCTGATAGAGCCCCAGACAGAATCAGCCCCAGCCTCCCATTTCCCTAGTGGCTCATGCAGTAAAGAGTCTGCTTGCAGTGCAGGAGAACTGGGTTTGATCCCTGGGTCGGGAAGATCCCCTGGAGAAGGAAATGGCAACTCACCTATGCAGCCCAGACCTGTTGGGGTGCAACCTCTCCTTCTACATGACAGATCCTGGCCTGCTGTTAAGCAATCTGACCTGTGAAAACAAGATCCTGCACCAGCAAGAGGTGATGTCCCACAGCTACACAGATTAAAGAGGATGTGTCATTAGGGAGGTGCTTTAATGCAACTGTGAGATCCTGGCTCCAGGATAAAACTGGAGAAACGGGATGGGTCAGGCCTCCTAAACGCTTGTCCTCATTTTCCCTCACTCTTCACATACCCAGCCCTATCACTTCTTGCAGTTCTCGAAACAACTCTTCATTCAGTAGATGAATTTTACCAAGCACCACGTGTGCAGAAGTAAGCTAGAAGACACAGCCTCTGCCCTCAATCTAGTGAATGAAGAGACAGACAGCGGGTGTGATAAGTGCCGTGTTGCGGGAACATGGACAGGGCACTCCCACCCGGCTTGAGGAAGGAAGGGAGAGAGAAGGGTTGTGTAGGAGTTGCTGGGAAAGGGGAATTCTTGGGGAAAAGGGTATTCTTGTTGGTGGTGTGTGGGGGATGGGGGTGGTGCAGAGGCAAGAGAATATATTGCTTTAGAGGAACTGAAAGCAGTTTATTCCAATGGATGTAAAGCTTTTGGGGGTGGGGGTGGGAAGGTATAGCAAGAGATGAATGAGGAGTGAGATCCTTGAGGCAAACAGTCAAGTTTGGCATGCAAGACACACTCACTCACTGATGAATGACCAGAGGTCAGTGAAAATTCCAGGGTCAACTGCACACGCTGGCCATGAGCATTTAGTCTCACGGTAACTTCTGTATATGCCCATAGTGCTGTGTATCTTGGGGCCCTGAGAAAGCTCTTTCCTTAAAGGACCAAAAAATAAACTTCTGATAAATTATTTTTTGTATTTGACTTATGTAGGGTTGTCAGCTTTAGCATATAGAAATATAGTATGCCCAGGTAAACTTGAATTTGAATGCATGGGACATACTTACACTAAAATATAACTCATTTTTTATCTGAAATTCAGATTTAACTGGGTGTCCTGTATTTTGTTTGGTCACCCTACCTAGTGAAGAGCTTTAGGATGAGTCAACAGAACATGGAGGAAACTGCCTGAATCAGCTACTTCTGGTGGGACTGGAGGAAGGAGGCATCAAACTACTTGCCTGAGGGCAAAGCAGCTGGTTGAATCAACTTTCCACTTTTCACTCAAGGCAATGTTAAAACAAGAAGCAGAGAGCTGCTTTAAGGTCTGACACAGTGAACAGCCAAAATTTGACTCTTCTTTGAGTCAGACGGCTCCTGGATTCCTTTGCTTGAAAATGTCAGGTCACCAAAGGCAAAGAGAAGGGGTTTCTCTGACTTTTCCCTTCAGGTCAATGTTACACTCTCACTAAGGCATCACCCACGTGACTCTGCCTGAAGAAAGCAAGCTTGGCTTGCCTGAGTGGGCTCAGATGAGGGAACAGAGGAAGCGGGGTGCCACTCCCTCTGCACCTCTGCAGAGAATCTCAGCTTCCCACTCTGCGGTGTCCTGACCTGTTATTACCTCGTCATGGGCAGCAATTTCTAAGATGAAATTATTCTCAGCCTCCACCCAAGCCAATTATAATCTGCACCCACCATGAAATCTTTCTTAAACCTCACCCAGAGAGGTCCCAAGCAAATTCTAGTAGACTCTAATAGCACCTGAAGCAAAGGGATTACGTACATTATTTGCTCTTTCTTTGTGGAAACATACCAGTGTCTTACAGGGAAGAGGTACACAGAGTTTGTTGATATTACTGGTTCAGGAACCAAGTTATCAATTCATATTCTCTAATCTTATAATCCTATAACAAAATAAAAACATTACATTGCTGAACCAGGAAAAGTTAAGCTTCCTGATGGGGGGTTCTAAGTTTTACATCTGCACCACCTCCCAGCACCTCCACAGCAATAACATAACACGAATGTAGAATCCATTGTCCCCAACTCTGAATTCAACAGGCTTTTCCCTGTTCATGTGGATGCAGACTCTGATCTAACTGGCATGAGGCTCTTTGTAGTCTTCATGCATCCCACTCAGTGTGATATCCAGAGGACTCACTTTAGAAGCATGAGCTTTTGATTACAAGGTGCTGCGCTTGCCCCCCTGGAGAGCTACCATACTGTCTTTCTAAAATCCAGAAAATGCCGCATTCACGAATGCATCAGGGATTTCAGATAAAGCCCTGTGATGTGGGTGTGTAGGGATATCTTCTCACCTTTCATCAATTAGCTCACTTATGTGCAAAAAGTGGAACAGCTCTTTTAAGCAGGAAATCTTAGGAGACTCCAGAAAACGACTCACTTGTTACGAGTATCTGAGGAAGAAAAGTATAGAAAGCAAAGTAGCCTGGGTCCCTCTTTTCCTTGACCCCCTTCCTTCCAGTCCACCTCACTGGCACCAAATACGGCTGTGGGAGTGGGGGCTGCGGTGCCTGCACTGTCATGGTGTCCCGATACGACCCGAAGACCAAGAAGATCCAGTATCCTTCGCATTGGCCCAAGCACTTCTGGAAAGAATGCAGAACCTCCACTTCCTGCCCCTGTGTCCCCCTCCTCTCTCCAGGTGTCCATGCACTCACACGGCCTCTGGACCTGCTCTCCTGTGACTTCCCATGCTCCAGATCTTTCCTATGGACTTTCTTCCCATCAGGGTGTATCTGTCCTGCGTTCCAGTCTCTCGGGGCCACTCTGTCTTGCTGTACAGATATTTGCTTTGCTTTTGAGCAGATCTCAGACTGAGGGCCAGGGAAGAATGGGTTTACACACAAAGAAGTGATGTCTTGTCCTGGCAGAAGGTTTAGGTCAACATACACTAGAAGAGTTATTCCCCTGAAGGGCTGAGTGAGACCTCCCATCGTGCTATGTGACTGAGCCAACGTCACCTTGACCTAAAATGTAAATTTGCTCACTGATTGCATGTGGTAGGAGAGTTGTCAAGCATGGTTTCAAAGTTTTTTGTCTTAAGTCTCTGGGTTATGCTGTTAACAAATTAGGAAGAGGAGAAGCAAAGGAAAGGAAAGGGGTGAGTTTAGTTTTGGATGAATTGCATTGCAGTTACTATGGGACATGCAAGAAGGATTGCCCACAGGTATCTACACAGACAGGTCTATTACTCAGAGGAGAGGTCTCATCTGGAGCTAGTTTATTGGAAGTTATCAACATAGATACTAACAATGACAATAGAAATAGCTAATGTTTATTGAATGCTAGGCACTGTTCAAAATAGTTTACTTCATGTTATCATATTTGGCCCCCAAAACAATTTTGAGATAGGCTCGACTGTCACTCATATTGAAAAAAGAGGAAATGGAGGCAAAGAGGGTTAACTAACTTGTCAAGGTTATGAGGGCCTATTAGTGGTAAAAGCAAGTTTTCAACCCTGGTCATTTAGAATGTAGTGGGAATCCCAGGAGAGCTTCCAAGTTCAGGACACTGCAGAACAAGAGACAGGGAGATGGGCAAAGAAAGACACCCCCCAAAGGAGACCAAGAGGGAGTAGCCAGGGATGAAGGAGCAGCATCCAGAAGAGAAAGTTCCAAGGTGGTAGAAGTGCAATATTATGAAACGCCAGGACATGGCTCAGAGCCATTAGATTGCTCCCAGAGCACCGTCAGCAGACTTGTGGGGCTGGAAGATGAGGTACAGATACGCAGGAGTGGCTGGAGGGCCAGGAAGGCATGGATAGCTTTTGAAGAAACTTGACTAAGAGGGGGAGAAAGATGGGCTGGAGAGAGACATTGGCCTGGGGATTTATTTTTAGCCCAAAAAAGCACTTAAACTTCTAAATTCAAGAGAGACCTCTAGAAAGGAAGAGGTTAGAAAGGCAACTGAGAATGAAGCAAGTCCTTGGGAAGACAAGAATAGAAGGGATTCAGGGCACAGGGGAGGAGGAGGGGTGCGGTGTCCTCACCCTCCAGGCCTGGACTCGGGGTGAGGCTGACTGCAGCTAGAGATGAGTAGGGGTGGGCTGGGCAGTGACAGGAGAATATGCCTCTATTTCCTGGATGAGGCATAAGGCTAAGACAAGAAAGCAACAAGCCCTGGAAAAGTTGAGAGAAAAGGAAGAGGGAGATAACATTAAGAGAAAGTAAACTTAATGGAGGAGGGCAGCTGGAGAACAATAACAAAAAAATAAAGGCACAGTAACCCAAGGTTCACTCTTGCTCTGTACACCAAGCACTCTTCCGAGAAACTAAACTGAATTAATGAAGCCTAGACCCCATTCCCAACCAGTGAGATGAGAATCTGATGTAACCACATCTGCTGTGTTAGTAATACAGACTCTAGTGTGAGAGAGATGGTCAAGACAGGGGCATGAACCCATGGCTTACATACTTGCCCATACATTGGAATCAGCTGAGGAGCTTTGAAAAGCGATGGAGTGATTACATCCCAAAGATTCTGGTTTAATTGCTAGCCTTGGACTTCCCCGGCAGTCCAGTGGTTAAGACTCTGTGCTTCCAATGTAGGGGGTCCAGGTTCGATCCCTAGCCAGGGAACTAAGATCCCACACACTGTGTGGCATGACCAAAAACTAATAATAATAATTAGGCTAGCATGCAACCAGAGTTTTTATATGTTTAGAAACTTCCCACAGCTGAGAATCACTGGGGTAAATTATCCCATGATGGTTTACATGAGTCAATATATCATTTTATGAAGAGAAAGAGCCTTTTTTCTCTGAATGAGAAAAATAAACAGAGAATGAGGGTCTCTTGGAGGTTCAACACAAAACTCATTTTTCTTTTTTTCCATTTCTCTCTACCATTCTACTCCAGCCATATGTTAAGTCCTTTCTTGAACTCTTCCAAAAAGTTATGGTTTTTTATCTAGTGTTCTCTGTGTTCTCAGGGAAATATAGTCTCAAGACCCTTTCTAGAAATAACTCCCTGAATTATGTTACCCACTCCAGGTGATTCCAATGTGTTCTCTTTACAAAATCCCATCACAGCCATTATCCAGTGACAGCCTGCCTGGTGCCCATCTGCTCTCTGTATGGGGCTGCTGTCACCACTGTGGAAGGTGTAGGAAGCATTAAAACCAGGATTCACCCCGTGCAGGTAAGAGTACAATGTGGTGGGGACCCAGTGCTGGTATTGGCACCCTCCATAATCTAATGGACTCCAGTTAGGTCATCAATTTTGAGATTTGTGTGTGTGTGTGCTTTTAAATTCTCATTTTGTGGGATTTAGTGCTTCATAGCTAGGGATCTTTTCAGAGCTTGGTGTATAGGGACTTCCCTAGTGGGCCAGTGGTTAAGATTCTGTACTCTTCCACTGCAGGGGCAGGTTCCATCCCTGGTGGAGGAACTAAGATCCCAAAATAAAATGCCAAAGATAAAATTAAATTAAAAAAAAAGAGAGAGATTTGTGTATAAACCAAGATTTCTTCATCTTCATAATTTTAATATATCTTAACTTCTCACTCTCATCTTGCCCTAAACTAAAACAAGGACAGCCCAGTCTGATAAAAGAAGAAAATGAGATAGGAAACTAGAAGTTTATAGAAGATACTACTTGTCTACCGCATTTCAAAATTACTAAACTGTGAATAAGAAGCTAACCTTGTTTACAAATACTCCTGAAATGTCTCATGAGAAGCTGAACACCATGACAAAGTATTTATTGATACTAATGTTCAGAGGACTTTTTAAAAGAAACTGCAATATTACTTTTATGTGCTATTGAACAAGAGTTTCTTCGGAGGTTAAGTTTTAAAAGCAGGGTGTAGAAAGAAAATTATGGATTGCCATAATCTCCTTGGAAATTTCTTCCCCTAGAAGGTTGTGTTAGAACATGGAGGCTCAGAGCTTCCTCTGTTGATACATTGCATTTATGAGCACTTTTGGTAGTGCTTGTCTTTCAACTGTAAACTTAATGACTTTTTGATCTTATTAAGCTCTTACTGCACACTTGGCTCACCATCTTAACAGTTATGGAAGCAACCTAATGCTGCAGCTTATCAGGTTTCTTCCTCCCAAATTCTGACAATACGTGATAGTTCAGTAGTGTCCCGAACAGGTTTTACTGGCATGTGAGAGTCGCTTCTCTTGTGTTGTTGGAAGAGGGTATTTACTATGACCAGTGCATTCTCTTGGCAAAACTCTATTAGCCTTTGCCCTGCTTCTTTCTGTACTCCAAGGCCAAATTTGCCTGTTACTCCAGGTGTTTCCTGACTTCCTACTTTTGCATTCCAGTCCCCTATAATGAAAAGGACACCTTTTGGGGTTGTTCTAAAAGGTCTTGTAGGTCTTCATAGAACAGTTCAACTTCAGCTTCTTCAGCATTACTGGTCAGGGCATAGACTTGGATTACTGCTGGGAAAGATTAAGGGCAGGAGGAGACACCGACAACAGAGGATGAGATGGCTGGATGGCATCACCGACTCAATGGACATAAGTTTGGGTAATCTCCGGGAGTTGGTGATGGACAGGGAGGCCTGGCGTGCTGAGGTTCATGGGGTCGCAAAGAGTCGGACGCAGCTGAGTGACTGAACTGGACTGAACTGAGAGCTGCTTGGTAAATGTTAGGGATTTTGTGAGCCAAGCTTTAAGCACAGCTGTTACTAAAAACTAAACTATACAAACTTAAAAGTAGGTAAATGATATTAAAAACAAAGTTAATAAATAGTAACTTTCACTGTATCCCAATTATTTCACTACATTTTTCTATCACCTATGCTTTTGAGGCCATTTATGTCTATTGTAGCTACACAGTGGAAGTACATTGTAAATGTATCCACATTCAATGACATCACATCAGAAGTTTAACCTCAGCCTCCATGGAAATATTTATATTACCAAAAATAGTAGAAGCTACAAATAAGGACTGTCTTCCCAGAGATCCAGTTGTTAAATATTTACCAGCACATGTGCTATGTCTGTCTGTATGACACGTCTGAAACAACTTGCCTTCTAGCAGTAAACCCAACACAGCCATATTTTCCTCTAGCACTAGAACAATGTCTTTCCTTTCAGTTGAACCATAGATGAAGTATTTGGCTTCCATCTTAAGGGTCATGCTGTTTGAAAAATGTTTATTTAAAAACATTTGAATCACATTCAGGCCAGCGAACTGAGTATCCTCAACTCATTGAGAAAGACATGGGACAGAGACACACAGTGGGACCCACAGAGTCATGTTTCCCATCCGTTCATGGATTGGGTCTTTGTATAGAATGGACAAAGTAAATTGTCATTTCTCATTCTATTTCTATTTTGCACTCTTTTTTATTGTTTTGTTGTATTTCAATGCATAAAGTTGAAACTGCATAACTTAAGTATGTAAATGGCACAACACTTCTAAATTATACTTCACAATTCTCAAAGCATGTATATGCTGTTGCTAAGTCACTTCAGTCGTGTGCGACTCTGTGTGACCCCGTAGACAGCAGCCCACCAGGCTCCCCCCTCCCTGGGATTCTCCAGACAAGAACGCTGGAGTGGGTTGCCATCTCCTTCTCCAATGCATGAAAGTGAGAAGTGAAAGGGAAGTCGCTCAGTCGTGTCCAACTCTTAGCGACCCCATGGACTGCAGCCTACCAGGTTCCTCCATCCATGGGATTTTTCAGGCAAGAGTACTGGAATGGGGTGCCATCGTATATAGATTGTCATTTAATCCATAAAACATTATAGAATATAAATGAAGAAGGAGATAAAATTTACTTGCCAGAGACTGTTAAATGATTTGTGTATACTCATTCACTTATTCTTAGTTATCTTGTGCCATAGATACCATTATTATTCTAATTTTAAAGATGGGAATAACTTGTGGACTCAGTGTGGGAAGGAGAGGGTGGGATGAAATGAGAGAATATTATTGACATTATACACTACCATGTGTAAAATGGAGCTTCCTGGGTGGCTCAGCAGTAAAGAATCTGCCTGCAGTGCAGGAGACACAGGTTCGATCCTTGGGTCAGGAAGATCCCCTGGAAAAGGAAATGGCAGGCTCCTCTGTCCACGGGATTACAAAAGAGTTGGACATGATTTAGCAACTAAAAGGACAACAATGTGTGAAGTAAATAGCTAGTGGGGAGCTGCTGTATAACACGGGGAGCTCAGCTGGGTCTCTGTGGTGACCTGGAGTGATGGAATGTGTGGTGGGCTGGGAGAGAGGCTCAGGAGGGAGGGGACATATGTATACTGATTTACGTTCTGGCACAGCACAAACTATCAAGAACAGCATTGTAAAGCAGTACACTGTTGTTTAGCCACTAAGCTGTGTCTAACTCTTTTGCTACCCCACGGACTGCAGCGCCCCAGGCTCCTCTGGCCATGAGATTTCCCAGCCAAGGATACTGGAGTGAGTTGCCACTTCCTTCTCCAGGGAATCTTCCTGACCCAAGGATCAAAATGCATCTCCTGCATTGACAGGCAGATTCTTTACCACTGAGCCACCAAGGAAGCCCCCAAAGCAATTATACTTCAATTTTTTAAAAAATTCCTTTTAAAAGGAAGCGAAAAAGATGAAGAAAGAAGTCAAATAAATCATCCAGGGACCCACAATTAATGAGTACAGGAAGGACCAAAACCCACATGAACATGACTTCAAAGCATTTTACTCGTGACTTTATATTCTTATTTCACAGGTAAAGAAACCAGAGAGTCTGTGGAGTAAAGTGACTCAATACATGCCAATAGTATTTTCTTGAGTGGGGAGGGGGAAACATATGATTTCAAGAAATAGAAATACTCTTCCAGAATGACATTTTCCACTCTGCAGTTATTTCTAGAAAGTTAAATATATAAGCTTTGCTCCTATCTGGTATACAAGGGAGGGAAGTGAGAGGTTTAAAGTAGAAGTAATGTACCATTTTTCCCCCAGGAAAGACTTGCCAAGTGTCATGGGACACAGTGTGGCTTCTGCAGCCCAGGAATGGTGATGTCCATCTACACACTGCTGAGGAACCACCCGGAGCCCACCCCTGAGCAGATAACCGAAGCTCTTGGAGGTGAGGCTTCTCAGCCCTCCGCAGGCAGGACTTCCAGAGGGAGGTGCCCAAGGAAGGAAGGAAGAAGGCCCCAGCTGGTGGAGAGAAGCTGTAGTGCAGCTTTGGGGTTCCAGGCACCTGGTCAACAAGTAGCCCCGTTAGCCCTCACCTTGACCTCAGTCCTCTCTAGGAAGGGCTGCCCTCATTGGCTAGCATTGGTGCCAAGAATTGGGGCAATATTGTTTCATTACAAACCTTTCTCCTTTAATGGAGCCTGTAGTCACTCTGCAAAAGCATTCAAATCTGCTGTTTCTAACATTTTTAATACAATAGTTTCCAAATGTGGAAATCTGGGTAGTGTACAAGAATGAGATTTTTTGGTTTATTTTTAAATCAATCTGTTAAAATCATTCATTAACTCTGCTTACTAAAATTAATTTTACAAAGAGAATAGATTTCAGAAATTTTACCTTTTTCTGTTCTGGTTGGGTTCATTACAAGATCGAGAAGCCCATAAAGAGGAATTAGTTATCACAGATAAGCTTGGTGAGCAACTCAATCTCCTATGACAAAATAGCTATCGAATTTAAGTGAACAGACACGATTTACTACCCAAAAAAAGCATTTTATTAAATGTAGTTTCAAGAAACATACTAGGTTCAAGGTAAGCAGTTACTAGTTCTTTGAAGAAAGCTGTGGAAGCAAACTTCTAAAGGTTATAAGAAAACTCTTTATCCCTTTCAGTAAACAAACCTACACAAAAATTCAGTTTTATGATGAAAAGATACATACTAAAACAAAGTAAAATTTCAACTTAAGTTTTATGGTATCTAGAATATAAACATTCACTAATATTTTCCCTTATCTCTCATCAACTTCTACATTCAACATTTTTCAGTTTCTCATTAAGTATTATAAGAATTTTGGCCAATGGTTTCAATTATAATTTTAACTAAACCTGAATAAATTTGAATAACAGATGATCTTCGTTTTATAAAATAACCTACCCTAATGAGATATTTAGAGCTTTAAAAAGTAAAGTTCTTGTGATTTGCCTTACTTTTTGTATGTTTCTTTGAATATGCACAGACAGTCTTATAAACATGAATTATTTCCTCCCAGATTCTATGCCTATAACTCACTTAACCACCAGGAGATGGCATTGTAAACTTTGGCTAAATTATAAAGATAACTTTATTCTAGGTGTAGATAACTTCAAGAGTAATTTTGTTTCACACTTCATTTACTTGATCTCTTTCTAGAATTATAAATGCTAGGCACACTGATAACATTTATGTTCATATTTTAAGAAAACTGATCAAATAAAAACTCAGAAGGAATGCATTTAGACATGACACATACCTTCTATAATGATCAGCTGATACAAATGACCACTTCATTTAATCTTGTTTTTTCTTCAAGACTAAGAAAAGAAAAATTTTGAATTTCCATATTTTTCTCCCTTAGAATCAGAAAATTTTCTGTAATGGGTGCTATTAGTTTCCCTTGGTGGGCTTTTACTAGCGCTTCTGATTATGTGGCAAACAAAACTAAAAGCTTTGATATAGCTCTCTCTAGCTTTTGGAGAAGGTAACGGCACCCCACTCTGGAAAATCCCATGGACGGAGGAGCCTGGTAGGCTGCAGTCCGTGGGGTTGCTAAAGGTTGGACACTACTGAGCGACTTCCCTTTCACTTTTCACTTTCATGCATTGGAGAAGGAAATGGCAACCCACTCCAGTGTTCTTACCTGGAGAATCCCAGGGACAGAGGAGCCTGGTGGGCTGCCGTCTATGGGGTCACACAGAGTCAGACACGACTGAAGTGACTTAGCAGCAGCAGCAGCAGCAGCAGCAGCAGCTTTTAATGCTTTCTCACTGTTTATCAATGAGAAATTGTTCTTTCACTCTTAAATAGTTCAATTTCATCCCTTATAGGTATATTCTAGGTATTTTCACTCCTTTTTTCTATGCCAAAGAGAGGTTTGTAACTGACAAACTCCTGTATTCTTTCTTCTTACCAAAAAGAGATAAAATATGGAATCTAAATCCATCCTTGTGCATGTAGTTTCTTTCTAAACAATTCCTGCTCAAATGAAAAAAGAAAAGTAAACCTATTATCCAGTTTTTCCACGTGACTCACTGGCAACAAGTTTCCAAATAACACTTTGCTTCTAGCTAACTAAACCTGCCCAGTTCACATACATACATTGCTTCTGAAATTTTTAAACTATATTTGAACATAATAATCTTAAATTTATTTTTAACATAAAAATGATGTATTTCTATTATGAAAAATGAAAAAAAAGAAAAGATAAGGGAAAAACTTATTTATATTTCTGCTCCTAGAAGACAACCACAGTCAAGATGCGTCTCGTTCAGTCTCTTCTGTACATAGTTTTTGTAGGCTTATTTTAAATACTTGTGACTATTATGTATGCAATTGCATATTACATGTACAATTTTTAACTATACAACAGAAGAATTTTCCCATATTACTGAAATCTCTTTATAAATATCATTTATACTGGCTTCAAAATTTGAATATACTTTTTTTAAAGGACAGTGGTTTCATCACCGTTTCTACCATATTTTGAAATGACTAATTAAAACAATACCAGGTATTTATTGAACATCTACTTCGCTATACTGGGAGGATTCGAGAACATCTAAGGCTGTCTTTGCTTTCTCCATGAGCTTAAGAGCCAATGAAGGAAATGAAGCATGCATGTAAATGACCCTACTCCACCATGGTCAGCGATAGACCTGGGGGAGGATCCAGAAAAATGAGTGTACGGCTCTGGCTGGGGTGTTAGAGCAGACTCCATGGAGGAGGGGGCTCTGGCCCTAACAGATAGACACACTCTCCCCAAGAGGACATTTGAGGCAGAAGAGATTACATAAGAGAAGCTTAACAAAGGGGCCCGTGTGAGATGTTATGGGGGACAGTGGTCACACGTTACATGAGTTAGGGCCCGGGTGGGAAATAATATCGGAGAAGGGAAAAAACTATAGAGATCTCTGTGATATTTCAGGATAAAACTGTAATCACAAGTGTATTCTAGTTTTGAAGGGCATTTCTGTTTCAAAGAGCCATTTTGTTGGTTTGAGAAACAGAAAGTAAAAACTGAAAAACTGCTAGTATAGCTATTCCACTGAAAAAAAGCACAACTATGCAATATATCTCTATCATTCCTTAAATATCAATTTCTTCTTCAGGTAATTTGTGCCGCTGTACTGGATACCGACCGATTGTAGAAAGTGGAAAAACTTTCTGTGCGGTGAGTTATGATAAAAAATATCTTTTCAGTTGATTTAACATATTAAGAAACCTTTGTGTAAAACCGTCTATTGCATTCAGTTATCTCTAAAATGTTGTGCTTTCTATCCACTGAAAGTTGTTAAATGCCACTATTGTTGTTTTTAAAAATACGTCTTTAATATCTATCTTGTTTACAGCCCTAAATTAGGCACTGTCTTTAGAAGTATGTGGTCCATGACTTCAAGAATTGCAAAGCCTATAGAAGAAAGTGAAATATATGGATTAAAAAACAATAAACACGTAGTTGAAAAGCAAGATAGTAAAAGCTCAATATATCCTCTCTAGCAGGCTTCCCAGGTGGCACAGTGGAAAAGCATCTGCCTACCAATGCAGGAGATTTAGGAGCCTTGGGCTCCATCCCTAGGTTGGGAAGACCCCCTGGAGTAGAAAAATGGCTGCTAACTGCAGTGTTCTTGCCAGGAAAATCCCATGGACAGAGGAGCCTGGTGTGCTATAGTCCACTGAGTCACGAAGAGTCGGACACGACTGAGCACAGCACAGCACAACAGCATAGCCTCTCTACCTTGTAAATACACTTTACAGGAATACGGATTAAACAGAATCAATGAGTGGGGAGGGAAGACACAGAGGAGACCTATTGGAGAAGGAGAGTTATGAGCCAGGTCTTAAAGGAAGTGATATTAATGGATGGGTAAAGAGAGGCCGTTAGAAAATTTCCAGTAAGAAAATGTATGGAAGTAGAAAAAAGAAAGGATGTCCAAAGTTCAACTAAGAAATTGATGTGGCTGAAGCACTAAGGAATTAAGGCTCAAAGCTGATACCTACTATATAGTCATTGTTTATTCTCAAGTTAGAAGTCACACAAGAACAATATTTCAAAATTCTTGGCACCTGTCTATAAGAAGAATAAGCCTGGAAAGAGAGGATGGGGATGAGGGCATGGACTAGTGCACTATCCCATGCATGAGGGAATGAGGACCTAAACCAGTGTGGTAGATATGGGCCCAAAATGATAACTTTCAGGAAGAGGATTGCCAAAATCATAACCTCTAGATGATAAAGGAGGCAGTGAGAAAGAAATCCAAATCAGCTTCCAAACTGAGAGATCAAGGAATCAAATAGGTTGAAGGAAGTTGCAAAAGAATGATTTAGTATATGGCCTGGAGGGGGGTGATGTCTTGAGATAGATTTAGTTTTCATAAAGTGAAATATCAAGACTACACCTCATCATGAGAAGTATTCAGTTGTGTTTTTCATCACCCATTTTTATGGTAAAAATTATTTTTATATAATTTTGATTGACCAAAACCAACTCAAAGGGTGAAAGTTCATTCCGAATACTAAAACGTCTGAAAGAAATCTTTGTTTAGACCAGAAACGAAGAATTTCAAAAAGATTTCCAAACTACAGGCTAGTTTATTTTAAATCCTGAGTAAGAGTCAGACATGACTGAGTGACTTCACTTTCACTTTTCACTTTCATGCGTTGGAGAAGGAAATGGCAACCCACTCCAGTGTTCTTGCCTGGAGAATCCCAGGGATGGGGGAGCCTGATGGGCTGCCGTCTACGGGGTCGCATAGAGTTGGACACGACTGAAGTGACTTAGCTGCAGCAGTAGCAGTAGCAAGATATGTTTTCTGTTGTTCTATATGTGTGGCCATTTTGACTCATAAGAACAGCAATTTCGTATGATTCAATCTACTACTCTTTTCCTGGAGGCAAAATACATACAAAGGCGGACATATTTGTCACACTCACTCAGGGTCCCCACATTCAGCCACTAGTTGGTCCCTTTATCATGCATGATGTTGTCGCAAAGTCCAAATCCCTTCTTAACTCTGGACTGTTACCTTATGAGTGAAAATACCACCACCATTCCTGCAGTGCTTCCTATGTGTCAGATACTGTGCACACCTGTCACATATTTAAATCTGACAAACCTTTTGGGACGGGTTTTATTTTCCTAATTTAACAAACTCAATCCAGCTAGTTGTGTGAAAGCAGGAACTAGAACCCAGGTCTCTTTGATTCCACGTATAAAGCCAAACCATAGGTCTCCAGACCACCACAGACCCTTAGGCTGTGTCTGCATGTGAAAACGGCAAACAGGAATGATGATTTGTCTGAGAGTTGCAGGAACTGACCAGTGAATTCAGGCCAAAAACACTACTTTGGGTCTACATGAAATGTCCTGAAAATTAAGGCAAAATGTTTTGGGGCTTGTGTTCTCCAAATACTTTGGAATAGTTCCAAAAACATTCAAAGGTTTTTCAGGTTTTTCAGTCTATTTATATTTGTATACAGGACATCTTAAAGGCAGTTTGTCCTCCCAGGACTTAAAAACTACACATGCATCATCTCCTCCCAGAACTTCATTAAAAATTACACATGCATCACTCTTCTGATGAAAAGCCAGCTGTTTGTCTAATTACCACCTTGTGACTATACTCCTTTGACCTCACTTCCAATAGGAAGCCTTAGCTGACTGACCCACCTTCCTCTAACCGCCTTCATCTTCCCCTGAAACTCAAGCAGAACCATTTATAAAACCCTAGCAGCAACCCACTCCAGTGTTCTTGCTTGGAGAATCCCAGGGGCGGGGGAGCCTGGTGGGCTGCCGTCTATGGGGTCGCACAGAGTCAGACACGATTAAAGCGAGTTAGCAGCAGCAGCAGCAGGAACGTGGTTGCACAGTCCCTGCGTTTTCTCTGATCCTTCAGTGATGGAATAGCTTATACTCTGTCCCGCCCCATTACAGAGTCCGTGAGCTTCCCTGGTAGCTAAACTGGTAAAGAATCTGCCTAGAATGTAGGAGGCCCCAGTTCAATTCCTGGGTTGGGAAGATCCCCTGGAGAAGGGATAGGCTACCTACTCCAGTATTCTTGGGCTTCCCTGGTGGCTCAGCTGGTAAAGAATCTGCCTGCAATGTGGAAGACCTGGGTTCAATCCCTGGGTTGAGAAGATCCGCTGAAGAAAGAAAGAGCTACCCACTCCCATATTCTTTCTGGCCTGGAGAATTCCGTGGATTATAGTCCATAGGTTCACAAAGAGTCAGACGCGACTGAGTGACTTTCGCTTCACTGAGGGCCAGGATGGGTTCTGTTACTTCTTCCATAGCTCCTCTGGGGCCTGGGCACTGCCGGGTGCTCAGGTTGGTGTTTAAAAATCAACCAATGGATTTGTTATAAACTGTATTACTTCCTAAGGAATCAACTGTTTGTCAAATGAAAGGATCAGGAAAATGCTGCATGGATAAAGAAGAGAAGTCTTTCACAAGTGGACAGGAAAAAGTAAGTATCTATTATTCTCCTTAAGTTGGAATTGACTGAAAAATGCCCACATCAATCCAAATTTATTATTCTATTCTTTTCAGTGAATAAAATGTAAAGTTAGTGAATTCAAGGCATAAACAGCCTTTAAAAGCCCCCCAGATTAGCAAGCCCATGACTTTCATGAGGGGCTTCCCAGGTGGCACAGTGGTAAAAGAATCCACCTGCAATTCAGGAAATGTAAGAGATGTGGGTTCCCTGGGTCAGGAAGATCCCCTGGAGGAGGAAATGGCAACTGACTCCAGTATTCTTGCCTAGAAAATTCCAGACAGAGGAACCTGGTGGGCTACAGTCTATGGGGTCACACAGAGTCGGACAGCACACGTGCATAGACTTTCATGAGGCTAGTCACTACAGAAGACTATTTCCCTTCAGAAGCACTACAAACTTCTGTGCCTTAATCTGGGCTTACCCGCTCTGTCACCCCCCAACAAGCACTACAAGGGATGAAAGCAGGGACACATCTTCACGCCTATGGCAAGTACACATCTGCCAGTGATACCTGAGACCCAGACAGAAGCTTCAAATCCCGTTCCTGACACCAAAAGAGGAAGCAGGGCCCAGCAGATCTGCCAGGGAAACCATCAGTGTCCTCTGAGGGTGGGAAGAATTCTGCTAGGGCTGCCCTGTGGCTCTGGCACTTCTATTTTATATACAGAATGTCAGATGCAGGCTCTGACTCTGAAGTTGCACACTGAGAGACTCCTATACATCTCTCAGCATCTCTGAAGTTCCATTTGTGTTTTGTTTTGTTGAGATGTGTACCAAACTGTACAACGAAGATGAATTCCAGCCCTTCGATCCAACCCAGGAACCTATATTCCCTCCTGAACTGATAGTAAGATACTTTACTTTTTGTTGTCTTATAACATGATGTGGTTTAAGCATTTTGCCTTACACTATGGGACTACTGAGTTTTAGATCCTAAAAGTTGGGAGTGTGTCCAACACGATAACCCATTTTTAGAAACATGTTCAGCTCCACTGTGAATAGGATAAAACAGACAGCTTAGGAAAGCGGTGCTGCCAGCACCACAGGGGTGCTTGGGTCTACCCCTCCATTGAAGATCCTGAGCTCAGAGAGTGTAGGTGACTTAACCAAGATCACACAGCTACACAGTGAGATGCGTCAAAGGCATTTTGTAAAACCAGTAAGGTAAAAATCAGATGATACTTATTATAATGGAGTTTCATTATTGCTACTCTTAACCTCTGTGTTCTCAACTCAGTGGGGAGAAAGAGAATAACACAAATAGTGTCGTATGCCCATCATTCTATTCCATGGCTCTGTCCTGGAGAGAGCATGAACTGAGGACCATGATTCTACTGGCTTCTCAGAAGGCTTCAGTCCCTGTGTTTCCAGCCAGGGTTCATGGCCTCCTTAATCAGTAGAAATCTATCAGAGGCCAGACGAGAAATTCAGGTAAACCTTTACTAGGGCCCCTGCTGCAGTATGGGGGAGTCAAAACACACAACAGGTCCGCTCTCTGCTTGCTTGCTCCCTGAGTTAGGGGGTGAGCTTGTTCCTTATATGGGGTGAAGGTAGGGGTGTGTCCAGGGGTCAACCCAAAGGGATGGCTTAAATGGTTTGCCCACCCCTTAGGTGATGTCATGTGCAGGGGGCTGTGCGCAGTACCCTGCTTTTTCTCTGGGCTCTTCAAAAGCGGCAGCTGGGTTTTTTGGTCTCTTTGTATCATTTGTTCAGAATTTGCCTCAGTTGCGCATGCACGTAGTTGCTTTTGCCCCATACAGTTTCCTTGTGTTTTGTTACCCAAGGAGAGATCCAGGTGCAAGCGTTAGAGCACTCCAGCCAAAGGCCCCAGGTCCCCGCCTGCCTCACATACACACCCCTCAGAGCATGAGAACCTGGACACACCTCGTATTTAAGGGTTATTTGTAGATGTAGATATGTAGATAAAGATAGATATTTTAAATATATTAGTATACTTGATATGTATTTTAATAGTATATATATGTACAAAGTTGTAAAAGTATCCACTTATACTCTACCAGATGAATGATTTAAGGGATTTTTTCCCCAAGGATAATATTGCTAATAAGCAATTTCTGTCCTACTGAAGAATCTAATCTCCAAAGAATCTAATCTCCAAAGGAGGGGCCCCTGTGAGTCACCATTACGGCAGAATTAGAGCAAGAAGCCTAGCCCTTTAATTCCAGGCTGATACCTTCAAGCCGCCATGCTGCCTCCTTTCTGTGTAGTCGCTTCACAAATGTAGAGTCTGCTCTGCTCTATATGCAGCTGTTGATGTACAGACACCCACTATGAGAGTTATTCAGTGGTACTAATACAGATCGTCTCAATCTACATAGCCTCAAACAAGGCCACCTTCTCCTGATACCTAGAAGTTAGGTTGTCTCAAAAAGCTAAAATGATCAGCAGGCTACTTAGACACCCAGGGCATTACTTGGAAGTCTATTGGCTTTGCTTCCCTATAGAGAATGGCAGAAGACCCGAACAAAAGAAGGCTGACGTTCCGAGGGAAGAGGACCACCTGGATCACTCCTGTAAACTTGAATGACCTTCTGGAGCTGAAAACCAGGTTCCCTGAAGCCCCCATCATCATGGGGAACACTGCAGTGGGTAGGCGGTCTAGGGACATGTTTTTCTTAGTCTAGATTGGGGATAACTCAAACATTGTCTCTTTTACAACTCTGCATAAATGCAATTCACTTTTATTAGTGAGTGCCTATGATCCTTTAGAATGTTGTGTTGTTTTCTTTTGCAAATGAGTTGCCGTGTAATTTTCACTTTGAATTATCAGCAAGCCACATATATTAGTATCCACTGTCTTTCTTTTCTAATTGCTTTGCATGTTTTTCTCCTTAAGGACCCAGCATTAAATTCAGAGATGAATTCCATCCAGTTTTTATATCTCCACTTGGGCTTCAAGAACTGTATTTCGTGAATAGCACAGATGATGGTACGTACCTTTTTTTTCACATAAGATGTAACCATTGGCTGCTAGTGAGCTGTTAATCAATTGCAAAAACTGGACTAATTTGAGATCTTCATAGAATAGCTGACCTCATTTACTCTTTCAGAAATATTTATTGAGCATCTATGTGAGTCTCCTATGAGCTTTATCAGACTGCCCACCTGGCTGTGTCACCATGGACTACATTGTCATGGAAGCCATGATGGCAGGAGGATGGCACACAGCTCAGCCAAGTAGAGAGAGAGTGACTGAATAAGAAGACTTAAGACATTATTTGGCCAGTAGGAAAGGTTCTTGCCCGATATTACTCTCTGATTCACAAATTTGCTTGAGGCATATCCTATATACGTGCACACTCATCCAAAAGAGAAAAGATCTGGGCCATAAGATTTGAAAATTTAACTGTAAACAACAACCTTATTTATTTTTACAGTCCTCACAATTTACTAATTTATTTTTACAGTCCTCACATCTCTTATTTGTTTTGATCTTCACTACAACCCTGGGAGGGAGACACAGCAGGTAGTCTTGAAATCCCCATTCTCCTAAAGAACATACAGGATCAAAAGGCTTAAGTAACTGCTGAACATCACACACCTAACACATGGTCAAGTCAGGACTAGATCCTAAGTCTTCTTACTCTAAGTCAATATTCCTTCTTCATCATGCACCAAATAAGGCTATCTGAGACACATGTACCACTGTCTACCACCCAAACTCATCATGTGAATGGATATAAACCATCAGTTCAGTTCAGTCACTCAGTCGTGTCCAACTCTTTACGACCCCATGAACCGCAGCATGCCAGGCCTCCCTGTCCATCACCAGCTCCCAGAGACTACCTAAACCCATGTCCATTGAGTCGGTGATGCCATCCAACCATCTCATCTTCTGTCATTCCCTTCTCCTCCTGCCCTCAAATCTTTCCCAGCATCAGGGTCTTATCAAATGAGTCAGCTCTTCACACTGGGTGGCCAAAGTATTGGAGTTTCAGCTTCAACATCAGTCCTTCCAATGAACACCCAGGACTGATCTCCTTTAGGGTGGACTGGTTGGATCTCCTTGCAGTCCAACGGACTCTCAAGAGTCTTCTCCAACACCACAGTTCAAAAGCATCAATTCATCAATTCTTCAGCACTCAGCTTCCTTTATAGTCAAACTCTCACATCTATATATGACTACTGGAAAAACCATAGCCTTGACTAGATGGACCTTTGCTGACAAAGAAATGTCTCTGCTTTTTAATATGCTGTCTAGGTTGGTCATAACTTTCCTTCCAAGGAGTAAGTGTCTTTTAATTTCATGGCTGCAGTCACCTTCTGCAGTGATTTTCGAGCCCAGAAAAATAAAGTCAGCCACTGTTCCCACTGTTTCCCCATCTATTTGCCATGAAGTGATGGGACCGGATGCCATGATCTTCGTTTTCTGAATGTTGAGCTTGAAGCCAACTTTTTCACTCTCCACTTTCATTTTCATCAAGAGGCTCTTTGCACTTTCTGCCATAAGGGTGGTGTCATCTGCCTATCTGAGGTTAGTGATACTTCTCCTGACAATCTTGATTCCAGTTTGTGCTTCCTCTTTCAGAATTTTCCACAGTTTATTGTGATCCACACAGTCAAAGGCTTTGGCATAGTCAATAAAGCAGAAGTAGATGTTTTTCTGGAACTCTCTTGCTTTTTCCATGATCCAGCAGATGTTGGCAATTTGATCTCTGGTTCCTCTGCCTTTTCTAAAACCAGCTTGAACATCTGGAAGTTCACAGTTTGCATATTGCTGAAGCCTGGCTTTGAGAATTTTGACATTACTAGTGTGTGCAATGAGTGCAATTGTGTGGTAGTTTGAGCATTCTTTGGCATTGCCTTTCTTTGGGATTGGAATGAAAACGGACCTTTTCCAGTCCTGCGGCCACTGCTGAGTTTTCCAAATTTGCTGGCATATTGAGTGCAGCACTTTAACAGAATCATCTTTTAGGATTTGAAATAGCTCAACTGGAATTCCATCACCTCCACTAGCTTTGTTCATAGTGATGCTTTCTAAGGCCCACTTGACTTCACATTCCAGGATGTCTGGCTCTAGGTGAGTGTGAGTGGTCACACCATCATGATTATCTGGGTCGTGAAGATCTTTTTTGTACAGTTCTTCCATGTATTCTTGCCACCTCTTCTTAATATCTTCTGCTTCTGTTAGGTCCATACCATTTCTGTCCTTTATTGAGCCCATCTTTGCATGAAATGTTTTGGTATCGCTCATTTTCTTGAAGACATCTCTAGTCTCTCCCATTCTATTGTTTTCCTCTGTTTCTTTGCATTGATCACTGAGGAAGGCTTTCTTATCTCTCCTTGCTATTCTTTGGAAATCTGCATTCAAATGGGTGTATCTTTCCTTTTCTTTTTTGCTTTTCACCTCTCTTCTTTTCACAGCTATTTGTAAGGCCTCCTCAGACAGCCATTTTGCTTTTTTGCATTTCTTTTTCTTGGGGATGGTCTTGATAAAAATGTAAATCTCAGATATACAAACAGAAATCAAATGGAGAATTATCTGCTTTCCCCTCTAATCTTCCCATCTTAGTCTGCTCATTCTTTTCTTATTTTTTTGCTTGTTGGAAAGTCCATATTAATGGACCCACAGAAGGAGATGGAGCAAGGAAAGGTCAGGCTGTATGGGGAAGGGCTAGAAGGAAGTGATGTGGTTAGGGTGGGGTAGAGATGGAGGGACTGGGTGGTAGAACCTGTAAAATTAAGTCAGTATTTCTCAACCTTTTCATTATTTCTCACTCTAAGGAGTGATGGACTTTTTTTCTCTCATCATCCTCCATAAAATTTTAACATCACAGATAGACCATATATCTGTATGGGTATCAGGGCTTTATAAATAAAAAGAGTAAGATTTTTTTCACTGCCTTGGTGGCAGTATTGCCCCCATTGAGAATGCATGAACTAGAGGACATCACTACTCAAAATACTCCCTGTAAGCTCACAGGCAAATAGAACTAAGCCAAGCTTCAGGCAGGTGTCTCTTCTTGTTATGATGAAGGAACAACAGGAAGAGATGGTTTGGAAAAAGGGCAAATGGGCAATGCAGATTTGGAAGTCAACTTCCACTCAAGTGTAACGATCTTCTAAAAATCTTACAGGATCTTGGTTGAAATTTTCACATTTGATCCATCTATTCAGGACAGCACTACACTGGGAATAAGCAAAGTAGCGTATTTCAGATATCTATGGTTGAGGTGTCCTAAAATGTAAGGTAGCTATAACTGCGCACATGAATGAGAAAAATCTTCTGTACTTAATATTTAAGAATAAAGCAAATTGCCAAAATATCTTTATCTTTGTTTCTGTCCTTCTAAGTTTATATGAAAAGAGAAGATATATTTGAAAGAGTGTTTCCAAGCAGCCCATGCATCTTGTTACCTTCCACTTTAAGTTTAAATTCCATGTCTTACTTTCAGGGGTGACGATAGGCGCAGGATACAGCCTGGCCCAGTTGAATGATGCCTTACATTTTATTGTTTCTGAACAACCAAAGGAGAAGACCAAGACCTACCATGCTCTCCTGAAGCACCTGAGAACACTTGCTGGAGCCCAGATTAGGAACATGGCGGTATGTGCTCTAGTGTCGTATGAGATAAGACTGTGTCAGAGCAGCTTTAGAGACGGTTTTGGGACAATGAGATTGTATTGACAGCAGCGCGGCACACATATGAATTTAGAGTTTCCTCAGGCTCCAGTCTCCTCACTTCTCCATGTTATTGGACACGTGCTAGGGTCAGTTCTGAAAGAGGTTTTTTCCCTCATGGCACATGGAAAAGCAATATTTCCTCAAGCTATAAGTTTGAATTGGCATCAGAGGGGTGGGAATCTTACACACTGTGTTGTCTGACTATATTTAGCTGCACCCCCTCAAGTTTGCCAGATCTTTCTCTGAAACAAAGAAGAGAATTTTTAAAGCTTACACAAGATCCCTATATACATAATTCCTTATTTTTCAAATGACTGAGTGTAGCTTTAAAAATGCCATCTTTTCTTTTTAATCTAGACTTTAGGCGGACATGTGGTGAGCAGGCCTAACTATTCTGACCTGAATCCCATTTTAGCAGCAGGAAAAGCTACCATCAATCTGATATCTAAAGGTAAGAGACCAAGCTTTAGGCATTTGATTTTATAATTATCACATCAGTTACGTAGCTTCTTTGCAAGCTATGAGCAAGGAACCCAGATATATCTCACTTAGACTCACCAAATATATCTGGTTGTATCTACATTACCTCAAACATAAGGATGACATGAGATCAATAACCTTGTTTTCCATATGTTCTATATCTTGTAGATCACAGAAGTTACTGCACCCGACAGTTTTTCTGAACTAGTTGGCTGTATTTATGCATAGTCCAAATTGTACTATCAAGGCAGATAAAGAAAAATTTAATGAGGAGAATATATGTGATTTTAAAGTTTTATGGCATATTTTATTTCACAGTTTCATAAAGGTGAAATTTTTACTTATAGTACTTTTCATTTTAAACAAAATTAAATTTGTGGGGCATATTACTCATTACTTCTCTCTTTAGTCACAGATAGCTTAAACTTTGCCAAGGGAAAATGATTTAAACTTAAAGAAATAAAAATAAAGACAAACGTGTGTTATTCACAGGTCTATTGATATAAAATACCTTCTCTTCTGTTAAAGTCAGATTTTTAAAACTGTGGTGGAGCAAAAGAGAGAGTATGATAAACTGTTTAAGGGGGGAAAAGTATATATCAGGCATCCCACCCCTGCCATTCATCCCATCTCTATCTCTTTGGACAGGCCATCTATCCTTTCTTGACTCAGGGCCTCGTTTTCCCATCTATGAAATACACTGTAACCAGTGTACCCTTTACCCATTTGTGAACCTCCTTTGTACTAGGTCCTGCTCTTTGCGACCCCGACTGAGCGACTTCACTTTCACTTTGTACTAGGTAGTTTCCAAATAGCTTTAAAGTCCTTCAAAGCCCAGATGTTGTGAGGGGTGTATAATGGGCAATAAGAACAAGAAAGGACATGTTAGTGTACTGGGTCCAACCATGCCATTACGCATGAGAAACCAGAAGCCCGAGGTTCCAGGACCTGCCGCAGCCAGCCTAGCCTGGGAGCTGGACGAAGAACCCACATCCCTGGCTTCCAGATGCGCTCTCTCTGTCCACCAGTGCGTCACATCTGTCCCTTTGGGCATACTCTCCAATTTGATAACTTCATCCCAATCATTTTCTCTAACAGAAGGAAAACGGCAGATTCCTTTAGATGGCCGTTTCCTTGAGAAGTCATCTGAAGCCAACCTCAAGTCAGAAGAGACTGTGTTATCTGTGTATATTCCGCACTCTACTCAGGTAAGGGCTCCCTGACCCACTGCCCACCCCAGGGAAGCCCAGCTTCGCCCTGAGCAGCGGGCCACATACGGGCTTCCAAGGGAGAGGTGTCTTCTCCTTTCCAACCAACTGTTGCAGGGCGCCTTTGGGGCTGCTCACAGGAGGGGTGCTTTCCCAGGTGACCATTGGATTTGCTTTCTTATCAGAGCTACAGTATGAACTCAGAGGCCCTGTGTTCTTTGCCTTCTGTCAGTCCTTTCCTCCATAAAAGATAAAGTAAAAAATATATATAACTGTGTCAGTATAAAGATAAATATGATCCAGGCTGCCTTCAGTGTTATATATTCATTATCATTATATTCATTTTTCCTTTTGATTTTAAAAGAAATGAAAATATTTCCATGAGCCTTACCTCTCTGCCTGCAGGGAACATTCGCCCTGTAAAAAGGAGAGCCCTTTGTGTGAAGAGTTGAATTGGGAGTTTCAGACAAAGATGCAACTTAGCCAAGATTGAGTAAAACTATATAGTCTGTTGAATACAGCAAGTTTCTGGCAAACTGAAAGTTCATTACCATAAATGTACTACCAAGTCAACCAGATATTTATTAACCAGATATTTTAAGTACAATTTTCCATTTATTGACTACCTACTACTTTACGTGCCTGGCACAGTGCTAAACTCCAAAGACTACAAGACACAGCGTTCAGTCTTTAAAGGTCTCTACATCTATGAGGAAGGGCTTGAAATAGGAAAAAACTAATCTCAGACAGGAAATGAGTGGACAGAGAATTGAGGTAGTTCTGGTGATGGGGAGAGCCCTGCCCTGGTAGTGTTAACCATGAAGGAAGGCAGTTGAGATCAGCATAGATCAGTGTAGAGAAAGGGGTGGTCTTTCCAGGATTTTCATTCAATTTAAAATATTTTTTTAGTTTTGTACTGGCGTATAACCAATTAACAATGTTATGATAGTTTCAGGTGAACAGTAAAGGGACTTAGCCATACATAAACATATATCCATTCTCCCCCAAATTCCCCTCCCATCCAGGCTGCCACATAATCGTTCAATTTTTTTTTTTATTTTATAAAAGAAATAGTCAAAAAGTTAATAGTCTCACGGGGATGGGGGCTGGGGGGCATGGCAGACTGAAGGCCAGATGGCCAGGCAGGTTGTGTGGAGCAACCTGTGAGATGAGTCTGGAAGGGAGGCTGGGGCTCCATCACCAAGCATATCTATTGCTCTATTAAGGAGTCTGTATGGGTCCTAGCAAACAGCCACCTCGGAAGACTTTAAAGAAGATCCAATCTTAATGAAAGTAACTTTTTAGAAATACTGATCACTGGAAAGATAGAGGATAAGTTGGTTGGAGGATAGCCTAAAAGCCGAATGGCCAGTTAGGAGGCTAATGCAATAGTTCAGGCAAGGGAAGGTGGTGAGGAATGAGAGGCAAGTCCCCACCAGTCAGTGCGGCACAGCAGGAACAACCAGTGTCTCCCAAACACTTCTTTATCACCTTGCTTTCTAGATCAAAAATGTTTGCTCCTTGTCAGGCTCAATGATGGTAGGGTCTAATCTCTCCCCTGCCCCCTACCAAGATGCTGGCCACGCAAAGAGGCTTTCACACTTTGTGGCTCCAATGTTTCAAGCTAGTAATGAAACTCAACCTAGAATGACAGATTTAAACTTGGCAAGCACTTTGGAGACCATTTGTCCTGTGGTTTCCAAGGGTTTTTTCTACAGTAGAATTCTTTATTCAAATGAGATTTGCAGAGGACACCAAACTAAAACTGCTACAGGTGGAAGTGAGGAAGTTCACTGTGAGAGGCACCCCACCTCCTCATCTTCCGCTCAACCCTCTCAGCAGTCACCAAGGTGCCATCTGATCAAATTAAACCTTACTGTTTTAAAGAAAATTAAAACTGGAACAGTTTAAGTCCCCTGCCCAAGGCCACACATGGATTCACAGTGGAGGGAAGATGAACATAGACCCCAGAGCCGGCACTGCCACTTCCTGTGTGACCTTGTACAGGTGACTCAGCCTCTCAGTTTCCTCATCAGGAAACTGGACACGAGCAGAGTTGTTATGAGGATTAAATATTAATACATAACATAATACATAATGTAATATATAATGTAATACATAACAATAGATACAAAGCACACGGGTAGTATATACTCCACAGTTTATCCATACCAACGTCATTGTTGCTGTACATCAGACAGTGAAGATAAGCACTACACATTGTTTTTCTGTTTCTAGTGGCACTTTGTGTCAGGACTCCGGATAGCCCAGCGTCAGGAGAACGCCTTTGCCATTGTCAATGCTGGGATGAGTGTGAAGTTTGAGGATGGCACAGACACCATCAAGGAACTTCAGATGTTCTATGGAAGTGTTGGCCCCACTGTTGTCTCTGCAAGCAAAACCTGCCAGCAGCTCATTGGGAGGTATGTCATAACACATCTGAAACACGAAATCCAGGCCGTGCCATTTTAAAATTTTAATGAAAATGGCACTTGGAAAATTTTTCTGATTATAATACACATATGTGTATATATATATATATATATATATACACACACACATGCATATAATGTGTTGAAAATTTAATCACTGCAGAAAAGTACAAAGAAAATAAAAATCACCCAAAAACCAACCATCTTCAAGATACAACGATTCTTTTGTTGTAGTTTCTATAATAAAAATTCACAAATTAAGATAATCTAAGTAGATAGTATCTCCAAAATTCCACTTCGAATTAACCTGAAAAATAAGTAAATGTTTCTAATACTGTGTCCTAAGGCAACTGAAAATGTCCTTAAAGAGATTAAAGAAGATGAAATAGTCCAAAAGGTGAATTGGCCTTCCTCCTGTCATTTGCATTATTTCTAGCATTTGGACAGCAAGTTTTTGAAGTTCTTCTAACCAGTTATTTTACAGTAATTTTCATCCACCCATCATGTTTTTTGTCAACAATTAGAACTTAATGCACAATGGCACCCCACTCCAGTACTCCTGCCTGGGAAATCCCATGAACGGAGGAGCCTGGTAGGCTATAGTCCATGGGGCCACTAAGAGTCGGACACAACTGAGCGACTTCACTTTCACTTTCATGCATTGGAGAAGGAAATGGCAACCCACTCCAGTGTTCCTGCCTGGAGAATCCCAGGGGCAGGGGAGCCTGGTGGGCTGCCGTCTATGGGGTTGCACAGAGTCGGATACGACTGACGCAACTTAGCAGCAGCAGCAGAACTTCATGCAAGTTTTTTCTGATACTGAAATAACTAAAATAAGTGTTCTCAAAACACTTATATAGTAAATTTCAGTCATGAAAAATGTTGCAAGTATCATCAATAATTCAGTCATTTACTAGTCTTTAGTCAGGAAGATCCCCTAGAAGAGGAAATGGCAACCCACTCCAGTATTCTTGCCTGGAAAATTCCATGGACAGAGGAGCTTGTGGGCTACAGTCCATGGCGTCACAAAGAGTCAAACACAATTGAGCAACCGAGCATGCATGCACCTGCGCCGGTGTGGTGCAGTTGTTGGGGACACGGCCATGAACAAAACAAAGTCCTGGATCATGGGAAGCTTGATTTGAGTGCTTTTTTCATCCAAGCTATTTGAGGTAAATCAACATTCCGGGCCATGACATTAAAAATAATAAAAAACAATCTGATTGAAAAATAAGCAGAGGATTTGAATGGACATTTTTCCAAAGAAGACATACAGGTGGCCAACAAGTGTATGAAAAGATACTCAACATCACTAATCACAATACAAGTCAAAACCACCATGAGCTATCATCTCACATGTTAGAATGAGTATTATATGAAAGACAAGAAATAACATGAGTGGAGAATAGGAAATCCTTATGCACTGTTGGTGGGAATACAAATTGGTGCAGCCACTGTAGAAAACAGTATAGAGGTTCCTCAAAAAGTTAAAAATAGGACTACCATATGATCCTACAGAGAAGATGGAAACATCTACTCAAAAGGCATAGGCAATTCCATGTGGCTTGCAGCATTATTTACAGTAGCCGAGATAATGGCAGCAACCTAAGTGGTCAATGATGATCAATGTATAAAGGATCAATGTATATATGAACATTATTCCATTATAATAAAAGAAGGAAACTTACCATCTGTGGCAACATAGATGGATTTTGAGGGCATTATGCTAAGTATGATGCAGAGAAAAACAAATACTGTACAATCTTATATGTGGAATCTAAAACAAAGCAAAAACTGAGCTTGTAGATACAGAGAACAGTTTGGTGGCTGCATAGATGTGGTGGGGTGGAGGATGGAGTGCAAAATGGATGGAGGGGGTTAAAAAAGTACACATTTCTAGTTATAAGATAAATGTCATTGGGATGTGATGTACAGCATGGTAACTATACATGATAATACTATATTGTATACTTGAAAATTGCTAAAAACAAAACTAGATCTTAAATGTTCTTGTCCCAAGAAAAAAAATTGGTAACAACATATGGAGACGAATATTAACTAGACTTATTGTGGTGATAATTTCACAATACATACAAGTATCAAATCATTACATTGTACCCCTGAAACTAACATAATGTCATGTCAATTACACCTCAATTAAAAATTAAAAAATTTTCAATAATATTTTTGAAAGGAGGACTTTGTAAGAAAATTTGGGAGCCACTGCCTCGGATTCTAAAGAAAGCTAGTGAGGGATTTGAGAGTATTTTGTGTAGACTTTGAAGATGGATACACACTGCTCTCCATCTTTTCGTACTCTGCTGGATTAGTGTTTGTCTCTGCCTCTTCTGTGAAATGTTCACACTCTTTCCTGCTAGGCAGTGGAATGACCAGATGCTGAGTGATGCTTGCCGATTGGTCCTGGATGAGATTTACATCCCTCCAGACGCTGAAGGTGGCATGGTAGAGTATAGGCGAACCCTCATCATCAGCTTACTCTTCAAATTCTACCTCAAAGTGAGGCGAGGGCTGAATAAAATGGTAAGGACTACTTCTCCGGGTATCTGGGCCCCTTGGCCTTCTGGACATGAGCCTGCACATGAAGGGCCTCCACAGCCTGGTTTTAATAATACACAGAGGGTGTCGAGGGTGGGGCCTTCAGGTGGCGCTTCCCCGCCTCCAACAGCTTCCTCCTGGCCCTTTTAGTTTCTCTCCTTCCCTCGCTCTCCTTCACTCCTGAGCTGAGAAGGGGAGGGATGACCTTGTTATTCCATTTGCTTTATAATGTGTATGACAGATGCTAATATGCAGTGTCAAGTTGATTTATAGTAGTGAAGAACCTTCAGTGAGTAAACTATGATCTTTTCCTTAAAATAAGACCCCTATTTAAATATAATTTAAATATTAAATTTTAAAAATATGAATAAGACAAAAAGGAAGAGAAAATCATCTATAATACCATTATTAGTATTTTATTATGTACTTCTTCTTCAAACAACTGTGCTAGCCCAGGGAATTCAAAGCTCAGGGCTCTCTCCCAGCAGAACTGGTATCTGATATCTGAAAGAATAAATATGATAACCTATTTCTGACATGTGTTTTTCCAAGCTAGTCACTCAGAATGTAAGTTAAATGTGAAATAATCTTCTTTTCAGGACTCCCACAAGTTTCCTGATATCCCAGAAAAGTTCATGAGTGCTCTAGAAGATTTCCCTATAGAAACACCCCAAGGAATTCAGATGTTCCAGGTTGGTGGCTGGGGTTTTTTGCTTTTTAATATGTCTGTGATGTAAGTGTATGCCATTATGCATATATCTTCTTTCTTTTCAATAACTTACTTTTATTACTTGTACAGACAAAGTCTGCTAAAGCCAGTTGATGTTACCCATTGTCACCCATGCGTGGCTTTCTTGGTTTAGCTTCTATGCTTTTACTAAAGGCTACACAAAGAGTTAGATTCTGTATCTCCTTTCCCTACTATTTTCAGTTTTGCTGCTTAAAATTTCCTCCCTTTCTTGGCCAATGTCTGTCCTTTCTTTAAAATCTGACTTAACACTTACTGCTTCGCTCAGTCCTGTCCAAGTCTTTGTGACCCCATGGACTATACAGTCCATGGAATTCTCTAGGCCAGAGTACTGGAGTGGGTAGCCTTTCCCTTCTCCAGAGGATCTTCCCAACCCAGGGATCGAACCCAGGTCTCCTGCATTGCAGGTGGATTCTTTATCAGCTGAGCCACACGGGAAGCCCAAGAATACTGGAGTGGGTAGCCTATCCCTTTTCCAGAGGATCTTCCCATCCCAGGAATCGAACTGGGGTCTCCTGCACTGCAGACAAATTCTTTACCAACTGAGTTATAAGGGAAACCCCTGCTTTCTTGTAATCACCCTAAATCTCCCAGAAACTTGTGTATATTTCTTGCACCAAATTAGTTGATGCCAACTGTTCTTTATTGCTATACAAAGTTGATCACATTATGTTAATGTGTTACTATGTATTCTGATACTTCAACAAGGTTGTAGAGTCTTTGAGGGCAAATAAAAAAAGTCTTCCTTTCTTGAGGTGAAGGAGTGGTTGTAATCAGAGCTTATCCTTTACCATATGGATCTTTATTAATGTTGACTCACAGATATGGATACCCAATTGCCTATAGTTTTTTTTTTTTATTTTACTTTGGGGTAAGCCACGATATATCAGACCCAAGTTTCAATGCTTGAGGACATCTGCAATAAAATAACTTGCTTTGTTCATGAACAGTGCGTGGATCCCCACCAACCCCTACAAGATCCAGTTGGCCACCCAGTCATGCACCAGTCAGCCATTAA
Source organism: Capra hircus (assembly GCF_001704415.2). Lineage (NCBI taxonomy): Eukaryota > Metazoa > Chordata > Mammalia > Artiodactyla > Bovidae > Capra > Capra hircus. Next base: position 46,655,924 of record NC_030809.1, on the reverse strand, counting down.
ACACACCACAGGGGAAGCTGTGTTTGTTGATGACATGCCCCCCATCTCCCAAGAACTCTTCCTGGCTGTAGTCACCAGCACCAGAGCTCATGCAAAGATCATGTAAGAAAATAAAACATCCCTATATGTTACTGGAATGCATTCACAATTTCATATTAGAATTGAGAATTTATTATATATTTGGGTCAATTAAGAATAATTTCCTCTTCTGGATGGGAATCAGTCATTTTTTAAATATAGTTAAGAAAAAAAATCAATGGCCAAAAGTAACTGCTGGCACTTTCCACATGGAATACTGCCCACGACTTGTTATGAGGCCACCAATTTTTCCTGGTGTTTGAAGAATCACTTATATTACCCTGAGCTTACCTCTGTAACTTCAGTGTATGCTTTCAAATTTTCCTTCCTAGATTAATTGATACTTCAGCAGCCCTGGCCCTTCCTGGTGTTGTTGATGTGATAACAGCAGAGGATGTTCCAGGAGAAAATAACTACCAGGGAGAGATTTTCTACGCACAAAATGAGGTGTGTGATTTGTGCGCTGCTTCTCATTCAAATGCTTTGCTGGAAATGCCAAAATGATGATGGGTCATGGGTCCATGTTCACATCACAAAGACCTGCAGGGAACCAGTGACTCCCCCTCAAATTCTCTCTTGAATGGTGGACCCTTTTGAGATTCTGTTAAAAGCCATAAGCCTTCTCAGGGAAGGCTTCTAAAAAAAAACCATCAAGTGGTAGAGGCAGTACAGAACATAGGACATTAAAGGAACCAACATTATTTCAGGACAACTGGATTACTGGCTGTGATATGGGAGTGGGAAGGAATGTGGCTGAAGACAGTCACAGGCCAGGTCCTCAAACTCTGCCTCCAGCATATGTATCCCCTGAACCCCACTCAAGTTACTGCTTTAGATTTATTCTCATAGGTTGAAAATAATACAACATGTGGCTTTTCGGCAGGTAATTTGCGTGGGTCAGATCGTCTGCACTGTGGCTGCTGATACCTATGCTCATGCAAAAGAGGCTGCTAAAAAAGTGAAGATTGTTTATGAAGACCTAGAGCCCAGGATTATAACAATAGAGGTACTCAGGCCATTCCATGTCTTCTAGAATGACTAGGGTGGTATAATTTTGACAGAATTCAACCCATGGGGTCACAAAACAATATAGGGCTCACCTATACTGGGTTTGGGGTTGTCCATAGTTTTAGAGAGAAGGCTCCAGCAATCTGCACCTCGAAACATAATACTGAGAATTTTCCTGCCTGGAGCTCCCTCCCTTCTTGGGTCCATTTCTCCTCCCTTGATCTCTTGCTAAGGCATGACCACAGAATATAGATAAGGGATACCAGGGGGATGTTCTACGACCTCACATGCAAAACTAGTCAGTGGGGAAATCCAGAGCGTGTGAAACTCACAACCGTTGTAACATTTACTAAATTACAGCTTGGGTCCTCTGTCTCCCTGCCCACTTCCTGCTTAAATGCAAGCCCTGGAGATGGCACTCTGACTCACAGTCTGACTCTGTTGTCTAGTGGGACCTTAATAGCAATGAAAGCTTTGACAAGTTGTTTCAACTCCTCATACATCAGTTTCCTCAACTGTAAAATGGGAACCATAAAAGTATCTACACCAAAAGGTCACTGTGAGGTTTAAATGGAAGAATTCAAATGCCTGGAACAGCGCTTGGGACATGGGATCCATTCAATAAATGTTAGCTGTCATTTGTTTTAGCTGTTTTTGTTAATGAGGACAAGAACATCTTCTCAGTGCTTTATAACCCCAGTACCTAGTGAAGCACTAAATCTATAGTAGGTGCTCAATAAATACGTGTGATGGAAGGATGGATGAGTCCATAAGCAATGTGAATCCCAGCCAATGGGATGCAGTCTTCATCATTTTCTGTGATTCCCTTCTATTCTTCCCAATGGTTACCGAGGTCAAGTATTTCCCAGTTATCCTCTGAATGCCTCTTAATTCTGTCCCTTTCTTTCTATTCTCATTTTGTCTCCCATCTCATGGTTTGGCCAGATCTTCATCACCTGTTGTCAGATTAATTATCATAACTGCTTTAAAAGGAGTTTTGTACTCTGTTTCAACCTATCTGTCCATCACATTAACTTTCTAAGCTTCAAAGTTCATCAGATCCCTTCTTCCACACAGCAGCATCCCCTTAGATGAGGTTCTTAGTATAGCACTCAGGATCTTTTTGCAGGGATGGCAGGTGTTCTTTGGGTCTTCACCGCTGTGCACAAGCTTTCTCTGGTTGTGGGGAACAGGGGCTGCCCTCGCTGCAGAGCACAGGCTCTAGGGCATGTGGGCTCAGTAGCTGCAGTGCCTGGGCTCAGTCACTGCGGCATGTGGGCTTAGTAGCTGTTGTGCCTGGGCTCAGTCACTGCGGCATGTGGGCTCAGTAGCTGCGGTGCCTGGGCCCAGTCACTGCGGCATGTGGGCTCAGTAGCTGCGGTGCCTGGGCCCAGTCACTGCAGCATGTGGGCTCAGTAGCTGTGGTGCATGGGCTCAGCTGCCCTGTGGCTTGTGGAATCTGCCCAGATCAGGGATTGAATCCTTGTCCCCTGCATTGGCAGGCAGTCTCCCAACCACTGGACCACCAGGTTAAGTCCTCAGGATCTTTTTCTTAATCCAACCTCAAGGCACTTTTCAGCCCAACCTACTATTTCTTGATAGAAAATCTCCACCCTTCCAGTTGGCTTGTTCTCATTTTGGCCCCTCAGCTTGGTTTCAACTTCAGACTATTGCTTTATGAGGCGCTTTTGACTGTAAATGATTCTCCCTCTCTTCTCTAGCTGTCCTAATCCCATTCAGTTCAGCACCTAACTTTCATCACCTACGCAGGGTCACCCTTGAGCATTCCTGGCCCCACCAACCTCCTCCTCTTGTCCTCTCTTTACTCTGTTATTTGCCCCCCTCACCACAAAGTTGGCACCTTAACACCAAACTGCGTTAGGCCCTCATTCAGCTGTCTAGGGTAAGACCGTATTGTATGTATCTATCCTTGTCTCCCCCTCAGCTCTTCCTCAGAGCCCTGAACAAAACTAAGGCAATACCAATGCCTGTAATCCATTTCAACCCAACATCAGCTGTCTCTCCTTACTGCTTGGATTGTCTTGGTGTGTGAAGATCCGATTGAGCAGGAGCTTGGGGTTTTGATGGTAGGTGAACGGCTTATTAGAATACTTTTGAAAAAAAAAAAAACACCTTTTTCTTGTTTGTTTTGTTTTGTTATTTCCCCTGCAGCAAGCCCTAGAGCACAATTCATTTCTTTCTGCTGAGAAAAAAATTGAGCAAGGAGATGTAGAGCAAGCCTTTAAAAACGTTGACCAAATCATTGAAGGTAAGTGACCTTGAGCCAAAAAGGTAAAGCCTCTGCGGTTGAAGACTTAATTCAGTCATCTGGCTTGAGAAATACTAGAGCTCTCAGGCAGAGCTTCTCAACCCTAGTGTGATTTTTGAATCACAATTTTAAATGCACAAATAATAAATTTACTAACTTGATGAAATTTTACATATGTATAAGTCTATGGATGGGATGGTTAGATAACATCACCAACTCAGTGGACACGAGTCTGAGCAAATTTCGGGAGATAGTGAAGGACAGGGAAGCCTGGCGTGCTGCAGTCCATGGGGTCGCAAAGAATGGGACACAACTTAGCAACCAAATAAGAACAACAATAGGCTTATGTAAATACTACCCACACCAAGATATAGAAATTTCCAGCACCCTGAAAGCTTCCTTGTGCCCCTTCTCAGTTAGTAAACCTCCCAAAGATTTTTGTTTTAATTTTACTTATTTGGCTGTGCTGAGTCTTTGTTGCTGCGTAAGGGCTTTCTCTATCTGGAGTGTGCAGGCTTCTCTTATTGAAGAGCATGGGTTCTAGGGCTCTCAGCCCTCAGTAGTTGTGGCGTATGGGCTTAGTTGCCCCTCAGCACATGGAACCTTCCCAAACCAGGGATCAAACCAGTGCTGCCTGAATTGGCAGGTAGATTCTTAACCACTGGACCACCAAGAAAGTCCCCAAAGATTTTATTCTAATCTTTACCACTGTAGATTAGTTTTACCTCTTTTGAACTTCATATAAATGGAACCTTACAGTATAACTTCTTTTGTGCCTACTTCTTTTATTCAATATTGTATATGGAGGGCTCATCCATGTTGTTGTGTAGATGCATAATTCTTTTTCATTATTCAGGAGTATTTCATGGTATGAATGTTTATATAGCCATTATATCTGTAATTATACCCATAATTTATTTATCTATTCTACTATTGATAGGCATTTGAGTTTTTTCAACTTGGGACTTTTATGAATAGTTCCTGTAAACACTGTTATTATACATGTCTTGTGGTGAGCATAAGCACTCATTTTCAATAGAATATAGTCAGCAGTAGAAATGCCAAATAATAGTGTTTTAATATGCTTTAGTTAATGCCAAACATTAAAAAATGTTTTTCCTATTTTATTCCTAATAACAATTGTAAAAGTTCCATTGTTTGTTTATTATCATCAGTCTTTTTAGTTTAGTTCTTGTACACCCTTCTTAATATTTCTTTCTAGTACTTGATACCTTATAATGCTATTGTAAATTATATTTTTATTTAATTTTCTACTTATTTATGTCTAATATATAAAGACAGTTGGTTTTTGTATATTGATCTTATAGCCAGGAGTTTCACTAAATTCCCTCACTATTTTAAAAGTCTTACAGAGTTTCTTGAATTTTCTGTGTATAAAGTTGTATCTTAACAGTTTTATTTATCTTTCTTAATCTTGATACTATATTGTTTGCTTGTTTGCTTCTTTTGAATTACTACACTGGGTAAGACTTAGTACAGTTTTTTAAAATACAAATATACAGATCCCACCTCAGCCTTGTGAAATAAGAACCTTGGAGTATAAGATCAGAGCATCAATATTTTATAAAAGATCTCCATGTGGGTGAGTCTAATTTGTAGCCAGAGTTGAAAGCTGCAGTTGTCTTTACTGAGAGAATTGCTACCTCTTAAGTAAGAGAAAATAGTAATTTTACAGTAATTTTTACAATCTGTTCAGTTCAGTTCAGTCACTCAGTCGTGTCCAACTCTTTGCGACCCCATGAATCGCAGCACGCCAGGCCTCCCCTGTCCATCACCATCTCCCGGAGTTCACTCAGACTCACGTCCATCGAGTCAGTGATACCATCCAGCCATCTCATCCTATGTCGTCCCTTTCTCCTCCTGCTCTCAATCCCTCCCAGCATCAGAGTCTTTTCCAGTGAGTCAACTCTTCTCATAAGGTGGCCAAAGTACTGGAGTCTCAGCTTTAGCATCATTCCTTCCAAAGAAATCCCAGGGCTGATCTCCTTCAGAATGGGCTGGTTGGATCTCCTTGCTGTCCAGGGGACTCTCAAGAGTCTTCTCCAACACCACAGTTCAAAAGCATCAATTCTTCGACGCTCAGCCTTCTTCACAGTCCAACTCTCACATCCATACATGACCACTGGAAAAACCATAGCCTTGACTAGACGGACCTTAGTCGGCAAAGTAATGTCTCTGCTTTTGAATATGCTATCTAGGTTGGTCATAACTTTTCTGTTACCTACTTCTAAATAAGTGGAATGACAAGTGCTATATTTTTTACTGAAATGCCTACAGAATTCTTGTTTCCCAGCATCATTTTGTTTAAGCAGAAAATGTAGACTGATTCCCAATCATAAAAACAATTTACTACCTCAGAAGAATAGTTAAATACAAGCAGGAATGCTAAGAAAGATGCTCAGAGATTTGACAGCATCTTGTGTCAAACATTCATTAATTCCATAATAGATTTTATAGATGTAACTAAATGAGATTTTACAAAGACTATAAATTTGGGCTAAAGGGTATTTAGTTATGATAATAATATCAGTTAACATTTGTCAGATACTAACTGTGCCAGGCACCATGACAAACATTTTATGTGTTTTATGTTATTTAATCCTGACAACCCTAGGAAATGAGTAGTGTTATTATTAAGTCTATTGTAAGTTCCTATGTATTACTGCTTACTATTTAATATGTAAGTAGAACACTGCTAAGAAAGAATATATCAGTAGATGCATTTTACAGATGATGAAACTGAGGCTTTGAAAAGTTAAGTAACTGGCTGAGATCTCATAACCAGTTAGCAGTAGAACCAGGACTGGGGCCCAGAATTGGCTGAGCCCTAGACCCTTGTTGTTAACCATAGTAGTATATTTTCTTTAAATTTCTGTTCTCACTGAGGATAACAGAATGACAAGATCCTAGCTAGCTATTTGTCATTCAGGATTCTGGCCATTGTGAGAGTTCAAGTGGGAAGTTTGAAAGACAAAGAGAATTTAAAATATGGGCAGAAATGACGAAGAATTGGAGCAGACTCGAGATTCCCTTGGACTGCAAGGAGATCAAACCAGTCAGTCCTAAAGGAAGTCAACCCTGAATATTCACTGGAAAGACTGATGCTGAAGGTGAAGCTCCCATACTTTGGCCACCTGGTGCAAAGAGCCGACTCATTGGAAAAGACCCTGATGCTGGGAAAGATTGAGGGCAAGAGGAAAAGGTAGCAACAGAAGATGAGATGGTTGGATGACTTCACCGACTCAAAGGACATGAATCTGACCAAACTCCAGGAGACAGTGAAGGAAGGGAAGCCTGGGCTGCTCTAGACCATGGGGTCGCAAAGAGCTGGACACGACTGAGCAACTGAACAACAACACAACTAGGAGTTATTGAGAATATAATGTCTTGTAATAGTTAAGAGCATGGATCCTGGGGTCAGGCTGCCCAGGTTTGGATCCCAGCTCTGCTCTTTACTGGCTGTGTGACCTTGGGAAGCTTACTTAACCTTCTATGTCTCAAGTTCCTAATAATACCTGCCTCATAGGATTGGTACAGAGATTGCATTAATTTATTATCTATAGAGTTCTAGGCCTCAGAATAATATCTATCATATGTAAAAACTATTTAATTATGAAATAAATTTGAATTTAGATTAAAATCAGTATATACATGCTGAAAGCAAACTTTTTTTGTAGGGGAAAGGGTGCCTTTTTACATGACTCACATTCTGTCATCCCAAGAAGTAATTCAAGAAATCCTTTGTTTTCTGGCAAAGCAATTCACTTATTTTTAACTGCACGGGGTTCTTTTGGTTAGTTTTAAATTAAAAATACTACCTCTCAAATACTTAAATAAGGGCTAAATGTGTCTCTAGTACAACCTACAAAATAATAAGGATGAGGAACTTATTTACAAAACAGATACAGATTCACAAACTTAGAAAACAAACGTGGTTGCCAGGAGGGAAGGATGGGGAGAAGGGATAGTTAGGGAGTTTTAGATGGACATGTACACACTGCTGTATTTAAAATGGATAATCAACAAGGACCTATGGTATAGCACAGGAAAGTCTCCTCAATGTTATGTGGCAGCCTGGATGGGAGGAGAGTTTGGGGGATAATGGATACATGTATATGTATGATCCCTTTGCTGTTCACCTGAAACCATCACATTGTTAATTGGCTATACTCCAATATGAAATAAAAGGTTTAAAAATAATAATAATAAGGATGTACTGAACAAGCCAAAAATCTCAGCTAAATCAACAAGAGCAGGCTGGTTTTAAGGTAGGGATCAACCTACTTACCCTCTTTGTGACCCAATAATCCTGACATCACCTAATTAGGGTACATACTATTATTACCTCCAATTTTCCAGATGAGGAAATGAGGATTTACTAATTTGGCCAAACTCACTGAGCAAGGATATAACAGAGCTAAGATATGTGGTCATATTGGCCTGTGTACTCAAGTCCAACACATCACAGATCTCACCACCCACTGGACAGGCCAAGAGAGGGGAATGAGCCAGCCGGAGTCAGGCAGCTGGTGAGGCACAATGAAGATTAATGAGAAAATGTGGTTTAACCAAATGATGCAAAATCAAACTCTATAAACTGAAGCAACTTTCTCTTTACAACATAAACACCACCAAGAGTCCCCAGGTTGGAACTTTCAAGTAAACCTTGTCCTGTGTTTATGCTTTATAGGTAAGGTCCACGTGGAAGGACAGGAACATTTTTACATGGAAACACAAACTATCCTGGCTGTCCCCCAAGAGGAAGATAAAGAAATGGTGCTGCACGTTGGAACACAGTTTCAGACCCATGTGCAGGTAACAGTATTTTTGGAAAATGAGACTCCAGATGGCTGTGTGACAGAGGCCCTTACAACCAGGCTTTCCCCTCTAAGGGCCTTCTGATGCCTGCACTCACTGCACACTTGCTCTTAGCAGAAGCCCAGAATCGAGGAAATGGGGCAGATGCTTCCCTTAAAGGGCAGACCTTTCAGAGATCTGAAAATCGTGCTGCCTTCCCAAAACAGAGAGCAGAGTCCATCTTTCCCTTCTAACAACTTATAGTGTAAAACCTAATCTCAGGGAGGATAAGTGTAGATACTGCATTTACATTTCCCTTTGTGGTTCTTCTGAGTTGCATCTGGGTGTGAATGTTTTTATAAATCGGTGGTATACGGATAAAGTGATTGCATCTTCAAGACATTTTCAGCCCAGCGCAGCAGCATGTGAATTCCAATCCTGTCCTGGTGGTTGAGATTTAACCTCACCGAGGCAAGTAAAGAAAATCCTCTGACATTCCCCTCTTCTGAAACGTGGAGCTGTAGGTCCTAAAACAGTGGCAGGCACAGAGGATACTTGGCCAGTTCTTCTGGGAGAGGGAGTAATGACAATCTCGCTGAAGGAAGGAGCTGGGGGCTTCCTGGTGGAGCACAGTGAGTTGGTAGCTTGAGGTCCTGAAGGATGGCTAGCCTCAGTAGGTGGAAGAAGCTCCCAGTTGCCATTCGAAGAAATAAACATGTATAACAGAACTAGCAAAACAGCCTATCAGCAGATATTTGATCCAGAGCCCTTGAGAAGACGCTGATGCTGAGTTGGGATGTAGCTGTGGCCTCCACTGTTGCAAATTTTGGAGTGGACAGAGATGGAAATATAGGCTTTGATGCTAATCTGCTACATGATCTCTAACAAGCAGCTGGACATCAATATCTTCTGTAAATTGAGGAATTTGATAAAGATCACCCCTGAGATCTCTTTTGGAAGACCATATGTGGCTCTGGGGTCCAGAGGAATAATATGTATGTCCCAAGATCTATAGTTATTTCCCAACAACATCTTCTGAGATACAATCAGTCATGACAGCAGGCATTTCCCAGGGATAATGGGGCCACTGGGTACTCACAGCCCAAAGCCCATAACCTGGGCAGCATCAAAGACAGGCCCAGTAAAGAGTTTGAATAGATATTTCTCCAAAGAAAGTCTATGAATGACTAATAAGCGCATGAAAAGATGCTCATGTGTGCCCAAATATTAAGTTGCTTCAGTCATGTCTTACTCTGTGCAACCCACCAGGCTCCTTGGGTTCAATTCCTGGTTGGGAAACTAAGATCCCACAAGCCTCACGTGTGTGTGTGTGTGTGTGTGTGTGTGTGTGTGTGTGTGTAAGTCACTTCAGTCATGTCCAACTCTTTGCGAACCTATGGATTATAGCTCACAAGGCGCCTCTGTCCATGGGATTCTCCAGGCAAGAATACTGGAATGGGTTGCCATACCCTTCTCCAGGGGATCTTCCTGACCCAGGGGATCTTCCTGACCCAGGGCTTGAACCCTCATCTCTTAACATCTCCTGCATTGGCAGGCTGGTTTTTTACCACTGGTGCCACCTGGGAAGCTCAGCATCATTAAATCACTGTGTGTGTTTGCACAGTTGCTCAGTCATGTCTGACTCTTTGTGACCCCATGGACTGTAGCCCACCAGGCTCCTCTGTCCATGGGGATTCACCAGGCTAGAATACTAGAGTGGATTGCCATGCCCTTCTCCAAGGGATCTTCCCAACCCAGGGATCGAACCTAGGTCTTCTGCATTGCAAGCAAATTCTTTACTGTCTGAGCCACCAGGGAAGCCCACTAGAAAAATGCAAATGAAAAACACAATAATAGCAGTTCACTAAACAAACAAAGGACAAACAGTAACAAGTGAGAATGTGGAGAAATTAGAACATTTATTCCCAACAACAGAACACGAAAAATGGCAGAGCCACTTTGGAAACAGCTTGGCAGTTTCTCAAGACGGTAAAGATAGAGTGATCACATAACCCAGCAATTTCACAACTAGGTATCTGTCCAATGTGGACTTCCCAGGTGGCTCAGTGATAAAGAACCCACCTGCCAATGCAGGAGATGTGGGTTTGATCCCTGAGTCAGGACGATCCCCTGGAGAAGGAAATGGCAACCCACTTCAGTATGTTTGCCTGGAAAATTTTCCAGGGACAGAGGAGCCTGGCTGTCTATAATCCATGAGGTCGCAAAAGAGTCGGACATGACTTAGCAACTAAATAACAACAAATATTTTCGTTAGGAGTGACTGCTTAATAGATATAAGTGTTCTTTTGAGATGTTTAAAATATTCTAAAATTAGATTACAAAGATGGTTGCATAATTATGTGAATGTTGTTTTTGCTCAATTACTGAATTTCTCTTACTAGGTAGAGAGGAAGTACATGAGTGAGGAAATAAACCAGTAAGTTGCACTTATGTGACTCTGGGAATGTGCCTCTTTCAGGAATACGTGGCTGCAGCACTAAACATCCCAAGGAACAGAGTCGCCTGTCACACAAAAAGAGCTGGAGGAGCATTCGGGGGGAAAGTGAGCAAGCCTGCTCTGCTAGGAGCTGTCAGTGCCGTGGCTGCCAACAAGTAAGAGTTACAGTGGCCGCAGGGCAGATGCTACCTCTGTCCCCCCGGCCCCACACCCCAGCTTTCATCCCACTGATCATGGCCCTTCGTTTCTGAAGGGTATGGTTAACACGTGGGTGCAGGTGCAGAAAAACTGGACCCAGAGCCAGAGGGCCTGGGTGTAACCCCTGCTCTGCCCACTCATTCACAGGATCATCTTGGGCAAGTCACCTTGGTTTCCTCACCAGTGAAGTGGCAAAAGTAATAGCTACCTGTTTCCCAAGGTGGTTGTGTGAAATAAATGTAATCACTATAAATTTTGACTCACTGCACAGATGTAACTTGGGGTTACTTTTATGAGTTGCATTGACTTTCATTCATTTTAATGTTTGTTTCAAATCATTAAAATAAATCAAGCTGAGGTTGGCTGAGTGAAGGGAGGGTCAAAATCCCAACCTAATGAGGGGCATGTTTTTTCATGAAATAAATCAGGTCTGTTGCTGCCTGGAAATGTTCTTTTAGCCTCTGCATGTTCTGGATGAAATAACCAGACTCCAGGAATAACCAAACTTCTGTGAATTAACCTTGTAACTACTAAATTTCACTAAGATATATTCAGTTCAGTTCAGTTCAGTCGCTCAGTCGTGTCCGACTCTTTGCGACCCCATGAATCACAGCACGCCAGGCCTCCCTGTCCATTACCAACTCCCAGAGTTCACTCAGACTCACGTCCATCGAGTCCGTGATGCATCCAGCCATCTCATCCTCTGTCATCCCCTTCTCCTGCCCCCAATCCCTCCCAGCATCAGAGTCTTTTCCAGTGAGTCAACTCTTCGCATGAGGTGGCCAAAGTACTGGAGTTTCAGCTTTAGCATCATTCCTTCCAAAGAAATCCCAGGGCTGATCTCCTTCAGAATGGACTGGTTGGATCTCCTTGCAGTCCAAGGGACTCTCAAGAGCCTTCTCCAACACCGCAGTTCAAAAGCATCAATTCTTCAGCGCTCAGCCTTCTTCACAGTCCAACTCTCACATCCATATGTTACCGCAGGAAGAACCATAGCCTTGACTAGACGGACCTTAGTCGGCAAAGTAATGTCCCTGCTTTTGAATATGCTATCTAGGTTGGTCATAACTTTTCTTCCAAGGAGTGAGCGTCTTTTAATTTCATGGCTGCAGTCACCATCTGCAGTGATTCTGGAGCCCAAAAAATAAAGTCTGACACTATTTCCACTGTTTCCCCATCTATTTCCCATGAAGTGATGGGACCGGATGCCATGATCTTCGTTTTCTGAATGTTGAGCTTTAAGCCAACTTTTTGACTCTCCTCTTTCACTTTCATCAAGAGGCTTTTTAGTTCCTCTTCACTTTCTTCCATAAGGGTGGTGTCATCTGCATATCTGAGGTTATTGATATTTTCTCCCGGCAATCTTGATTCCAGCTTGTGCTTCTTCCAGTCCAGCATTTCTCATGATGTACTCTGTAGACATACTCCTTTTCCTATTTGGAACCAAACTGTTGTTCCATGTCCAGTTCTAACTGCTGCTTCCTGACCTGCATTCAGGACAAACCTAACTTACCCATGGTTATTGCGCCAAAAAGAAAGACTATGAATGTTCCAGCTCTTTGGCACTTCCCAACAATAGAGAAGACTATCCAGTAAGTACAGGTGTGTAGGCCTTGGGAGCACTCCCACAGAAGTGGGAGGAGTGTTCACTAGGCACTTTAAAAAGGAAGAGTGAATGCAGCCAGGAGAGGTTGACAAACGATCGGTTCTTAACCCTTTCAGCCTCCACATCCCACTTATGACAAATATATTATCCCCCTTTTAATGTCCCTGGATGAAATTCATAATAGTATAACCTGCTTACACATATAATTGCAAAATAATCATACAATTCCTTGATGTAACATAAAAAGAAATAAAAAGGAAGGAAACTTAACCAAATAATATGTTATTTCAATATCTGAATTCTCAGATGTAACTAAACCAAAATGATTACAGTAATAGGGGTTCTTTTCCCACATTTTAATACCCCCACAAATTTTCAAAATGTTAAGGCCTGCAACTACCCCCAACCCCACATTGAGAAACCACGAAACTGGATTCTCTTAAGCCTTCTTTCTTTATTTCAATGCATCTCCCCCATCATGAAGCATCCAGCAGATTAACAGAGTCATCTCCTACAGGACTGGCCGCCCAATACGGTTCATTCTGGAACGTGGTGATGACATGTTGATAACTGCTGGCCGCCACCCGCTGCTCGGAAAATACAAAGTGAGTGACAGCAACAATTTCAGGGAAGTGCTTAAAACACTGTCCAGTGATAACCAACCTATAGTACAGACAAGTTACTAAGTTCTGTGCCACTTGAAAGGGACATTGGGATGCTGCCTAAAACTGATCAGAACTTCCTGTTGCGTTCATGATCTACTTGGGCACCATCCTCGGTGTTCCTCTGGTGACTTTCACATCAAACCATGAGCAAAGCTGGGTATAGATCGACAGCTGTGATCAGACGTGTTTGTGTACAGCATGATCTGGTTGTAAAGGACTGTTGAGAAAACGGTTTACTTGTTCTATCACTTTTCAGATTGGATTCATGAACAACGGGGTGATCAAAGCTGCTGATATTGAATATTATATCAATGGCGGATGCACTCCTGATGAGTCTGAGCTGGTAAATAGGAAATACACCTTTCCCATAAGTTACCATTGCAATGTTCTTCTTATGAATGATCATCATACAAATTAGACAAATTCTGTGAAGCATTTTAGTTAGAGATGACATTTGGATAAGTGGTTTTGAATACTTGATAGATATGAAGTTTTGTATTGTTCTGCCTTAACTCAGGTGATGGAGTTCATGGTGCTGAGAAGTGAAAATGCATATTATATTCCTAATTTCCGGTGTCGAGGTAGACCTTGCAAAACAAATTTGCCATCCAACACTGCTTTCCGAGGATTTGGCTTCCCCCAGGCCATAGTGGTCGGTGAAGCTTATATAACTGCTGTGGCTTCTCAGTGTAACTTAACCCCTGAACAGGTAAGTCATCAGTCAGAACACCCTAACAAAATTCTGACATCGTTGGTTCAAATATATGTTGAATATCTATGTATATTAATAGATGATGTCAGCTTCTAGTCTTGAGGTGTCTGGTGCTAAAGAACCCATCTGCCAGTGCAGGAGACGTGGTTTCATTCCTGTGTACCAAGTCAATCATACAACTTATTAACCAAAACAACAAACAGCACTTCTGATTTTGTGGATATGCACAAAATGCATAATATGCACTTCTGGTCTAGACCAGCTCAACTAGAGTTTTATAGTCTAAACACAGTCTAAGCTGGCATGTTACATGGTCCTTGGGCTGATTAGTCTAGGGGATGTCTCAGCTGGGAAGGCTGTCTCTGCTTCACGCAGTTTCTCACCCTTAGGGAGGCTAGCCCAGATCAGTTCTCAAGGTGGCTCAGAGAATGAGTAGCAAGAATGTGGCAAGCCCTAGTGCACCAACACTTTTCAAGTCTCTGCCTATATTGTCCCATTGGCCAAACAAGTCTCATGGCCAATCCCAGAGTTGGTATGAAGCATCCAAGGGCATGAATAGAGAAAGTGGAATATTATGGCCATGTATACAAGCATTCTAGACAGTTCAAGATTTTGAGGAATTAATCTGAGAATGATTAAGAATAAGGAAAACCTGTGTATGAGTAAAAGGCTGTGGGATCAGAAGAATTTTGTCTCAGCACTAACAAACCTTGGGACAGAGTTCATAATAACAGTACCTGCTATTGCTCAGAGTGGTAAAGTTAACTGAGGAAATGCACTTAACCTACAACCTGGAGCATATGAAGTGTTCAATAGTGGTTTCTATTATTATTATCATTAAGTTTATACATGTATGTTTGCACTTACATATCCATAGCCATTTCAATACTTGTTTTGTTTTTCAGAAAGACTTTCTTCATCTCAGGTATATTGCAGAAATGCTTGCCTCACGTCAACAATAAACATATAGCCTTGAAATTCACTTTATTTCCCTGTCTTTCAGGTTAAAGAAATAAACATGTATAAGAGAACTAGCAGAACAGCCCATAAGCAGACATTTAATCCTGAGCCCTTGAGAAGATGCTGGGAAGAATGTCTGGAGAAGTCTTCCTTCTCTGCTAGGAAACTGGCTGCCGAGGAATTTAACAAAAAGAACCGCTGGAAGAAGAGGGGGCTTGCCGTGGTCCCCATGAAATTTACAGTTGGGATGCCCACAACCTTCTACAATCAGGTGAGGTCAAGACGGGCGTCCCTGGCAGACAGACATGATTGTCTCTCACAATCATGTGTGAGGAGGGATGGTCCCCTCCAGGGAGAGAAAGAAATGGGGCACTTTCCTATAGCAGGAAACACAGTGGATTTAGGCAAATGTTGGAAACCATTGGTATCGGAGCAGACCTGGGGCAATGCAGTCCCAGGGACCTTAGAAACAATCAACAGATAAAGTCCAGCTCAGGGGGTTAGGCCTTGGACTGGGCCCCGAAAGTGAATATTAGAGTATGGCATCAAATTTCAAATCCATGAGAGAACTGGAGGAAATAAGGATCCCTTCCTCTCTTTTCTAATTTCTCAATGACCACAGTCATTTGAAAGTAAGAGATTTCAAAAACACACGAGAATAGAGCTCTCCTATCCGTACGGAACCTGGAATTCCTATATTGAGGCTCAGTGACTACAATCCCTCCTTTTTAATTCCACCTTAAACAGTTTTTCATAGAGTTCTTATTCCTGATTTTTTTCTTTTGGCTTCTATTCCCATCAATCTCTGAAATATTCTCATAACCAAACCCATACAAAGACAGGTGCCCTTACTGGTATGAATGAGTTTTGGCCAAGCTGTCTTTTATTAAAACTACCTTTGATATACGCTCTTCCTCAGAGTCTACTAACAAGGTAGAAAGGCAAGTAAGAAGGGGGAGGGAAGGTCAGGAGACTTTGGAGCAGATGTTCAGTCTTTCCCCCAGGTAGTATCTCTCAAGCCAGAATAACAGATCTCCTTTAAAGGAAAACAAACGTATTCTTGTGGACTTTCAATGGTTGCTTATTATTTTTTTAAATATTTTTAACTGTGTGTAACCACAGAACAAAGAATAAGCTTCTTATAGTTCTTATGCTTTAATAAAATACAAATTTGTAAAATTAATAAAAATAGTACTGATAAATTCCAATAATGTTCAGAATAGTAACACTAACTTAATGTGGTAAATTATGTTGCTTTTCTAAATTAAATCCTCACTTACAAAATGATGATGGCTCTGTTGCCACTGCACAAGGCGTTTTGTATGCCAAACATGGCCAATTATCCCAATCACCTGAGAGGTTTTTAAAAAATGGGTATTTGAACTCCAAGTTCAACCTTCTGCTGAATTGGAATTTCCATAATGGGGCCCACACCCTCCCCCACCATGATTCTTAAGGTCAGTAGCATTGGGAAATTATTACAACATCCTGACTTTCTTCCAGCTCTTCTAGTATCCAGGGCGGGTTGTGCCTGGAAATTGACTTATCCAAGTTCCCATTTGTTTTTAAAATTAATCTTCATGTTTAGGAAGGAACAAACAATAGAGTATTGTGCAGGTTGGGGCTTTGGAGACGCAACACGCAAACCAACCACACAATGCCTCCAGTGGGCAGGACACATGTGGGAATGCGGCTAAGCCACACTTCATGCCTCTGCACTAGTGTTTGCAAGCCTGGGGCTTATTGACAGGGCTTGTCTGTAGCTATCTGTAAAGGCTTTCCTCTCCAGTATAAACAATGAGAGGTTGGCTCATTGAAGTAAAGCCATTCATCGGGTAACCTCAGCTAAACTCATGGCAACACTTGGCTACGTCAGTGTCCAAACTGGTATTATAATTACTGTCCCCAGGCTGCTGCTCTTGTCCACATCTATCTCGATGGATCTGTCTTGGTGAGTCACGGTGGCTGTGAACTGGGACAAGGCCTTCACACCAAAATGATCCAGGTGAGATACGTATCCCTTCTCTCCACTGTGGAAGAGCATCGCTGGACCTCAACCTTGTCTGCCTGTGCTGTCCTAAACTAGGTGTCCTAGGGTGACTGTACTGCTGCGTAGCTACCGCGAAAGAGGCATAAATGAAAACAGATTCTTCGCTAGGCCACAAAGAAAACCGCGTCTGCTTCACAGTGCCATTTAAAATCTTCCGAATTATATAATCAACATATGAAATCACCAATGTCCCCTTAAATGTTCATCAGTACAGGGTAGCCAGGTTTTATACTCAGTTCAAAAAAAGAATTAAAAGGTTTTTAACTTGTGGGGAGGGAGAATTAAAGTCAATGAAATAAATAGTATTTTTCTTCTGCTCCTGGCAGGTGGCGAGTCGTGAACTGAACATCCCTGAGTCGTATATTCACCTGTCTGAGACGAACACCACCACGGTTCCCAATGCGACCTTCACAGCTGGCTCAATGGGGGCAGACATCAACGGGAAGGCCGTGCAGGTGACTTTTTTTCATTTCTCAGTCACCCAGGGCACTGTGCTGGAAGGGATCTTGTCCCATCCCTTCTTTTATGGAATATGAAACTGAGGCCAAGAAGGATTAAGCAAGTGGTTCTAGATCTCTCAGCTAATCACTGGCAGAACCAAGACTCCAAGTGGTTCCAGCTCCCTCTGTGGGCTTCTCTCCTCTCCCTTGAATAAAATCTACCTCTAATTGTTCTAATAACTCTAAGATCACTTAAAATCCATTTTGGGGGGCTTTGCCGCATGGCATGCAAGATCTTATTTCAAGTAGGGATTGAAACCATATGCCCTTGCTGTGGAAGCGCAGAGTCCTAACCACTGGACCACCAGGAAAGTCCCCATTGGTCTCTTTTATCTCATTTCAGTAATTTAAATGTCCAATCCAAAATTCCAAAATGTACTTTAAATTCCACTGTCTTTGCTACTTCCCAGCTTGGGCCTGCAGGCAGAAAGGGGCAGGCATGGCTTCTCTCCATTTCTCTCCCTACCCTTTCCCCCCTGCCACCATCCCCTTTTCAATCTAGAGATTAGAGGTTAGCCAGAGTTGGAAGGCAGGGCAACAGAAATTATTTCATAACAGTTATAGAGTCACCAAAAAATACATACAAGAATAAGATTGCTTTCAAAAATCAGTGAGTAAAGTACAGCTTACAACATGAAAACTTCGTTTATTAATAGAACTATGTGGATATTCCTGGGCCACCTTTGAGACAAAATAAAATCCTTCATCTGAAGTCTAAAAATGTAGTTCTCAAAACGAAGCCTTCCCACACACTGCCTTCCACTGTCTGATTTGCACAGAGCTGTGTTCAGCAGATCCAGAGAGAGCTACTTGGGAGGAAAGGAGGGGCAGTTTGTCACCCAGTTGCCATCAGGCCTCCTACAGTTTTGCAGTGGGCTTCCATGGTAGGTTGATTACGAAGAGCTTTCAAGGTTCACAGCTTCCCAAGGCTCTAGACTATTTGTCAGCCAACCATCATGCCAGATTTTCAAAAGAATCATGTGGAGCAGATGCTGGGGCTTCATTGGCTGCCAAGAAGACAGTGGCTCTAGCCCTGGTGTAAATAGGCTGTCCATTGGCTGAGGAAAGTGAAGTTGTTAATTTCAGAACACCAGAATTCTTTTTTAAATCTCAAGTCATTTATATGGGAGTAAACCTGCCTCTTGAGAAACTTATATGCAGGTCAGGAAGCAACAGTTAGAAGTGGACATGGAACAACAGACTGGTTCCAAATAGGAAAAGGAGTACATCAAGGATGAATATTGTCACCCTGCCTATTTAACTTATATGCAGAGTACATCCTGAGAAACGCTGGGCTGGAAGAAGCACAAGCTGGAATCAAGATTGCCGGGAGAAATATCAGTAACCTCAGATATGCAAATGACACCACCCTTATGGCAGAAACTGAAGAGGAACTAAAAAGCCTCTTGATGAAAATGAAAGAGGAGAGTGAAAAAGTTGGCTTAAAGCTCAACATTCAGAAAACGAAGATCATGGCATCTGGTCCCATCACTTCATGGCAAATAGATGGGGAAACAGTGGAAACAGTGTCAGACTTTATTTTTGGGGGCTCCAAAATCACTGTGGATGGTAACTGCAGCCATGAAATTAAAAGACGCTTACTCCTTGGAAGAAAAGTTATGACCAACCTAGATAGCATATTCAAAAACAGAGACATTACTTTGCCAACAAAGGTCCGTCTAGTCAAGGCTATGGTTTTTCCAGTGGTCATGTATGGATGTGAGAGTTGGACGGTGAAGAAAGCTGAGCGCCGAAGAATTGATGCTTTTGAACTGTGGTGTTGGAGAAGACTCTTGAGAGTCCCTTGGACTGCACAGGAGCACGTGGTTAGGGTGCCAGTAAGGGGAAGAACAGCTGAGCTTCAGACAGGCAGGATCTCTGACACTCATGTTTGTCTTGAATGCGGCACTCTTGTAGAAGGTATCCCTTGGTAATGAGGTCAGTATTGAAAATTGAATGAGCCAGCAAAGGCAGATAAATGAAAACAGGGATCTCCCTGATACTCGAAAAGCCAGAGGACATTTCCCAAAGACGAGAAGACAGAACAGAAGAAACAGAAACCAAGAGAGGGTGTGAGCGGGGCTCTGAGTCTGAGAGGAGTAACTGAGGGCAGACAAGTAAACAGATTTGCATTTGAATTGAGTGGAAGCCAAGCTGAGGCCCACCGACACCTGGGGATCAGTAGGGGTAATCTTAAGGGTCTGAGATTTCATCTCAATAATTTTTATTTTCATGTCAATGAAAATCTTTGAACAATTAAAGCAAGCATATTTTGCATCATCAGAATGACCACTTTATAAGTGGAGTATTGCCACGAGATCTCTTTGTCAACATTTGGGACCAAGGTAACAATAGCAGAGATAGACTTGATATATGAATGATGTTTCCTGGCCCAGTGAATAGCAAATGATGGCAAAGTATGAAGTGCAAAATAAAAATCCATAGCAATTTAAATAAGAGAGAAAATTGATCCGTCAATTGGCATGCACTAGGCACGTGAACTCCGAAGTATGTATGCCTCAGCACTCCAGACCTTTCTTCATTCCAAGCAGCACTTTAGCTTCAGAAAAACAAGATCAGCAACCCACTAAATTAATGTTATTCTGAATTTTATTGGTCTATAGATTGGTTTGCACGCTTTGTTGTTTTATTTTTGCTTTAGAGTTATCAAAGAGCTATAACTATACACAGGCTCTAACTTTATGTTAACACATATTTAAACAAGATGATGATAAAAATAATTTTCAGTCAACACCTCAGGAGCCACAAGGATGTCTGTCTCCCTCTGAGGGGTTCCATCTGTGAATCACGTTTAAGAAGCCCTGCCCAAAGGACTAGGAATCAGGTTCTCAAAACCGATTGTCTACATTTGAATTGAGTATTTTGCTGTTCCCTGAGGCCTTCATTTCTGATATTTCAAATATTTCTTTTTAGAATGCCTGCCAAATTCTTAAAGCCAGTCTTCAGCCAGTCATCAGGAAAAACCCTAAGGGAAAGTGGGAGGAGTGGGTAAGTGTTCTCTTTATCACTCCTGCCCGGAAAAGGGCAGATACACCCAGGTGGGCCAAATCCTGCGTGCACGGACCAGTTTGTGGTGCCCTTTCAAGAACAAAACATTTCTTAACATTACTTCTGCTTTCCAAAAGAGTAAGAGATGTCTGTGTTCACTGCAACGTGACTTTATTCCAGAGCCCAGTCTCTCACAGAGCACGATGGCAGCGTAAGTAATGTGTCAGTCACTCAGTTGTGTCTCTTTGTGACCCCATGGACTGTAGCCCACCAGGTTCCTCTGTCCATGGAATTATCCAGGCCAGAATACTGGAGTGAGTTGCTATTTCCTTCTCCAAGGGATCTTCTCTACCCAGAGATAGAACCCAGGTTTCCTGCCTTGCAGTCAGATTCTTTACCATCTGAGCCTCCAAGGGAGTGACGATGACAGCATAGGGTCTAAACTGAAACACCCAGTATTGCTGCCCTGACCGTCACTGCCCAGGTGCCCTGCGCCTGTCCCCTGGCGCCTCAAGGCCTTGGCTTTCTCACCAGAGCAATGGAGATGATAGCAGTCCTAATATCAAGAGATTACTCTATTGTAATAACTTTATAATAATTATTTAATTAATATAATTATATTAAATATAATAAGCTATATTTAATTAATATAATGATTAATTATTTTGTTTTTATTATTATAGCCATTAGTAGTATTATTCCCAGCCCCACCCAGTTTATTCCAGGAGGGAAGCTGACATAATACACTGAGACAGCCATTCAAATTATTTGGGAAAAAGTCAGGGTAAGCATACATACATGAAAAAAAAAAAGAATACATACATGCATATACACATATACATGTAGGTGGCTCAGAGGTTAAAGCATCTGCCTCCAGTGCAAGAGACCCGGATTTTATCCCTGGGTCTGGAAGATCCCCTGGAGAAAGAAATGGCAATCCACTCCAGTATTCTTGCCTGGAGAATCCCATGGATGGAGAAGCCTAGTAGGTTACAGTCCACGGGTCGCAAAGCGTCAGACACGACTGAGCGACTTCACCTCACCTTATATGTTTGTATAAAAATGGATATACGTACCTGTGTGCGTCCAGTGTGCACACATATGTAAGCGCATGAATGCGGCCTAGCCCGTTTTCTAATTTAAAAAGCTAAAAAGGGTGCAAAAAATAATAAACTTCATACTACAATCTCAAAAAATAGAGTCCCGGAGTATAGCCAGCAGCTGCCTTTAAGCGCCTCCCTTGGAAAGCCTGACCTGTGGCTTGTATGGGCGTGAGTCTCACTCCAGGGGAACACAGATACAGAGCTCAGTGCAAACCAGAAGCAAGCCCCTCATGGAAGGCCTTTCTCGTTGCTTTCCCCAGACTTTTATTTCTTTGTAACCAATCATCTCTTCCAGATTTCGGAAGCCTACGAAGAATCCATCAGTCTCTCCACTACTGGATATTTCAAGTAAAGGACATTCTTGTTTTGGCTTAGATTCCACTTAGGCAAGGATGGTGTGCGCTCAGCTATCTGACCAAGTGCTCTGAGAGCCCTGGAGCTCTTCTGGGCCCCTTGTCAACCCTCAGCCCTGGGTCATGGGGTGTGAAGGGAGGTGGGGGAGGGCCAAGGATTCCCAGAGGCCTCCATGCTATTAACCAACCAGAAGGGACACCGTAGCTCCCTAAGTGCCACTCTGGCCATGCCAGCAACCGTGCACTGGAGGGCAGGGTTGGGACACCAGTGGGCCTTCTCCCACGTCTGCGGCGGTTCTCTTGCAGCTCTGATCACTACCACCCCACTCTCAGGAAATGGGAAGAGAGGCATCAGCCCCAGGGTGGGTGCTCTCTTCATCTCCAGGACCCAGAGCTCAGCGGGCATTCAGTCCACTAGTGGGGAAAATGCCTTTTCTTTTCATTCCTGACTTCTCTTCTCAGAGGCTACCAGACAAATATGGACTGGAAGAAGGGGGAAGGTGACGCTTTCCCATATTTTGTTTATGGAGCATCCTGTTCCGAGGTTGAAGTCGACTGTCTCACAGGGGCTCATAAGGTAAAGAGTGACGTTTGTGTTCACCATCTTCACAAACATTGTTTTCTGTGTATAAAGATTCTCCCAGTGGGAGAACCAGGGACAGATACATAATTTGAGTCCAGATCTATTTTAAGTAAACAGCATTTCCCATTGTGCATTTTCTCTCATGTGTTTTCAGCTCCTTAGGACTGACATCTTCATGGATGCTGCTTTCAGCATAAACCCAGCTGTGGACATTGGACAGGTGTGTGATACCAGAGCCGCTGCCACAGAGGCTTTTGGTCGGTTCCCTTTAGAAAATTCTTTCCCAGAGTCCTCTAAATGTTGTTTATGCCTGATACAAGTATTCTACAATATGTAGTATATACTGCACACACAAATAGATAAGATATTGGAAGAATATTCAAGAAAAAGTTCTTTTCTTCAGTGGTTGCCTTTATAGCAGGAATATGTATGATTTCTAATTTAGCCTCAGTTCTGTTCAGTTCAGTTGCTCAGTTGCGTCTGACTCTTTGTGACCCCATGGACTGCAGCGCACCAGGCTTCCCTCTCCATAACCAACTCCCAGAGCTTGTTCAAATTCATGTCCATCAAGTTGGTGATGCCATCCAACCATCTCATCCTCTGTCATCCCCTTCTCCTCCTGTCCTCAATCTTTGCCAGCATCAGGGTCTTTTCAGATGAGCCAGTTTTTCGCATCAGGTGGACAGTGTATTGGAGTTTCAGCTTCAGCATCAGTCCTTCCGATGAATATTCAGGACTGATTTCCTTTAGAATAGACTGGCTTGATCTTGCAGTCCAAGGGACTCTCAAGAGTCTTCTCCATCAAGGATCAATTCTTCGGCACTCAGCTTTCTTTATGATCCAACTCTCACATCCATACATGACTACTAGAAAAACCGTAGCTTTGATTATATGGACCTTTGTCAGCAAAGTAGTATCTCTGCTTTTTAATATGCTGTCTAGGTCATAGTTTTTCTTCCAAGGAGAAAGCGTCTTTTAATTTCATGGCTGCAGTCACCATCTGCAATGATTTTGGAGCCTGAGAAAATAGTCTGTCACTGTTTCCATTGTTTCCATGAAGTGATGGGACCAGATGCCATGATCTTTGCTTTTTGAATGTTGAGTTTTAAGCCAGCTTTTTCACTCTCCTCTTTCACTTTCACTAAGAGGCTCTTTAGTTCCTCTTCACTTTCTGTCCTAAAGGTGGTGTCATCTGCATATCTGAGGTTATTGATATTTCTCCCAGCAATCTGATTCCAGCTTGTGCTTCATCCAGCCTGGCATTTCGCATGATGTAGTCTGCATATAAGTTAAATAAGCAAGCTACAGTATACAGCCTTAACATACTTCTTTCCCAATTTGGAACCAGTCCATTGTTCCATGTCCAATTTTAACTGTTGCTTCTTGATCTGCCTACATATTTCTCAAGGCAGGTAAGGTGGTGTGGTATTCCCATCTTTTGAGGAATTTTCCAGTTTGTTGTGATCCACACAGTCCAAGGCTTTAGCATAGTCAATGAAGCAGAAGAAAATGTTTTTCTGGAATTCTTTTGCTTTTTTGATGATCCAACGGATGTTGGCAATTTGATCTCTGGTTTCTCTGCCTTTTCTAAATCCAGCTTGAACATCTAGAAGTTTTTGGTTCATGTATTGTTGCAGCCTAGCTTGGAGAATTTTGAGCATTACCTTGCTAGCATATGAGATGAGTACAATTGTGTGGTAGTTTAAACATTCTTTGACATTGCCTTTCTTTGGAATTGGGATGAATACTGACCTTTTCCAGGCCTGTGGCCACTGCTGAGTTTTCCAGATTTGCTGGCATATTGAATGAGCACTTTCACAGCATCATCTTTCAGGATTTGAAACAGCTCAGTTGGAATTCCATTACCTCCACTAGCTTTGTTCATAGTGATGCTTCCTAAGGCCCACTTGACTTCACATTCCAGGATGTCTGGTTCTAGATGAGTGATCACACCGTCATGGTTATCTGAGTCATTAAGATCTTTTTTGTACAGTTCTTCTGTGTATTCTTGCCACCTCTTCTTAATATCTTCTGCTTCTGTTAGGTCCATACTGTTTCTGTCCTTAATTGTACCCATCTTTGCATGAAATGTTCCCTTGGTAACTCTAATTTTCCTGAAGAGATCTGCTAAGAGACCTTGAAGCGACTGCTGCTAAGTCGTTTCAGTCATGTCCAACTCTGTGTGACCCCATAGACAGCAGCCCACCAGGCTCCTCTGTCCACGGAATTCTCCAGGCAAGAATACTGGAGTGGGTTGCCATTTCCTTCTCCCTGAAGAGATCTCTAGTCTTTCCCATTCTGTTGTTTTCCTCTATTTCTTTGTATGGATCACTTAAGAAGACTTTCTTATCTCTCCTCGCTATTCTTTGGCAGCCTGCATGCAGATGGGTATATCTTTCCTTTTCTCCTTTGCCTTTAGCGTCTCTTCTTTTCTCAGCTGTTTGTAAGGCCTCCTCAGACAGCCACTTTGCCTTCGCATTTCTTTTCCTTGGGGATAGTTTTGATCACTATTTTCTGTACAATGTTATGAACCCCCATCTGTAGTTCTTCGGGCACTCTATCAGATCTAATCCCTTGAATCTATTTGTCCCTTCCACTGTATAATCATAAGGGATTTGATTTAGGTCACACCTGAATAGTCTAGTGGTTTTCGCTACTTTCTTCAATTTAAGTATGAATTTTGCAATAAGGAGTTCATGATCTGAGTCACAGTCCTCAGTGGACATTAATATGTTCATAATTAGGAACATTATATAAATACCTAATAGAAAGGTACAACAGTGTTCATATTAATATTGGTTTTAAGTAGACCACATTGTAGCAAAATATAAGGGAAAAAGAGATGCTTAAAGTTTTTCCCCTCTTGCTGAATTTCTGATTTTTATCTCACAAATAAAATGAACATGACCAAAGGCTTTTTAAATTTAGAGTTAAAACCTTTCCAGCCATTTGCATAACTTTGCTTTTTTCCTAGCCTGTTACTCACAGTGTGTTCCCACAAACCAGCAGCATCAGCCCACCGGAAACCTACCAATCAGCCCCAGGTGATAGGGAGTCGGCTAGTGCCATTCCACACCTGAGGAACAGTCTACACAGGCTGAGCAGCTTGGCTTCACGCCCAACACACCTGCGGTGCTTTCATATGCAAACAGCTTCCCACTGTACTAAGTCCTAGGAGACTGGTTTATATAGATTGATGTACTTTATAAGAGATGGGCCACTGGGTATATCTCAAAATGTGATCCTCAGAGTCTGCAACAGAAGACCTGTAGAGTTTATTGGAAATGAGGATCCCTGGCCCACCCAGGTCCAGACTAGCTCCATCATAACCTTGCTAGGCTGGGACTGGATTCCCCACATTTTTAAAAAATTACTTATTATAATTGGAGACTAATTACCTTACAGCATTGTGGTGGTTTTTGCCATACATTGGCATGAATCAGCCACGTCTGTACATGTGGCCCCCATCCTGAGCCCCCCTCCCTCCTCCCGCCCCATCCCATCCCTCTGGGTTGTCCCAGTGCACCGGCTTTGAGTGCCCTGTTTCATGCATCGAACTTGGACTGGTCATCTATTTCACATATGGTAATACACATGTTTCAATGCTATTCTCTCATATCATCCCACCCTTGCCTTCTTCCACAGAGTCCAAAAGTCTGTTCTTTATATCTGTATCTTTTTTGCTGTCTCACATATAGGGTTATTGTTACCATCTTTCTAAATTCCATGTATATGCGTTAATATATTGTATTGGTGTTTCTCTTTCTGACTCACTTCACTCTGTATAATAGGCTCCAGTTTCATCCACCTCATTAGAACTGATTCAAATGTGTTCTTTTTAATAACTGAGTAATATTCCATTGTGTATATGTACCACAGCTTTCTTACCCATTCATCTGTCTATGGACATCTAGGTTGTTTCCATGTCCTGATTAACGTAAACAGTGCTGCAATGAGCATTGGGGTACATGCGTCTCTTTTAATTTTGGTTTCCTTGGTGTATATGCCCAGCAATGGGATTGCTGGGTCCTATGACAGTTCTATTTCCAGTTTTTTAAGGAATCTCTACACCGTTCTCCATAGTGGCTGTACTAGTTTGCATTCCCACTAACAGTGTAAGAGGGTTCCCTTTTCTCCACACCCTCTCCGGCATTTATTGTTTGCAGACTTTTTGATAAGCAGCCATTCTGACCGGCGTGAGATGGTATCTCATTGTGGTTTTGGTTTGCATTTCTCTAATAATGAGTGATGTTGAGTATCTTTTCACGTGTTTGTTAGCCATTTGTATGTCTTCTTTGGAGAAATGTCTGTTTAGTTCTTTGGCCCATTTTTTGATTGGGTTGTTTATTTTTCTGGAATTGAGCTGCATGGGCTGTTTGCATATCTTTGAAATTAATTCTTTGTCAGTTGCTTCATTTGCTATTATTTTCTCCCATTCTGGAGGCTGTCTTTTCACTTTGCTTATAGTTTACTTCATTCTGTATAACAGACTACTCTAGGTTCAATGAATTGAGAGATTAGCATAGAAACAGACATTACCATATGTAAAATAGATAGCTAAAGGGAAGTTGTTGTATAACACAGAACACCCAATCTGATATTCTGTGACAGATTTTGCTTTACACAAAAGCACTTTTAACCTGAAATTCACTGCAAGCAGGTAAGGTTTAGGAACCGCAAGCCCCACCTCCCATTCCCTTTTCTTCCCCTTCTTCCCTGCTCATTCCTGCCTCTTTATTGTTAAGCAGAGGCAGAAAGGGAGAGGTCATGATCAGGAAAATCTTGCATTTTTTCCATTGGAAAAGGAAAGAAAACCACAAGTGGGTTAGACTGCCACTCTTGGAATTTGATCTTTTCCTTAGGAACAAGCATTTGGAAACACTCAAATTTAGTGTTTAAATTTGTTTACCTTATTCTGTAATTTTACGTTTCAATAAAATGCAAACTGTACTTCAATTTTTAACCTTCAGGAAGATACCCCTTTTAAACAAGACCTTCATTTTCCTAAGAACACAATCATTTGTAAATAGGACACAGCACGGCTTTAATTTAAAAATATTTAATTTAATAAAAATATTTCTTCCAGCCCACCTTGTTTAACTGATCTACTCTCCATAGCAATTTATAAAGGGAAATAATGAAATGCAGAAATTATAATAAATACAGTGTCATGGTTCCATTTCTAGTTCATGTTCCCTTAATGTTAGCGTCTTTATTTTTTTAAATTGCTTTCAACTGCTTTTTTTAATTGGAGGATAATTGCTGTACAATGTTGTGTTGGTTTCTGCCATACAACAAGGTGGATCAGCCATAAGTATACATACATCCCCCTCCCTCTTGAGCCTCCCTTCCACCCTCACCCCATCCCACCCCTCTAGGTTGTCACAGAATATCAGGTTGGGTGTTCTGAGTTATACAACAACTTCCCTTTAGCTATCTATTTTACATATGGTAATGTCTGTTTCAATGCTAATCTCTCAATTCATTGAACCTAGAGTAGTCTGTTATACAGAGTGAAGTAAGTCGGAAAGAGAAAAACAAATATCATATATTCACCCATATATATGGAATCTAGAAAAATGGTACTGATGAACTTCTTTGCAGGGCAGGAATAGAGAGGCAGACACAGAGAACAGACTTGTGGACCTGAGAGGGGAAGGAGAAGGTGGGACAAGTTAAGAGAGTAGCTTCTTTTACAACTAATTCAACAGACATTTACCGAGAACCCATGTACCAAGCACCATGAATAAGAACAGAATACAGGAAGGTCAGGCCCCAGTGTACTTACAAGCTAGTGAGAGTGAAGCAAGAGCAAGAACAGAACAGGGAGTATACAGGGAAAATGCCCTCTGATCCCACCTTGATAGGGTAACTTGTTCAAGATGCTGTGAACCTGGATGAGGCAATTCCTAAGTCCACCCAGGATGGACTTGGATGGTTGGAGGACCCAAAAGTCTCCCAAGAGGCAGTTGTTCTTTGACTGGACTTGGAGGATGAATTGGCATTTGCCAGGTGGTCAAGCTGAGTGGTGAACGATGAAGAGAGTATACTGCTTTACAAAGACTTGGAGGTCCTGGGAATTCCTGGTGGTCCAGTGGTTAGGACTTGGTGCTTTCACTGTCCTGACCTGGGTTCAATTCCTGGTTGGGAAACTAAGATCCCAAAGCCTCATGGGCGTGGCCAAAAAAATACACACACACACACACAAACCATCAAGACTTGGAGATCTGAATGAATCTGGTGGATTTGGCACGTTACCCAAAATTTGAGAAGTGTCAGGTCCCTGGAGGGTGGGGTCTCTGGTGAGGAGAGCTGGGGATGAGATCAGGCTACCTCTGGATGGCAGGCTCCAGATCCTGGGGACCATTCATAAAGCCACCACAGTGCCTTCAAGAGTGGCTTACTATAGTGCAGAGCTCCCTTTTCAGTCACATTGGAACACTTATTCAACCAATATCACATACTTATGAACTGGAATTTTTGCCGGTAGATTGAAGGAGCATTTGTCCAAGGCATGGGATTCTATACCACAGAAGAGCTGAAATACTCCCCAGAAGGTGTGCTTTACTCTCGGGGTCCAGATGACTATAAAATCCCCACCGTCACTGAAATACCTGAAGAGTTCAATGTCACTTTGGTGCGTTCCCGAAATCCCATCGCCATCTACTCGTCCAAGGTAAGAACCCGAGACCTCTATGAGTTTGTTAGGGCTGCCCTAACAAAACACTACAGACTGGGTTGCTTAAACTGTGGAGATACATTTTCTCACAGTTCTGGACGTTGGGGTCCAAGATGAAGATGTGATTTCTTTTGAAGCCTCTCTTTGGCTGGCAGATGTACACTTTCCCCCCATGCCTTTATATGATCATGGGTTTATCATATACTAAATGTGCCTCTGTGTCATTTTTATTCTTAAAAGGACACCAGTCATACTGGATTGGGGTCTACCCTAAAAACCTCATTCCTTAATTATATTAAACCTAATTATCTTAGATTTAATTATCTTAAACTTAATTATCTCTCTAAAGACCTTATCTCCAAATATGGTCACAGTCTGAGGTAGTCAAGGTTAAGACTTCAGCATCTGAATTTGAGGAGGCACAATTCATCCCATAACAACCTACTCTGTCAATAAATCGTAAAATAGTGACTTCCCTGGTGGGCCAGTGGCCAAGACTCTGTGCTCCCAATGCAGGGGGTCAGGGTTTGACCCCTGGTCAGGGAACCAGATCCTCCATGCAGCAACTGGGAGGATTTACATGGTACAACTAAAGATTCTGTGTACCACGACTAAGGTCCAGCACAGCCAAATAAATAAAAATAATTTTTTTTAGAAAAAGAAATATGAGCAATCCCGTGAATTAATTTATCCCTTACAATTGCAAATACCAAAAGAAGAAGGAAAAAAAAGCAAACATTCACTGACTTCAGAAGCCCAAGTAGAGTCTTCACTCTTGGGTTGTTGTTCAGTTGCTCTCAGGAGAGATTATGAAATGAGTTTGAATCAGACAAGAAGGGCCAAGGAGTAAGCAGACATCTTGGGTCATTAGGCTAATCGCCACCATGAGATTAAACTGAAGTAGACATATTTCACCGGCCCTGGACCTTCTTTTCTGCAACCTTCCCTGCCCTCCAGACTCAAGTCTTTCTTATCGACACTGCCTCTCCCCTCACTCTCCCCAAGTCAGGATAAACTTTCACACCAGCTTCTCACTGACAGCTTACTCTGAGGTGTTAATGCCACAAATACAGGAGGTGTTGACCCCAGGCTCCATAGAACCAATGAGCTCTCACTGGCTCATAAAGACTTAGGGCAAGGTGCTCAAACACGTGTGGAAAACATACAGCTTCTCCAACTGAAGTTCTGTTCTAGGCCCACATCTGGCCAGACAGATGGCAACTTTAACCTCAGGCTTTCAGAGAATTCCCTTTCTTTATTAGGAGTAGGTCAGGTTGGGAGGAAGGTGAGACTTCCTGTCCCAATGGTCTCTACCTCCACTTCACCAGACATTGACCAGGGACATCGCTAATGACCATCCCGACACAGGGCACAGCCCTCAGGACCTAGCCACCTCTCTGCCCGGTCTACTACCTGCTCTCCCCACCTCCCCTCTCCTCAGAGGAAAACCCTCTTTCTGCCAGCTCCCCCTCTCCCCCTCTCCCCCGCATTTGCTTCAGAGAGAACACCACAGCCTGGGATAGCCTTTATCTGCTTGGGCCCTTGGACCCATCTCTCCACTAAGGCCCTGGACACAGACCAAGGACCAGAACACATTGAAGAAAGAAAGAAGAAAAATTAGTAAAAAGAAGCATTGCTGAATTATTCAGCATGTAATGCCACCACATTGTTCATTCAAAAGCACCCAACACACAGTCAGGGAAGTTAACACATACAAAGACTTCCACAGTCCACCCTCCAGGGGCAACCATCTCACTGTCTTTCAAGCTCAGCTACAAATATTATTGTTGTTTTGTTGTGGTCTTGAGTTCAGTGAAAATAGTCTGGAGCTGCAGTTGGAGTATCCTAGAGGCCCTGAGGGCTTCTGTCTCCAGAACTTTACCTGGGGCGAGGGGGTGCGGGGGGGGGGTGGGTGCGGTGGGGGGGCTCAGGGAGAGACATTTTAGCTGCCCACTGTCCTGATGCCCCTGGGACATTTCCATGAGCCACTCTGAGGAGGACCCCACACACACAAATCAGCAGGCAGGGGAGTGATGGCGGGAGTGGGAAGGGTGGGAAGCAGGGGGGTAGGGTGGGAATTCGATTCTGGTAATTTTGATGCAATACATTCAGAAGGTTGTAAAGTCAGGAGGAGTGAGTGTGTGTGTGTACACAAATTAGCCCTAAAAGAACCGTGCAATTCTGACAGCCTTTTACCCTCCTTCTCAGGGGTTAGGTGAGGCTGGAATGTTCCTGGGATCCTCTGTGTTGTTCGCCATATATGATGCCGTGGCTGCTGCCCGCAGAGAGAGGGGGCTGACCAAGACTTTCACCCTGAGTAGCCCAGCAACCCCTGAGTTGATTAGAATGACTTGTGTGGATCAGTTCACTGACATGGTAAGGCTGGTGAGGAGAGCTCCCTGTTAGAATCACCCCTTATGTGAACTTCCAGGTTCTTGGTATGGACCTGACAACCATGTAGACATTACAGGGCAAGCTCATCTTTTCCACTGAAAATCCTCATTCTGGCTTCACTTACTACTTATATGCTTCAAACTGCAAATACAGCTGCAAAGTGAGCGACCCTCTTCAAATGATGGTTTAAAGTTTCGGATCCCAAATAAAAGCACACAACGGACCCAGTGCTCATATCAAATGGACATGCTAGGTTACTTTAAACATTTTGTAAGATGAAATTGATGTGCTATTTTCATTACCTTAATAACTAAATTAGATTAAATAGATATCAGATCTGGTCAATTATTCTGAAAATATCTGTTAAGCAAACTAATAAAAATAATTTAAATGAAACTATCAAGTCACAGGGCTTCCCAGGTGGCACTAGTGGTGAATAACCTGCCTGCCAATGCAAGAGATATAAGAGACACGGGTTCATTCCCTGGGTTGGGAAGATCCCCTGGAGGAGGGCATGGCAACACGCCAGTATTCTTACCTGCAGAATCTCATGGACAGAGACTAGCGGGTTACAGTCCACAGGGGTGCAAAGAGTCAGACATGACTGAAGTGACTTAGCATGCACGCACATCAAGTCACTGGGCACTCTTTGATATGCCCTGTAATCACACCCTAATAGATCATAGGTGCATTTTCCAGCTGCTAGAAATACATCTAGCACTATCATCAGAGACTGTTTCTATACTGAACTACTTACTGCAGCCCAAATGAGTCCCTGGTGTAAAATTAAATTGCCTCAAGAGGGAGGAGATACATGTGTACTTACAGCTGATTCATGTTGCTATACGGCAAAAACCAACACAACACTGTAAAGCAATTATCCTCCAATTAAAAACTTTTGTAAGAATTAGATTGCACTTTATGCCTTTGAAATCACAGGGCTTCTGAATAACATGCATCTTATCCCAAACATAAGAAGTATATGAGAATAAGGAGATTTAAAACTCAAGGATTGAAAGAAATATGAAAATTATCTAATTTTAATAAAAATAAAATGGATATTGACTTTCCTTTTTTTAAAAAAATGTGTCTTCTGAATTATAACTTATTTCATATAACAATATTTTATTGATAATTTTTTCTTTTGATCTTCTTTAGATCCCCAGAGATGATCCATCAACATTTACACCTTGGTCCATCCATGTGTCTTAATCCTCAGAAAATGTATTTTCCTCAAAAAATGCAACAATACATGTTTGACCTGAAAATTTTCAAACCTAAGCAAAATGTAGGTTGGCCCCCAATTGTCAAGGGTAATTTTAGCATCTTTTCATTATTCTCTGTGATTTAGGCCACTGTACGATTATGTTTTAGGATTCACATTTTCACCAATATGTATAAGGAAGTTTAGAATCAAAAATTCTTCTTTCCATTTGTATTATCATTAATAAATACAGCATCAGAATTTTCAACAGTGGTGGAGTTTTCATTACCCAACAACTCAATAGAGACTGCTCGTACTTTGTTCTACACAAGTCTACTCACCCCCAAAATCATTCACCCCAAAAACTCTTGGGATTCCCCAAAGCCAGTGGTGTGCTTGTAGTAGCCAGTTCCTCTCGAAAAATCAATGATTTGTTTTATTTGCCAATTTCCACATTGTAAATACCCCACGTCAGCCAACTCCAAACTGCAGACAAGAGGTCTCTGAAGGCAGAGTTGGAAGAGATGCTTGAAACCTGCTCGTGATCTCCAACTTGAAAGCCCACCACAACCCTTGGTTCCTGCCGTTCCTCCCATGCAGCCCATGTAGATGAGGCTTAGAGAGGCAAACTATCCAGAGCCTCCAGCTGGTCCTCATCTGCCATGAGCCACGCACATGGTACCGTGTCTTCCTTACCTGGGAAACAGCACAGAGTAAAACTGCAATCTCAGATCACCCCGGTGTCCCTTCTTTTGGCTGAGTGTCTAAAAGGTGAAATCAGAGCCCCCTTGCTTTTGCCATCAAAGGGCCACAAAATCCTCAGGGTTCTCTTTCAGTTATCTCTTAGCTATTTTACATTGCATTTTCTTGAGGAAATGTAGTCTTATGGCAGAGAAGATGCTCAATCTCCTATGAAGTTTGAAAACACGAATAAACTAAATCATTTGTTGGGATCTGTGTGCTAGGTATTAAAGCTCTGCATTTACACAGAGAATGGACATGGAGGGAAGGAGAGGGTGGGATGAATTGAGACAGTAGCATTGACATATATACAATACCATGTATAAAATAGCTAGCTAGCGGGAAGCTGCTGTATAGCACAGGGAGCTCAGCTCGATGGTCTGTGGTGACCTAGAGGGATGGGATGGTGGTGGTGGGAGGGAGGCTCAAGAGGGACAGGATATATGTATACATATAGCTGATTCACCTTGCTGTACAACAGAAACCAACACAACATTGTAAAGCAATTATATTCCAATTGAAATAAAAAGCTCTGCATTTATTAATAGTAATTTTGTGGTGGAAGAATAAGCTTGTAGCAATTGTTTGTGTGTGTGTAAAACTAGACTGGAAGAAGAGAAGGTTGACAAATGGAAAGGAAAGACTCACCAGTCAGCCTCTTATTCTGTGAGGAGTAGGGATGTGTGTGGATGTGTGTGTGCATGTGTTTTTAACCGTCTTTTAATTCACTCAGTAGTCTAAATTACCTGGAACCCAGCCCACAAAAACTCATTGTCCCAGGCAGAACAGTAAAAATAAGGTAGCTGATATGTTTTTCTAGCAGTAAAATAGGAAGACACATTTATCACAAACATAATTTTAAGAGTATTATACTTCCTAGACTGTCTGAACAAGATTTCTGATAACAGAAACTGGATTTTTGCAAAATAAATCTGATCACTTCAGTAGTAGAATTGGAGTTGGGAAGGAAGAATTTATAAAAATTGTACAGTTTAAAGGATAGAAAGTTTCAAATATAAGATTGCTATATTAATGCCTTTAAAATTTGACAGTCTATATTAGCTTATAAACAATCTATATTACTAATTTAGATAAATATCTGTTATTGTGTGTCTAATTTTAGATGTCATGACAGTGATAGTTGTACGAGAAGTGTAAAATACAAGCTTTTCAGCCAGAGGACTCAGTAAACAGTCAAGCATATTTTGAGTAACAGAGCACATGATCATTATTAATTCTGGGCAAACCTGCTAGTGCTTGTCACGCATAGAAACTTACCTTTACTATTGCTTAACTGTAAGCTCAATAAAAGTTTGTCAGAAGAGAAATAATATTACGTGGCAGGTACTACGCTTGCTGCCTTTTTCCTTTCAACTTAAAGAACACACATGGCCCAACTGTCTTACTTCTGGACTGAAAGTTTATGATAGAACAGTTTTGTGCAACCTTACAAAATACTAGAGAAATGGAGTTGAGTGAATAGTGGCTGGGAGGGATTTGATTTCAGTTCAGCATCTTTTTTTTCGTTTTTTTCCAGTTTTTTTTTTTTTTCCAGTTCAGTATCTTAACCCTGCAGCACCGGGCATGATCTTGGCTTTTAGAAAAGGGGGAGGTCAAAAGGAGGGAGACATCAAATGCTTGGGTTCAAGAATGCTTGGATGTCTACATTGTTTCTTTCAAGGGAAAATCTTTAACCCCTCCTCACTTGATACTTTCTATGATGTAAATTAGCCATATTCTTAACACTATCAGAGCCAGGGATCACAAGTTGAGTTCTCTGAAAGAAAGTGCTGAGACAGAGTTTAGGGAGCACGATGTTTCTTAGGGCTCAACACTTTGGCCAACTGATGCGAAGAGCTGACTTATTAGAAAAGATCCTGATGCTGGGAAAGATCGAAGGCCAAAGGAGAAGAGGATGACAGAGGATGAGATGGTTGGATGTCATCACCAACTCGATGGACATGAGTTTGAGCAAGCTCTGGGAGATGGTGAAGGACAGGGAGGCCTGATGTGCTGCAGTCCATGGGGTCACGAAGAGTCAGACACGGCTGAGAGACGGAACAACAACCTGAGAAGGAAAGGCTGAGGAAGCAGAATTGGGCAGAGGGAGAAGTCAAACTGATGCAGGTCCCTCTAAGCAGCAGGACCCTAGCAGGGAGCCCTGGATCGAGCATTGACCCATGGAGCAGTCCTGCTCAGGCTGAAATGGACAAGCCTGTGTATCCCCAAGTGACTGGTTCACTGACTACAGGCCTGCCCTGGAAAAGCTCAACCCTGAACAAAGAAGCTCCTCTGCTCTAAGGGAGACCCCAAGGGCACTGACAGCTGGAGACCACACTCCAACAACACTCCCTACAGCCGGGTGGCACATCCTTCCAGGAAGGGAACTGAGAAGCTCACCTCCAGTCAACCACCCACATCTCCCAAAGTGATCCTCCCTGAGTTGTGAGTTTATTAACATGCAAATTCTACATAGGTGTAAGCTGTAATCCACACTTAGTTATACATTAGATTAATTGCCTTTATAAAAAAGAATAATTCTGATGCTTTTGAATTGTGGTGTTGGAGAAGACTCTTGAGAGTCCCTTGGACTGCAAGGAGATCCAATCAGTCCATCCTAAAGGAAATCAGTCCTGAATATTCATTGGAAGGACTGATGCTGTAGCTGCAACTCCAATACTTTGGCTACCTAATGCGAAGAACCAACTCATTGGAAAAGACCCTAATGCTGGGAAGATTGAAGATGGGAGGAGAAGGGGACAACAGAGGATGAGACGGTTGGATGGCATCACCAGCGCAATGGACATGAGTTTGACTAGGCTCCAGGAGTTGAAGATGGCCAGGGAAGCCTGGCGTGCTGCAGTCCATGGGGTCACAAAGACTCAGACATGACTGAGTGACTGAACTGAACTGAATTCTACATTCAAAGAAATACACGATTTACGTATATATAACATTTCAATATTTTAAGTCAGTACTTGCCTGAGAAATTTCATATTATTTGTTTGCTATATGCTTTCCTTACTTATTCAGTTGAATTTTATTAAATTCAGTTATTATCACACTATACCAGATGATGTTATTAATTATAAATAAAACCTCAGGGAAAAAATATGAGATTTTAAAACTCATTGTTTTTGTGTAGCCACTAAGTCTTGTCTGCTTCTTTTGCTACCCCATTGTAGCCCACCAGGCTCCTCTGTCCATGGGATTTTCCAAGCAAGAATACTGGAGTGAGTTGCCATTTCCTTCTCCAGGGGATCTTCCTGACCCAGGGATTGAACCCGGGTCTTCTGCATTGCAGGTGAATTCTTTACTGTTGAGCCACAGGGAAGCCCTTTTAAAACTCTTACCTAAATTTTATTATCTGGAAGTTGATACTAGGCCAAGAAAATTAATTTGCTCTGAATAAGTAAATGACTGGGTAGAAGTGTTCAAGAAGGTACAACTTCCTGCAGAGCTCTACAACTCGGAGCCCTGGTTGACAGGTGTAAGAGCAGAAGAAGCATTACATTAATAAGAAAACACAAATTTTGTTGTTAACATTTGCCTGATATGTGTTTCACCCATCTATATTTAATCCTTTCCTTTTTTACTTTAAACATGTTTCTCAGTACACATACTTATACACATATATAAATACATACATATATATACATGTATGCGTGCTAAGTCACGTCAGTCATATCTGACTCTTTGCAACTTCAGGGACTAGATGTAGCCCGCCAGCCTCCTCTGTCCATGGGGATTCTCCAGGCAAGAATACTGGAGTGGGTTGCCATTCCCTTCTCCAGGGGATCTGCCCAGCCCAGGGATCAAAACTGTTTCTCTTATGTCTCCTGCATTGGCAGGCAGGTTCTTTACTACTAGTGCCACTTTGGAATCCCTGTATACCTATATATATCTTAGTGTGTATATATATATATGTGTGTGTGTGTGTATATATATATGTATACATATATATGTAGCATGTACATATAAATAGTATGTACTAGGTTTGGGGTAATTTTTCTCATTGAATTTCTAGTCATCATTTTTAAATGGTAACCCATTTCATTTGTGCCTTATAATTATTTGAAGTGTTCAATTTTTCTATTTATTTATAATTAATAAATAACAAGTTATATAATCAATGTCATATGTTTTTATTATTCGGACTTGCACTCCTCTTCACCTTTCTTACCAGGGTTGTTTTTTGTGTGATCCTTCTCCTCAAGTATTCTTGTAGGCAAGAATACTTAGTTCCACCAACAGGGTCACCAGTGCCCTTCTCTCCTCTCAGAAACCAACCTACAGCTGCCAGTCTCCTGCCCTCTAGCGTCCAATGTGGCAGCAAGCACTTAGATGCCAGACTGAGTCTTTTTCTTTCATAGAAAACTTGATCTTTCAACCTGAAGTGCAGTGAAAGTCACTCCGTCGCGTCTGACTCTTCGTGACCCCATGGACTATGCAGTCCATGGAATTCTCCAGGCTAGAATACTGGAGTTAGTAGCCATTCCTTTCTCCAGGGGATCTTCCCAACCCAGGAATTGAGCCAGGGTCTCCTGCACTGCAGGCGGATTCCTTATCAACTGATTGCTTTCAACCTAATACCTTGTAAGAAATTCTTTTTATCCTCAGAGTTCCAAGATGCTGTCAGCGGATGTCAGGTGTGTGTCTTTTTCTTTGATCTAGCGTGGACCTTGAGAACGTCCAGTCTCTAGACTCAGATCTCTCTCAGCTCACAGAAAGCGTCTCCACGTGTTGGTGGTTGCTTCTCCTTCGCCTCTTCCTTTCACTCCCTCAGCTGTCCTGTGCTTCAGGCTTCATCTCGCGCATCTCAGCTCCCGGTCTCATTTGTTTCCTTACGATTGCTTCTTTGGCCTTTACTCTGGACCCGGGCTTATGTATTGCACTTTGTTTTCCAAGTCACTAATGTGGGTTTCCTTGTCTCTCCCAAGCTTGTGGTGGCCGCCAGCATTCCTTGGTGTTCCCTGGCTTGTGGACACATTGCTCCAATCTGCCTCCATCGACTGACTTGTTTGT
Source organism: Capra hircus (assembly GCF_001704415.2). Taxonomy (NCBI): domain Eukaryota; kingdom Metazoa; phylum Chordata; class Mammalia; order Artiodactyla; family Bovidae; genus Capra; species Capra hircus. The sequence goes on along the minus strand of NC_030809.1, from coordinate 46,617,511 downwards.
TAGTTGGTTGGTTAGTCTTTTCCCTCGAGAAAGTCTTGAGGGCAGGGGTTGTCTTAGTCCCTTGGAGATGACAATAGTGCGTTCTGTTTTGAACGATCCTCTCTCTAACTCTTGGGTATGTATGAATTCCCAAGGGCTGCTCTAACAAAATAACATACCCTGGCTGGCTTAAAACAACAGATATTTATCTTCTCACTGTTCTGAGGCTATAATTCTGAAATCACAGTGTCAAAAGGGCCGTTCTTCCTCTGAATGCTGAGGGAAAGTCTTTCCTGCCTCTCCCCAGGTTGTGGTGGTTGCCTGCAGTCCTTGGTGTTCCCTGGCCTAAGGACACATCAATCTCTGCCTTCATCCTCAGATGTCTATCTCCCTCCCTGTATGTCTGTCTCCAAATCTACCTCTCCTTATAAGGACACCAGTCACTGGATTTAGGGCCCATCCTAATCCAGTGTGACCCATGTTCATTTGATTAAATCTAGGAAGACCCTGTTTCCAAATAAGATCACATTGGGAAATGCATGCAGTTCAGTCCTCAACCGGCCTCCTTAAAATTTTATTTGTCATCTCACTGGGCTCCCACATAGGTACTGGGATACCTAAGAGGCAACAGATTATAGAAGCCAGCATGTTCCTGATCCACCCCATGGGCTGGCAGGACAGAAGCAGGGCCAGTGCCCTGCTTAGGAGACTGGAGGCGGCCACACAGCCCTACAGCTCCTTGATTCCCCTCATAATTGCCCAGACACATGGGAAGGAAGGGCTCAGACGGCCCATGTGGCCCCTGACCTCCTATTCACACCAAAGTCAAACATCCTCTCCATGCCTCACCCACAACCCAGAGGACCAGCTGTCCTCTAGATTTACGGTCTTCAAGGTAAAGATTTCCAGGTTCTTCCCCAGCCTAGCACTCCTCCCCCACACAGCCCAAGGCCTTACTTCCCACAAGCCCAGCTGGGAGGGGCAGGGAAGTGGGCCCACAGCCAAAGAGGCTAAGAATGAAGGTGGGGGGGGCAGTGGTTGGAATATGGATGTGTAATGACCAGCCTAGGGGGTCTTCAAAGTGGCCACTGTCAGTCTGCTTGCCCATGTTCCATCTCTGGGTTTCAAAGAGCTCACACAGAAGGGACACCCCAAAAGTAGTGGCCAGTACTTTCCCATATACATCAGCAGGCAACACTTGTTACAGCTTTTTCCCCAGAAACAGGTGTGTTTGAATTGTTGGGGAGGGCAGTATCATTTCCAATAGTAATCCTTTCATTAGGTAACAGGAATTCTTTGATGTTAACTCCTAAGACCGTTTTTTATAACAAACATACAAGCACCTGGGTCAATAGACGTGGTACTTCTCTCACTCACAAGAACAATCTATTTAAAAGTAACGAAATTCAATCTCCCCCTTTCATTAAAAAAAAAAAAAGCAGTGGTTGCTTTTTTCCCCATTGTTTTGAATAAGATCTGAGAATCAGAAAAACTTGGCAGAGACATCCTCTTACCTTTCTACAGTGAACAGCCTTTGGTCACTCTGCCCTGAGTGATCTTTTGACTCAGCTCCCCAGAGCCCCAAGAGCTTCTGAAGGAGAGAAAATGTGAGGACTTTAGGCCTCACCCCTAGCCCTCCAGGCTACACAGTGACTTTTTAAAATTTGTTTACACTTCACAGGATATCATTCAAACAAAACTTTCCCTGGCTGAAACATGTTTGGAAAACACTTCTCTAAAGCATTTCAAGATAGGTTTCCAGATTCCCAGCAATTAATGAATTTGGTTGCCTAATCCAAAGAACTTAGACCTTCCAACTCTAACACTGTAATCTGGCTTCAGTATTCTAACACTGATCTTCTCCATTTAATGCTTGTGCCTTCTGTTGATGCTGAAGGAGTTATTCCTATAAGTATTTTTTTATGAATACTTGTTCCTTTTAAAAATTATTTATTGATTCATGTGGCATGCAGGATCTTCAGTTGCAACATGCAAACTCTTAGTTGCAGCATATGGGATCTAGTTCCCTGACCAGGGATTGAACCCTGGCCCCCTGCACTGGATGTGCAGAGTCTTAGCCACTGAACCACCAGGGAAGCCTTCCTATAAATATTTTGAAACAACATGCTTTTCATCGACAGTGCCCATGCTCCTGTAAATGGGAAGCATGTGCTCCTTGCAAGCACCGGCTACCCTGTTTTACAGAGCAGAGTAAGGGAATTCCCTAACAATCCAGTGGTTAGGACTCCATGCCTCTACTGCTAGGAGTCCAGGCCAAAAAATAACAAGTGACAAGGACAGGGTAAGATAGTGAACGCACTGTGGACCCATAGCAATGCCTGTGTCAGTCTTGCCCTCGGTGGAAGCAGCCGGAGGAAGGGCTTCTCCACGTGCCCCTTCTCCCTCTTTGCTCTGCTCCATTCCCAGTTCTCATGGCATCAGCTACTAGTCCCTTCCTCAGGGAGGCCTTCTCTGATTCCTCTTCCCAAACAAAGCTAATCTCCCTGTTCTATGCTTCTCACAATGGTTGATATTCAGTTACGTGTAAATTGTCTCTCATATGAACCGTGAAGTCTCTGGAGAAAGAAAACCAGTAGATCTTGTTCCCCACTGTGCTTAATACTGGGCTGGCCAAACACTCTGTTTGGGATTTTCCATAGATGTTATGAAAAACCCAAATGAACTTTTTGACCAACCCAATAAGAACCGAGCAAATGAATGAATGAACACCGATGCCTCCTTCAATTAAAGTATTTGGAGTCAGGCATTGACGAAGCCCTGCAATGAACAAGTCATCATCCATGCTGAGCATGGTGGGGAACACAGCCAGCTATTTAACCTCCAGGAGAGTATTACCTACTTGGAAAAATGAGATACAGACACTGATAAGACAACCGACTATTAGTAACAGATTAGAGACTAGTTTCCTGGTTCCCAGTTTATTCAGTGGAAAGTAAAGGAGCAATTGGTTGGATATGCAGATGCTTTTACAGGAATTGAGAGAAGGGAGAGAAGGGAGGTTTGCTTCTCTTCTTGATGATAAACAGAAAAGGGGGAGGGCAGGAGGACAAACAACCACAGGGAGACAGGAGCAGGGTTGCTGTCCCTGCAGACATGGAAGGGACTGAAGAAGTGCCCAAGAGACAGTGGTGCCCTCAGGGACCTCACCTTCCAGTGGAGAAAGCAAATAACAGGTAAAGAAGCATCCATGTTAGTGGATAAAGTACCATGAAGAAAATGAAACAGCAGTTAGGAGACCTCCTTCAGACGAGGAGGTCAGGTAAGAGCTCAGACCCAAGTAGCAAGAAGGCCAACATCAGAGAGAAGAGGAGTCGAGGTGGAAAGGGTCACATGCACCAAAGCCTAGGACAGGAAAGAACTCGGTCCGTTCAAGAAGCGGGGGAAGGCCATTGTAGCAGAGATGACAACCCAGGGAGGAAGCGGTAAAGCTGGTCTCAGAGAGGGTATGGGCCCATCCCACAGGCCTCCTCAGAAAGCCTGTGAGGTTCTGCTAAGTGCAGTGGGGACCACTGGAAGGTTCCCAGGAGAGAAATGCCAAGGTTAAGCAGAGGAATGCTGATGAGGGGATAGTTTGGCTGGAGCAGGAGACCTTTCTGAAGAGAAAGAGAGTCTGAAGCCTGAAACAAGGACAGATGGTAGAAGGCTTCGGACACCAGGCTGAGGAGTTTGGACCTTATGCCCCATAGGCTCCAGGCCTCAGAGGGCTCCTGGGGTATTTGTAGCAGAAAGTGTCAGGATCAAAAAGGCTTACCTGGGGGCTTCCTTAGTGGCTCAGTGGTAAAGAATTCACCTGCCAATGCAGGAGACAAGGGTTCAATCCCTGATCCGGGAAGATCCCCCATGCTGTGGAGCAACTAAGCGCGTGCACCACAATTACTGAGTCTGTGCTCTAGACCCCGGGAGCCCCAGCTACTGAGCCCACGTGCTGCAGTTACTGAAGCCTGAACTCCCTAGAGTGCATGCCCCACAACGACAGAAGCCACTGCAATAAGAGGCCTGTGCACCGCAACTAGAGAGTAGCCCACAAAAGAGCCCTCGTGGCAACAAAGACCCAGCACAGTCAAAATAAACCAATAAATAAAATTATTTTTTAAAAGGGCTGACCTGAAGGTCTTACCTGATTCGCAGTGTGATCACTAACTTCTCCCATGGCCCCGTTGTGCATTTATTCAACAACATTCTACCACATGTGCCACACCACATACGTACCCGGACACGTACACATGGGTGTAAACACTTGTCTCCACGGGTATATGAAGCAGGTATGTCTGGACCCAGATTTTAGAGCTGTGAAGACAGTTGGAAGCTGTCAGCTCCCTTCAACCAGGAAGTGTTTTCTGGACTAGCTCTGCTGGGGAAGAATCTGAAGCCACATCCAGATCAACTGGGAAACAGCATGCGTGCGTGCTAAGTCACTTCAGTCGTATCTGACTCTTTGTGACCCCATGGACTGTAGCTTGCCAGGCTCCTCTGTCCATGGGATTCTCCAGGCAAGAATACTGGAGTGGATTCCCATGCCCTCCTCCAGGGGATCTTACCAACCCAGGGATCAAACCTTTGTTTCCTGCAGCTCCTGCATAGCAGGCAGACTTTACCGCTGAGCCACCAGGAAGTGGGAAAGAGGATCTTCCTCAATCAGCCAAGTCAGGAGGTTGCCAGGTCTTTGCTATCCCTGGCCTGAGGCATCGGCACACAGTGAGTTCACCTTAAAACAAGGGGTTGATAACATCAGTGAGCCAGGAAGGGCTAGTAAACAGAGAGGTCTTGCCTTCTCTCCTGAAACCAGACCACACAGGCAAGAAGGACCTGCTTCATCCATCCATTAGGCCAACCCTGGGCATTCATTTCACTGAAAGAATAAGAACTGCTTGATTTTATCCACAGATATGTAACTGGAGTTCTTCAAACAGATCAAAAATGATATTTTCTTTTTTAAGTAATGAATCCGTCAGATGTTTTAAGCCAGAGAGCTTGGTTTTAGTTCCCATTTTGCCACTTACTCTTTGCATGACCCTGAGTTATGGATGTCACCTGTGTTCAGTTGCTTGGTCATGTCCAACTCTTTGCAACCCCATCGACTATAGCCTACTAGGCTCCTCTGTTCATGGAATTCTCCATGCAAGAATACTGGAGTGGGTAGCCATTCCCTTTTCCAGGGGATCTTCCTAACCCAGGGATCGAACGCAGGTCTCCTGCATTGCACGCAGATTCTTTACCATCTGAGCCACCAGGGAATGCCCTCACCTATCTGGGCCCCAGTTTATTTATCTGTTGAGTGGCTGACTAAACTAGACCCTCTTTTCCAGTGGAATAATCCTGTAGGTGGAAAGGAAGGGCGTCAAGGAGCTAAGTGGATGAGACATCCCACACCTCCACGTCAGGGCACAGACTGAACTGGTCCACATGATTCCCTATGAGGAGACATTTCTGCAGCTAGAATTAGAAAAAGGTTGGGTGAAAGTGGGAGGTCTCAGAGAGCCCACTGCTAGCTCTCTCAGAGAAGGAGAAAATCCATCCAGGACCTGTTCCTGGAGCTGAGTTAATGTGCAGAGGGGCTTTGAGTTTAGATGGTTGTTTATAGTTTTCATAGTGAAGCCCTCCAACTTCCAAGGATGCAAGAAGAGGCGGGCGCTGGCCACAAGCAAGCCTGGAAGCCAGGATTGGTGGAAGGCCAAGTGAGGCAGAGTTGGGAGGCCGGGCCACGCAGATGCCCTTGACTTAAAAGGCCATGAAGCCAGGTAGTCTCCACCCCCTTGCTCTGCTCCCTGGAGCTCCATACTGTCTGCTTCCACACCAGGAGAGACTTCAGTTGCTTGGACCTAAATCCTGTCTGCTCATTCCTACAGCTGGCTCCAGAGAGCACTCCCCCTAGAGCTGTAAGGCAAAACTTCATCTCCAGGTGCAATGCCTTGCCCATCGAGATCGGATGAGCTGGTTTTCTTTGTGAACGGGAGGAAGGTAAGTGTTGGGTATCGCCACCATGGTTTGCAGAGTCAGCAGGAAACTTCTAGCCTGAGGGTGTGGCCTGTTTGGGTTGAGACCCCCTCCAATCAGGGATAAGAAGCCAGAGACTGGGAACCTGTTTACTTCAGCCTGTTCTACTCTCCACCAGGGAGTGGGAGAAGTGATAAAGCACTGGGGGTAAAGACAGGTGCCCCGTGTCACAGGCCTGGGTTCCAATCCAGCTCCACCGTTTACTGCACAACCTTCTGCAAGTCACTTCACTTTCCTGAGTCTCAGGGTGCCAGTCTTTACGGCTATTGTAGAGATCGAAAGAGAGATGCTTCTTTCATTGATTAGAAACCTCTTAAATGCTTATAGAGATCTCTAGTCTTTCCCATTCTGTTGTTTTCCTCTATTTCTTTGCATTGATCACTGAGGAAGGCTTTCTTATCTCTTCCTGCTATTCTTTGGAACTCTGCATTCAGATGCTTATATCTTTCTTTTTCTCCTTTGCTTTTCACTTCTCTTCTCTTCGCAGCTATTTGTAAGGCCTCCCCAGACAGCCGTTTTGCTTTTTTGCATTTCTTTTCCATGGGGATGGTCTTGATCCCTGTCTCCTATACAATGTCACGAACCTCCATCCATAGTTCATCAGGCACTCTATCAGATCTAGTCCCTTAAATCTATTTCTCACTTCCACTGTATAATCATAAGGGATTTGATTTAGGTCATACCTGAATGGTGTGATCACTCACCTAGAGCCAGACATCCTGGAATGTGAAGTCAAGTGGGCCTTAGAAAGCATCACTACGAACAAAGCTAGTGGAGGTGATGGAATTCCAGTTGAGCTATTTCAAATCCTAAAAGATGATGCTGTGAAAGTGCTGCACTCAATATGCCAGCAAACTTGGAAAACTCAGCAGTGGCCACAGGACTGGAAAAGGTCAGTTTTCATTCCAATCCCAAAGAAAGGCAATGCCAAAGAATGCTCAAACTACCGCACAATTGCACTCATCTCACACGCTAGTAAAGTAATGCTCAAAATTCTCCAAGCCAGGCTTCAGCAATACGTGAACTGTGAACTTCCAGATATTCAAGCTAATTTTAGAAAAGGCAGAAGAATCAGAGATCAAATTGCCAACATCTGCTGGATCATTGAAAAAGCAAGAGAGTTCCAGAAAAACATCTATTTCTGTTTTATTGACTATGCCAAAGCCTTTGACTGTGTGGATCACAATAAACTGTGGAAAATTCTGGAAGAGATGAGAATACCAGACCACCTAACCTGCCTCTTGAGAAACCGATATGCAAGTCAGGAAGCAACAGTTAGAACTGGACATGGAACAACAGACTGGTTTCAAATAGGGAAAGGAGTACGTCAAGGCTGTATATTGTCACCCTGCTTATTTAATTTATATACAGACTACATCCTGAGAAACGCTGGGCTGGAGGAAGCACCAGCTGGAATCAAGATTGCCAGGAGAAATATCAATAACCTCAGATATGCAGATGACACCACCCTCTTGGCAGAAAGTGAAGAAGAACTAAAGAGCCTCTTGATGAACATGAAAGAGGAGAGTGAAAAAGTTGGCTTAAAGCTCAACATTCAGAAAACGAAGATCATGGCATCTGGTCCCATCACTTCATGGCAAATAGATGGGGAAACAGTGGAAACAATGGCTGACTTTATTTTGGGGGGCTCCAAAATCACTGCAGATGGTGATTGCAGCCATGAAATTAAAAGACACTTACTCCTTGGAAGAAAAGTTATGACCAACCTAGATAGCATATTCAAAAGCAGAGACATTACTTTGCCAACAAAGGTCCATCTAGTCAAGGCTATGGTTTTTCCAGTGGTCATGTATGGATGTGAGAGTTGGACGGTGAAGAAAGCTGAGCACCGAAGAAGTGATGCTTTTGAACAGTGGTGTTGGAGAAGACTCTTCAGAGTCCCTTGGACTACAAGGAGATGCAACCAGTCCATTCTAAAGGAGATCAACCCTGGGATTTCTTTGGAAGGAATGACGCTAAAGCTGAAACTCCAGTACTTTGGCCACTTCATGTGAAGAGTTGACTCATTGGAAAAGACTCTGATGCTGGGAGGGATTGGGGGCAGGAGGAGAAGGGGACGACAGAGGATGAGATGGCTGGATGGCATCACTGACTTGATGGATGTGAATCTGAGTGAACTCCGGGAGTTGGTGATGGACAGGGAGGCCTGGCGTGCTGCGATTCATGGGGTCGCAAAGAGTCAGACACAACTGAGCGACTGAACTGAACTGAGCTGAGATGCTTATAGAGGACCTCAGCACTGGGCCCAAAACACCAGAAGCCCTCTATTCTAGCAATGTATTTTGATTCTCAAACTCAGGAGGATAAGAAGTGGGGCATTCTTTATTTTCCTATTTATAAACTTAATTTTTCTGTTCAGCTTCCATTATACAGAATTAGTTGATATGTGTATGTGTGCTAGGTCACTTCAGTTGTGTCTGACTCTTTGTGACCCCTTGGACTGTAGCCCACAAGTCTCCTCTGTCCATGGGATTCTCCAGGTAAGAATAATGGAGTGGGTTGCCATGCCCTCCTTCAGGGGATCTTCCCAACCCAGAGATCAAGCTTTTGTCTCTTGGTCTCCTGCGTCTCACTGGGTCACCCATTCAGTCCCCATAATAGTCTCCTCTCTGTTTCCAATGCAGGTGATTGAGAGGAATGCAGACCCAGAAGTCACTCTGTTGAGCTTCCTAAGAAAGAACTGGATCCTTTTGGTCAGAGTCTTGGCCAGGTCTGTGTTTGCCTTAAAGCTTAGGCTAGCTGTGATTACGCAAATTAATCAAACTTCTCTATCTGTAAACAGCCAGGCCCCTTGGCCCTCATTCTCTTTTTGCTCTTGGCAATGGTTCTAAGGATATTAAGTTAATTGAGCTATTTGGAAAGGATGAAGTTTCCCCAGAGTTTCTTATATCTTGATTTAATAGCCATGAAATAGAAGCTAAGCTCTTTCCTTCAGCACTAATTATTCCTTTAAGGGCCTTCCAGCTCCCCAGGAGGGTGGTTATATAAGAGAGGTTTGTTTTGCATGTACCTTACCCTGGAGGAAAACGAAATTCTCCAGATTTAGGAAGAGCGCTTGTCATAGGAGATTACCTTTTTCAACATCTATTTTCTCACGAGAGGTTTTCCCTCAACTTCCTATATTCTGAAATTTAGATTCTCAGAATGGCTAACATATTTTAACTGATAAATCTAGTGTACCTTTTGAAGAAGCCAAATTTTTTAAAGAGAGAAATTACAAGTTTTTTTTAAAAGCCCACTTGGTTTATCACTCGCTGTCAAGTGTTTGAAAATTAGGAAATCTCATTAAAAAAAGAAATAGGAGTTTCTCATGAAAAATAGGAATACAGTCATTCTTACCTGGCAGCAGTCTTGCTTAGAGCTGAGTGGGGCCTTTCTGTCATCCTCCATCTAAAAGGGGGCCCAAGCTCTCCAGGTACACTCAGCCCACTCCAACTCATTCACATACTCTCTGATAAGCATTTATGGTTATGACTTAATTTAGATGAACAAGCCATATTGCTTTTTTTTAAAAAGCCAGCGATTCCAAAGTCTTCTTAGACAGTCTAGTTAATTACTAGTTTATCCAATCCATAAACTGTTTGGAAATGGACCACAATCAGGGAGAAAAATGACTAAAGAGAGGAGCAGGGGCTGGGCCTTGGGATTGGACCTGGACCAAGAGGGAGAAGAGAGGTACTCCAGGTGGGATACGAAAATAAGGATGGGAGTTTTCTCTGAAGGCTCACTGACTGGGTTTCAAACGCAATACAGATAACAGAAAAACTAGCAATACATTAACCTGCTAAAAATAAATGCTTCTCTTCCAATTACGTAATTGGAACCCAGAAGACTACCTGTAATGAAATAGGATTTTTCTAAGGGCTTTTACTTCTGTTATCTGACAAGATACTCATGATAAGCCTGTGAAGATCAAGTAGATACTGCTTTCCCCTCATTTCTAGTGAGAAAACAGGTAGGGAGAGGTTTGTGTGTGCAACGTCACACAGCTAGTAAGACACAGACTGGTCTTAACTGAGGCTTGGAGGCAGGGAAATGTCTTCTCAGACCTGCATCTCACTCCACAAAGGAGACTTTCCTCACTAGCAACACCCTAGGGAGGAAGCTCTAATGGAGGCGACATGTCCACCAGGAGTCTTTCCTTGACCGGCCCTCCCAGTGCGCCTCACAGGAACCAAGTACGCCTGCGGAAGAGGAGGCTGCGGTGCCTGCACGGTGATGGTGTCTAAGCGAGACCCCACGTCCCAGGAGATAAGGTATCCACCCAGATGCCCGGAAGTCAGGCTCGCATTCTCCTCTCACAGCTGAGGACGATCTCAGAGGCCTTCCAGCTCTGTGATTCTAACCCTGTCTAGGTCTTAGACCTCTCTGAAAATCTGATAAAAGCCTGTGCTTTTACAGAAACTACTAATGCACAACACTGTAAAGCAACTATACTCCAATAAAAATTAATCACAAAAAGAAACTAATAATGTTTTACACAGTTTCCAGGGGGTCATGGATCTCCCAAGGCCCACTGATGCATCCCAGTTAAGAAACCCCAACTTAGGGACCTCCCTGGTGATCCAGCAGTTAGGACTCTGCTTCCACAGCAAGGGACACAGGTTTGATCCCTGCTGGAGGAAGATCTGGCATGCTGCAGATTCCACATGCTGTATGGTGTGGCCAAAAAAATGAAACTCCAATTTAGGCCAAACATTCATTTGACAGGTGAGGAAACTGAGGTTCAGAAAAATGAAGGGACTTGCTCAGTCATACAATTAGTAAGCCATAGAACAAGAACTCAGGCCCACATTTTCTGGCTATTTTTATTGTTAGACTGAACCCGGCCCATGATTTCAGCATTTCATTAAGGGCCAGATTCTAGTACTTGGACTGCTCCCAAATCCACAGGCCCAAGATTGCAAAAAATGGCCTCAGGACACAGGCCTTCCAACTCTGCTGAATAACCTTATACAGAGTTTAAAATAAACAGGCAAAAAAAAAAACTTCTCAAATATGGTTAAAAGACAAGGTGGGCCTTTTACCTGTTATGGGATTAATGCTGTAATGAGTAATAATTGACGTCTAACTTATTCCTGATGAGACAAGTCCATTCCCACTGAATCCAGATCCAGCTGGGTCTGTTCTAGGCTTGGAAAGTGTTTCTGAGGTTCAGAATGCCCATATTCCCCCTAAGAACCCCAATTATTACAGATGATACAGTCAGCGGACAAGACTCTAATTCTCCCTCCTGGTCACCCCTCCAGTTCCCCACCCTCTAGACTGAATGACAGGCCGGTTGAGGGGAGGGGTTCTGCTGCACTTCTTCGTTCCCACATTCCCACCAGGCAGAACGGTCTTACTCCTGTTGATTTTCCCTGTGCTTCTCACATAAAGACACTTCTCTGTCACTGCCTGCCTGGTGCCCATCTGCTCTCTGTATGGGGCTGCTGTCACCACTGTGGAAGGTGTTGGAAGCATCAAAACCAGGCTTCACCCCGTGCAGGTAAGAGCACATCCCAATTTTCTCACTTCTTAACCCTATCTTTGTAATCAAAGCTGTGTTGACTGTGCCGCCTAGGGCTTCTACGTTGTGGTCCAGAAAGTAGAAGCTTTAGATACACATTGATCCAGATAATAATATCTGTTAAATGACTTAAAAGAAACCTAGAAATACATCCACATTTCACTAGCTGATCATCTTTCTCCTTATTTTGTCTGCTTGAATAGTAACAGCATGATCAAAATATTAATTAATGCATATTAGACTGTAATGCAGAATAAATATTACACAGAGGGTATTATGCATAGAATAAAACATCTTGAGGATGACAGGATAAAATTTAGGTTTATTCCCTGTGGCATGGAGTTTTAAGAGTACTGTGACACGTATGGGCAGAAACACACCAATCTCTGAGTTATCGGCACAGGGGTTTGGGAAGTCATACGTTCAGACACACTAATGCTGCAAGTACTACCAGGCAGGAGTCATCTGAATTTAACCACATAGGAATCAATTCCAGGAATGTCAGCAAAGGCAAAAGACCCAGCAGAGTTTACTAGAGTCTCTGAGAATGTCAGAGAGGATGCTTACCCCAAGACCAATAAGCCCAAATCCTAGGATTACACTAAGGTCTGCATCCAGAGCAAGCCTTCTCAAGCCTAAAAATCAATCAGCCAGGAGCTTTCTAAAAATGCAGATCCTGATTCAGAAGGTTTAAAACAGAGACCTGAGGTTCCACATTTCTTACAAGACCACAGGTGGGACCAACAACAATGCTGCCAGTCCACGGACTGGACTTTAAATAGCCAGGATCTAGAACACAGACCAAAATCTTGGACCTTTGAAAGTAGAGCTCCTTTTGATCCACACAGAAGAATTTAGAGAAGAGAGTAATATAAGGTCCATAGTGGAGAGTCTCTTAGTTACTCAGAAAGAGGTGACCCCTGCTCAGAACCAAGCTGGGAAAGATGTGGAGGTGCTCGATAAAACTGTTTTTTAAATTACACACACATTCCTTGTCATTACTGATTTCTGGAGAGTTCTCACTCTGGGAATAGAGGTTGTGCACCAATAACTCCCTATTAGAGGGATCTGGACATTTGAGCTTGAAAAGTAACTGTAATGCCAGGACACGGTTTCCGGGTCACCTCCCCTGGGAGCAGCCAAGGAAACGGGATGCTGGCCGACTCTGCCCCAGGTGAGGGTGCACTGCTCAGGGAGGGGATTCCACTGTGACAAGGGAGACGCTTGACCTGGACCCTGGTGGGAGGTGACAGTGGGAAGTCAGGGCCTGTGACCATGCCTGTGTCCATCCAGGAGAGGATTGCCAAGAGCCACGGTACCCAGTGCGGCTTCTGCACCCCTGGGATGGTGATGTCCATGTACACACTGCTGAGGAACCACCCACAGCCCTCTGAGGAGCAACTTCTGGAAGCCCTGGCGGGTAGGTCTGACCTGAGACCAGGCGGGGGCATGTGTCAGGCTGTGCTTCCCCCTACCATGCCACCCCAGCCCCACTCAGGGACCCCCTCGATTATTTCTGAAGTAGCCGCTTTCACCAGGAGCAGAGAATGTCAAGCTTAGCAGCTGCCCATCAGAGCACTTGCTGCCCAAACAAGTGGCTCACACCCCCATTTTAACACCCCACTCTCTCTTCCTATCCAGTGACTTTACCTGGCTGCCTTCATTTAGGCCGTCATAACAAAACACCACAAACTTGGGAAAAGAAAACAACAGGAATTTCTTCTCTCATGGTTCTGGAGGCAAAGAGTCTGAAATCAAGGCCCTAGAAGAGACTCTTCCTTTCCTCTTTCCAGCTTCTAGTGGGTGACAGCAGTCCTGGCCCTCCTTGATTTAGAGATTCATTGCTCCAATCTCTTCTTCCATCTACTCATGGCCTTCTCCCCTGTGTATCTATGTTCAGATTTTCCTCTTTTTCTAGTCCAGTCACTGGATTAAGGCCTATCTTAAGATGAGTAGGGCTTCCTCTTCACCTGATTACATCTGCAGCTCTGCAGAATTTCAAATAAGGTCACATTCACAGGTTCCAAAGGTTGGAATCTCAGCACATCTTTGGGGACACGATTCAACCCATAACACAGCCCTTCACATATTGAAACGATCTTTTCAAATTTACAGTGGGTTTAAGTTACTAAAGAGGAGTTCATAGACATATCCTTTTTGCAGGAACAGTTAACCTCATGGGTTTCCCAGGTGGCGCTAGTGGTAAATACCCACCTGCCAATGGAAGAGACGCAGGTTTGATCCTGGGGTCGGGAAGATCCCTTGGGGTAGGAAATGGCAACCCACTCCAATATTCTTGGGAAATTCCATGGACAAAGAAGTCTGGAGGGCTACAGTCTATGGGGTCACAAACAGTTGGATGCTACCTTGCACACACACATGCGCACATGTATTCACATACGCAGCATCTTCTGCTTCCTCTCAACAAACCTCACGTTGGGTCATCAACCTTTGCTAAACAAGACATCTGTTAGAATTGAAAGAGACACGTGTACCCCAATGTTCATCGCAGCACTGTTTATAATAGCCAGGAAGAAACAACCTAGATGTCCATCAGCAGATGAATGGATAAGAAAGCTGTGGTACATATACACAATGGAGTGTTACTCAGCCATTAAAAAGAATACATTTGAATCCGTTCTAATGAGGTGGATGAAACTGGAGCCTATTATACAGAGTGAAGTAAGCCAGAAAGAAAAATACCAATACAGTATACTAACACATATATATGGAATTTAGAAAGATGGTAACGATAACCCTGTATGTGAGACAGCAAAAGAGACACAGATGTAAAGAACAGAATTTTAGACTCTGTGGGAGAGGGAGAGGGAGAGGGTGGGATGATTTGGGAGAATGGCATTGAAACATGTATACTATCATGTAAGAAACGAATCGCCAGTCTATGTTCAATACAAGATACAGGATGCTTGGGGCTGGTGCACAGGGATGATCCAGAGAGATGATGTGGGGTGGGAGGTGGGAGGGGGGTTCAGGATTGGGAACTCAAACGCCTATGGCAGATTCATGTCAATGTATGGCAAAACCAATACAGTATTGTAAAGCAAAATAAAGTAAAAAAAAAAAAAAAAAGACATCTGTTAGACACATAAATCCTTAGATTGAGGCCTGCAGAGTAAGCCCCACACACTCTCCTAGTCTTCCAGTTATAGTGGACTTCCTTTACTCTCTCTGCTCCTTTACAGGACATCCAAACAAGTCATCTAAAATCCTGCCTTCCTTAGGTCCTCCCACTGCGTGAGGTCCTTCAGCAACTCCTCATCCCTCACGTGGCCACACCCGCCCTCCTTCACGCGGCTTTCAGAGATGCCCAACAGCTGGCCTCCCGAACTCATTCTTCCTCCTCAGCTATGTGACTCCCCGCTGGCCAGTCTCCTCTCAGCCCTCCATCCTCCGCACGTTTCCACTTTTGCCTGCGCTGCTCTGTGAACCCCGAGCGCCGCTCCTGTGCTCTCCATCAATCCATTTCCTTCTCATCCTTCAGCATGAGCTTCTTTGTGGAGCCTCTCCAGATGACCTCGATTCCACACTCACCTTCCTCCACCCCAGCCTCCCCCACGCCTTCATCCCTTGGAAACCTGAGGCTCTCGTACTTTCCCATGCAATAGAATCACCACAGACCTCTTAAATGCAGATTCCTGGGCTTGTCCCCAGACATTCTGATTTAGAATTGGAGAAAGGCCAGAGATCCGCATTTTAAACAAATACCCTAGGAAATTCTGAAGCAGTGACCTAACGTGGAGGGGCTCTGCTAACAAGCTGTCGAGGCATGATACTTCACTCATATAGAGCCTTAGAAACAACGCATATTTTCCTGTTTTAGGATCACTTGCCTCTTACATAGTATCTGAAATATAGTTGTTGTCAACAGATACACGTTGAATGAATGAATAATTTAATAGATGGATGCAACTGAGCTCACCAGATAGACTATTCTCTTCTTTCAAACAGCGAATGAAACTAGAATTGAGGTGATGGGAAGGGTATTATCTAAGAGGAAGGAAAAAGCAGTGAACAGCCTAGCAGATAGTCAAATATTCTCAAAAACAAAATACCTGTCTTCATATCAACTTTCTAAAGAAAAATAAAGGAAAAATCACTAAAAATAAAACATACTGATAACTTTGCTTTTTCTCTGATTAGGTAACCTATGCCGCTGCACTGGGTATCGGCCAATTCTCGCAAGCGGGAAGACCTTTTGTTTGGTGAGTAGGGGGCTGCCAGGGCACCCACAGAGAAAGAACGACAGTGACAGATGGTCTAGGCTGGGAACACAGGAGTCGAGTTTTTAGACCATGCAAATAGATCGTAAGGAAGACTGGTTGAGTTATCAGTAGCTCCATCTAACTCACAGGAGTCTGAGCTCTTTGTTGAGGGAAGGGTGGGTATTATACTACTTTTCACCCTCAACATCACACCACCGGAAAGCCAGGTGATCTAGCCAGCCAGCTAGACATCTTCCATGACAATTTCAGCAAGGCATCGGGACAGGACAGGGAGGAGGTCTCCAGGAAACCCAAGGAGACAAGCAAAGACACAGAGTTTGCCTGGGGGAGGCAAGGTTAGTCCCAAGAATCCAGACCAGCTGAGAAAGTGTGAGCAAATAAAGAAGCCAAAAAGGCTTAGTAGAATCCAAAATTCACACCAAATACCAGAGTGCAGAGAGATTCCCCCACCAAATAGTGACACCTCACTGGGCTGCTGTGAAAATCAAAGGAGAAATTGCAGACACGTAGCAAAGTCTTGCTTAGCACTTAGAACTCAACAAATATTTACTACTGTATCGAGGATGCCATCGACACCACAAATAGTGTTTGCCAGGGAGATCAGACAAACATATCTAATCACCCTCTGCAGAGGGCAGGATGGACATAGGTAGTACTACCCTTAGACCCAAGCAAGGGGGATCCCAAACTTCAGAGAACCCCTTGCTAGTACCCGTACAGCCAATCTCAGGAGGCCACAGGGCCAAAGTGACTTGTTCACTTCAAGCCTTCACCCTTTTCTGGACTATGCTCCAGACATGGTCTTGACCCCATTCCCAGGAGCAGGCCTATTCCCCTAGTCATCTTCCTTGAGAAGATCCTAACAGCCAGCATGTGCTCCAGAAGCCAAACACTGGCTATTCAGGGAGGAAGTACACAGAACTTGGATTTGCAGGCTGGTTCACAGGTGTGTGAGGCCCCTCAGAGTACACACCCAGAGCCAGGGTGAGGAAGGAAGAGCAGCAGGCCCAAGGCCAGGGCCTCCATCTGTACTCTTGCTCAGCTCCATGAAGAGTGGACCAGGGCCTAGAAATGAACCAACAGGTATGTCCCACTCCCCAGAGCCAGGCCCATCCCACGTGCATGTCCCATCTTCTATTGCCACACGGGGGAGCCAGCGGTTGACAAGCTGAGAAATAAAATGTATGGCTTGTAAAGCCATCAAATTATTGGTATAAACGGAAAAACACTTGTGAAATACAAATGAAGTTAAAGGCAACCTCTCTCCCTCTGGAACATGGATGTTATCCACCTTTCCAGGCACAGCCTCTGGGGATAAAGGAAAAACTGTAGTCAGAGACCCACCGTGCAGCCAAGAGGCCCCAGGAACCTTAACGGGTGAAAGAAAGCGAGCCCCAGAGCAGGAATACCCAAGGCGCTTATCTGCTAGACAAGCAGAGACTGGCTGCTTCTGTTACCACTCGCTCATGGTCTGTTATGAGAGCTCAGAGTTGTGCTGGAGAGAGGAAGTGCTACTGGCTTGGCTCAGCTGGTTTTGCTTCTTGGGCAGAACCAGGAAGCTGCCAGCCTGAGACATTTGTGCAGAGACAGAGAATTAAAGTATCTGGAAGAAAGTATTTTACTAGAGACTTAGGAGAGACTATTTGAGGAATAAAATACAAGAAGTAAGGTTGGAGAAATGGGAAATGAAAGAACCAGCAAATGGAAACCAGCTTCAAAATTCATTGATTGTCCTTTCATTCCCAGTCAGTGCCGCACAGATTGCAAATGGTGGGGAGACCTGGCTCCAAAACTGCTTTCTTTCTTTGTCTTTCTTTTTATTTTCTCTTTTTTAGGTCCCTATATAAATGATAATAGTCAATGTTGTCAAATCTTGCAGAGAATGGTACTAGCAGTTGTTATTGCTCTGAAAAACATCTTATCACGTGATTCTACAACTAGGAATTCACCTAAAAAAAAATTCAGAGATGTACACAAAACTATACCTGCAATGAACAGAAGTGTTTATGTTATTTGTAGTTATAAAATACAGGGAAAAAATTAAGTATACATCAATGGCAAATTTTACAAATATATTTATGGAATAGCCAGAAAATAGATTAATATGCCATCAACAAAAATATATTTTAAAGACTTTAATGACAGGCAAATAAATGAATAAAAAGTCAAAATAAAAGGCATATTGTACTAACTATAAATATAGTACAAATATATATTATATAAAAATTTTTATCAGTAATGATAGTTTATTTCTTTTACATTTCTTCATATTCTTTATTATTGTTTATGCTATTTATTAAATGTTGTAAATGTATTATATATTCTATCTATATTATATGTTCTGTATCTGAATCATATTTTTAAAATAAAGTAAAAAGGAAAGATCTTCTGATTATCCCTATTCCAATAAAAACCACCAAAAGTGACTTTAAAAGCTGGGAGCCTCATTTAAATTGCCAGACCCTTTAAGGCACACATTGATTTACATGTCAGAAAGTTTTTCATAGGACAGGCAGGTGGTGAGAGGGAGGCTCAAGAGGAAGGAGATAGATGTATATGTATAATTGAGTTGATTCACGTTGTTGTATAGCACAAGCTAACATAATTATACTCCAGGAAAGCAAGTATACTCAAAATTTTTTTTTAATAATTTTTTTTTAATAGGTTTTTTTTTTTTAAAGTTTTTCATCTCAAGGCATTTCTCTGTCCTAGGAGTCAAATGGCTGTCAACAGAAAGGAACAGGAAAATGCTGCCTGGATCTGGGAGAAAATGATTCTTCTTCGCTTGGCAGGAAAAGTGATGTGAGTCCCTTCGCTTTGTCTTCTCCCCAAGAGTATCACTTAACACCAGTGCTGAACTGTGCTTGTGCGTGCTGATGGTCATTCTCTGCTTTCACAAACGTTCAAAGT
The DNA here is from genome assembly GCF_001704415.2 of Capra hircus. Taxonomy (NCBI): domain Eukaryota; kingdom Metazoa; phylum Chordata; class Mammalia; order Artiodactyla; family Bovidae; genus Capra; species Capra hircus. The sequence continues at coordinate 46,598,833 of NC_030809.1, read as the reverse complement.
GGAGGCACAAATGAAACACTTTTCATCTGGGAGCAGGGTAAAGAGGTGATTGAAAGCTCGTGCTCTGATTTCCCTCTTCACTCTCCGGAAGGCTGAAACAGTAAAACATAAGCCGGTTCAGGTCAGAGAACAAAGACTTGCCCCAGCTCTGCGAGTCCTGTCCTTGCCTGACCCAGCTCCTGCCGTCCTGTCCTCTCGCACTGTCTCCCCCTCTGCAGAGAGAGGGCACTGCTGCCTCAGGGAGGCTGGGGAGCCAGTCCACACTCAGACGGCGAGTCACGGCCCCCACAGCTGGGACATCCAGCCTGAAACACCCCAGTCTCTGGCTTTGCTCTCTGAGAGATGCTAGTTTCCCAAAAAAGACCCACTGCCAAGTTCTTATAGGAATTATTTAGAGAAAATTCCTAGTGAGAAGACAGGAAAAATAGTCTGCTCCCTGTAGACATGGAAAGCTAAGTGAACAGAGCTGCCCTTACACAAAACTGAGCCCAGTCATTCCCTGCTGGTTCTGTTTTTACCCTTAACACCTACCTTATTTCCATTCTCGGCCTCCCCTATCACTTTATTTCTGTCTGAGGAAGCTGTGCAATGGAAGAGAGGGGTGTTCCCCAGGAAGGCAGGCTACACCCTGGAAAACCACTTCACAGAGGATCAGTGCCCCCTGGAGGGCTAAAAATATTCTAAAGTCTGGATTTTGTAGCCTCCAGAATTCAATCTGTCCCTAGTAGCTCAGTGGTAAAGAATCTGCCTGCAATGTGGGAGATCTGGGTTCCATTCCTGGGTTGGGAAGATCCCCTGGAGGAGGGCATGGCAACCCACTCCAGTATTCTTACCTGGAAAATCCCCATGGACAGAGGAGCCTGGCAGGCTACAGTCCATGGGATCACAGAGTCAGACACAACTGAGTGACTAAGCACAGAGCACACATGATTGGGCTCTGCAACCACCTGAATCACTTTAACCAAACTCAAAAGAACATATTTAAGCTGGACTGTGCCGCAGTATTCATTTATCAAGAGAAACACAATTTTAAGGTGGATCTTATGGTCACTGAGCCACGTCCTTTACTGTAGGGAAGCACACACAGGAGGTCACAATATAAGGGGAAGATTGCTTGGTGAGCGTGGACGCAGAGCCATTGATAATCATAAGGGTAACATCACAGAAGACCCCTCTCCACCCATCAGGTAGCCCTACTAGATGGCACGTGTCTGCCCCATGACACTCCCATCTCTTAAAGCTGTGTTACTGTCTTCCACGGGCTAACTGTGAAGTCTTGGCCTAGCTCCTATTTAGGGGAATTTTAATTCCTCAGCTCAGATTCATTGTTTTCCATTTTAATTCTCAGACACTATCTTACTTCTAGATTATAGATACACACCACATTATTGCCCCCAGGTACTGCCTACACTTCTAATTCCAACTAAAGCAAAAACTGGTCCTTTAGATGTTGGCAGGTATGTCTCAGTCTGCGATCCAACTAAGGACCTACACAAGGAATAATGCAAGCTTTCCTTCCAGAATCTGGGGAAGACCTTACAGAGACAGAGGGAAAAGCAGGGGAGTGTTGGACGCATGGCAGGGCATTTCATCTACATGTCACAATTACCCTTCAAAATAGTCATTATTTCACTGGGAATTTGGAGTTGGTATTTACAGACTGTTGCATTTAGAATGCATAGACAACAAGGTCCCACTGTATAGCACAGGAAACTATATCTAATCCCCTAGGATAAACCATAATGGAGAAGAATATTTTAAAAATAATGTAAATAGGTGTAAAACTGAGTCACGTTGCTGTACAGCAGAGATTGGTATAACATTGTAAATCAACTATACTTCAGTTTTTTAAAATAGGTTTCTACTTAATCTTTAGAGAGATTAAGTACATTTCTATTGAGAAGGTCAGAGAGCCAAGTTATGGCAGAGCTGATAATGAACTCAAATCTGTCTTCGCCATCCCACCAACCCCACCCCCCCGCCATGCTCAGCCAGCCCATCTTCCACAGGTTTCCCCATTATATATCCTTCCAGCCCCGCACCCCACAGTTCCCTCCTGATTTGCCTTACTCTTTAGGAAACTGCTTGAGAATAAGCGCTTCCAAAACTAAAACATATTTAATTTAGAGAGGATTGCAGTTGGGTAACTTTTCACCATGCTTTAGTTTCCTAATAGATGAAATAGAGATGGCAATTTACTTTCTTTGTACAGTTGTTGGGAGGATTAAGTAAATTATTAATATGTGTAGAAAGCACGTGAAATGTAAGCACTCCATAAATGCCAACTAGTGTTATTAAAGCAAGTGGGGTATGTGTGTGTTTATACAAGAGCATATATGTTCAGAGTCATGTTTTACTTAAATTACAGGACTTCTCAGAGCTTTTCACGTTTGAATCTTAACAGATGAGGGGGTAGTGGCTAGGGTACAGTGAAGAGGATTTCCCTAACTAATTGAGCTCTGATTGGTTTTCATAGACGGTCTTTGTATTTTGCAGGATACTATTTGAACTGGTCATAGGATATTCTTTTCTTTAGTGTCAACATAATTCTTATTTAAAAATATTTGGTTTGAACTATTTTCCCATACAAGCAGAGTCGGAGCTATTACTGTGTTCATTTTGCCTTATTACTGTAAAGAATGATGATGCTGTTTCCAATTGAGCCCGACTGATGGAACCATCTTCTTCTGCTCTTTATAAAGATTTGCACAGAGTTATTTGTGAAAGAGGAGTTCCAGCCCTTGGACCCTACCCAGGAGCTCATATTTCCTCCGGAACTCTTGGTAAGAGGGATTGGGTGTTTTATGTGCTATTGAAATGTCACTGGTTATAAGCTCAGGTTTTAAAAACCACCTTTTCCATCCTGTGAAATTATCAAATTGTAGAAATTCTTTATCAAATCAGAATGCTTGTCCCTGCCTGGCTCAGCCAGCCCTGGCTGATGCCCTGTACACATTCCCCAAAGCCTCAATTGAGGCTATCTTTTAACCGTTTTTGTCATTACTTCCATCATTGTCATCTGCAATGTATCCCTATTGACTGCTCCAATCAATCCAGTCTTTCTCAGCTTCTAACTCGGCCTTTCCAGCCCTTCCCAGATACTGACCTCAAGGGGCACTTCCAGGGCCTCCCAGTTCTTCAGCCTTCCCTCTGTCAGCATTTCTGTCTTTCCTCTCTAACATCCACTTGTTCCATTCGATAACATATGTATTTCTGAAGGGGTTCTGATATGTTTATTCGTACATTCAACAAATATTAATCATTCAGTAACATGCCAGGCACTGTTCGAGGTACTGAATACACACAGGGAACAAAACTCACCCAAAGACCTGCCCCCAAGGAGACTAATCTGATTGGAGAAACACACAATGAACAAGACAATAGATGATATCCCTTATACAAATAATCTTTTAAAAATGATACAAATGAATTTATTTATAGTACAGAAACAGACTCACAGACTTAGAGAAGGAACTTACAGTTACCAGTGGGGAAGTGTGTGGGAAAGGGATAGTTAGGGAGTTTGGGATGGACATGTACACACTGCTATATTTTAAATGAATAACCAACAAGACCTACTGTACAGGGAACTCTGCTCAATGTTATGTGGCAGCCTGGATGGGAGGGGAGTTTGGGGGAGAGTGGATACATGTGTATGTATGGCTGAGTCACTCTGCCATGCACCTGAAGCTATCAACATTGTTAATTGGCTATGCTCTAATATAAAATAAAAAGTTTAAATGGATAAATAGATATATAGATAATAGATAAGTTATATAGTGTGTTAGCAAGTGATAAGAACAAAATAAAACAGTGAAGGGGGATAGGATGCAGGGGGTTGCAAATTTCAATATCTGGCCAGAGAAGACATCTCTGAAAAGGTAGTATTTGATGAAAGTTCTGAAGTAGGAGAGGGAACTGGTCATGGTGGGGAAGAGCAATCCAGGCGGTGGGGCACCAAGTGCAGAGATACCAACGAGAGGAGAACTCCTGTCCTGATCAAGGACAGAGCAGGGGCCAGCCTGGCAGGAACTCAGGGAACCAGAGAAGTCAGTAAGCTGCAGGGCTGGGGGCAGGCCATCCTGGACTTAGACTGCTTGGCTTTTACTCTGCATCAGATGAGAAGCTATCAGAGAGGTTGGACCTAAGAGGGGTACGCTCCTGTTAACCTTGTAATGGGTGGGATCTGGGGTGGTTTGGGCTGCTGGGACAGGAATAGCTGGGGATGGGTGAGAGAAGGATCAGGGAGCCCGTTAGGGCAGCTGTGCCCTCCTGAGGATGGTGGTGCTGGGCCAGGCAGCCAGCATGCACATGGTGAGGAGCCAGTGGATTCTGGATACACTTTTGGAAGAGCTGACACGATTTCCTGATGAATGTGATTTGGTGTGTGGGGAGAGAAAGGAGTCAAGGCTGACTCCAGGGCTTTGGGCAGCTGGAAAGGGGAGTGGCCATTTACTGAGAAGGGGAAGACCTCTGGAGGAGCAGGGGATTTTTCCTTTAGGGAATCCTTTCTGAGGGGGCTTGGAGGAGGATGGGGTATGAAGAACTGAGTTTTGGACATGTTAAATTTGAGATGCCTATTACATATCTAAGAAGAGACACTGAGCACTCGTTCAGGTATGTGAGCTTGGATTTCAGACGTAAAACTGAAGATTCTAATTTAGGAGTATCAGTATAATTATTATTTTTTAAGGCCATGATTCCAAATTATGCTAAGTTAATCTACACTGAAGGGTCAATGACAGATGCCAGCTCATACTTTCACTTTCCTCCAAAGCACTATACATGAACAAGTCTTAAGCTAAAGGAGTAAATATCTAATTATGGAAATTCAAGCATTAGCCAATGGAATACTGAATATCTTTTTGGTCAGGGGGAACCCAGAACTTCTGAAGTCTCTCTAGAGAAACATACCTCCACCCGGAGTCTATCATAACCCAGGAATGCAGATGTGCCCACGTGCACACACCTTTGTTATTTGCACTTAGAGAATGGCAGAGGACCCCGAAAAGCGAACCCTGACCTTTCATGGAGAGAGGGTTACTTGGATCTCCCCTGGGACCTTCAAAGACCTCCTGGAGCTGAAAGCAAAACACCCAGAAGCCCCGCTCATCCTGGGCAACACATCGCTGGGTGAGTAATTACAATGGTTCTCACACCACCATCAGGGCCTTAGTGCTGAACTGGACTTCCTGTCTCCTAGTCTACAAAAACTACTTTTTAAAGATAAAGACATCATCATTTTTAATAAAAGTGTTATAGTATAATAATGTATTATAAAATGTACTCATATTGTGTATTATATAATAACTATTTATACATTACCTTTTATATATACTGTATATAAATACTAGCATGTATATATATATATTCCCAGGTGGCTCAGATGGTAAAGAATCTGCCTGCAATGCAGGAGACCCAGGTTCGATCCCTGGATCAGGAAGATTCCCTGGAGGAGGGCATAGTAACCCACTCCAGTATTCCTGCCTGGAGAATCCCATGGACAGAAGAACCTGGTGGGCTACAGTCCATGGGGTCGCAAAGAGTCGGACACAACTGAGCAAAAAACACAATATACTGCATATACTTTTATATATACATTACATAAATAATATTAAAAGTATAATACAAATATGATAGTATTATCGTATAATAAAATAGCCTCCAAAATTCAATATACACAGACCCTGGGAGACCTTTGAGGTGTGCAGCAGTATTAAAGGATTGTTAATCATTTAATTTACCTTGTCCTTTTAAATTTTGTTTCCATTAGGTATTGAGTAACTAAAATAGAATTTTATGAAATATGGTGGATATATTAACAATCTATACCCAGTTATCACCACACTCACTTTGAGAACCAGAGCTTTACCAAGAAGTTTGCCCCATGGGCCCCCGCAGACCGTAGTCCCTCCCCTCCCCTTTCTCTCAGGGGTGCTCACTAGACTGAATATGGTGTTGGTCCACCTCGTCTCTGTTTCTTACGTGTTATACCCGTATATTTGAGTTCCTAAGCAATGTGTTGCTTCGTTTTGCATATTTTTGAACTTCGCTTAAGTAGATGGACACAGTATTACTCCTCTACAGTTTGCTTTGTGCATTTAACGTTCTTGAGCTGGGACTTGCCCACATGGTTGCACATAAGTGTGCTAGTCCATCCTGTGCCCAGGGCACAGCTCACACCTCCATTCGATTGCTCAAGGCCATGGAGTGTTTTCCAAGTCTTGGCTCTTTCAGATACCGCTACACACATCTCCTTAGAGTCTTCTAAGGATCCCTCATCCATTTTATTTCCTATTTTTATATTCACGTAATGAGTATAAATAAACACGTATACTGGAAGCGCACGTGCTAGAAAATTACTTGGCAGGGTGTATGGCCACTGATGTCACATGTATATGCATCTGAATATTTTAATGAGAAACTGTCAATGCCAAAAAACCGCATTTTCTTTTTCCGAACTCCCCCTCTCTAAGATATGTACTGCATTTACTTTTAGGACCTGCCATGAGATCTAAAGGACATTTTCACCCAATTCTCCTCTCTCCTGCTAGGATTTCTGAGCTGAATGTGGTATCTAAAACAAACGATGGTGAGTTCCAGGTTTTCTTTGTAAAATATCCATGAACCAATCCCTGCGCTAAACACTTGCACTAAACTAAACACTAAATGGTTTAGAACTTCATCATACATTTATCTTGACTGGCTTGTTTCCAACTCTTTGACATTTTTCTGATATGATATTATATCCCCACCATGAAAATTTACTATCAGAAGCTTTGTATAGAATATGAGGTATTTGGATGATGTCGTTCAAGACCTTGTAGTCACCTGTAGTATCCTTGCCTATAAAGAGCCATGATGGAACTTCCTTGGTGGTCCAGTGGTTAAGACTATGTTTCTATGCAGGAAGCGCATGTTTGATCCCTGGCCTGGGAACTAAGACCCCACATGTCTGCCTCTCAGTGTGGTCAGAATAAAAAGGCATGGTGACACAAAGGCAATAAACTCGCAGTGTCAGTTTAATGAGAAGACAGCAAGAGAGAAGTACTATCTATCACTTGGATGGTCAGTTCCAGGGAGGGAGGCAGGTTTGCAGGAGGTATTTAACTTAGTGTCTGGCATTCAGATACTACTTGTCTCTTAGGGGCAATGGCAAAAGGCCAAGTAAGATAGAAACCTGCCCAGGGAAGCACCCCCAGTCATTTGCAACATCCTTAAGGGCCCACTATGTGCAGACTCTTCATCAGGCAAGGTGGCACCCATAGAGTAGGAAGGGAATGTCCAAGACTTTGCCTTCAAGGTGCACAGCAACCCCTTTAACGAAAGGAATTTTATTTTACTCCTTCTCTCATCCAGCAGATCTCTTAGCATACATGTGCTTGTCTAAGGTACATGCATATATGTACTGAATGACTTAATGGAAAGAAAAAAAGACTAAATGAATGAGTGGGCCAGGAACTTGAATTTGGAATGCAGTGGTCATAATGATTTCCTTAACTCAGGCAACAAGGAGGTTGGCTGGACTGAAAGCTTTAGTCAAGATTGACTTGTAGGCCATCATGTGTTTTTGGAGATCCATGGTGGGCAGGAGAAGGGACCCACCCTTGCAGTATCACTGCCATCCCAGAGTCCTACCTTCCCGGCCTCAACCATCATCAGCCAAACTTAGGCTGTGCTGCAGACCAGCAAGCCTGCCTTCCCTGACCCTGACCCATCCATTTGCAAGGACAGGGACCCTTCCTGGTTTTGCACCACAGCCTCACAGCTTCAGCCTTGGGACCACTTAAGTAGCACATCCACACACCACTCAGAAAATGAGGGGAGCATGCTTAGATATATCTGAAATCTTGGGGTTGGAGAGAAGAGGAAGAGAGAAGAGTAAAGTGGATGGTTTAGGGGTATAGTCAAGTACCCTTTTTTTTTTAACATTTATTTATTTGGCTGCACCAGGTCTTAGTTACGACTCACAGTCTTCAATCATCACTGTGGCCTATGGGATCTGGTTCCCTGACCAGGGATCAAACTCAGGCCCCCTGCTTTGGCAAAGCAGTCTTAGCCACTGGACAACCCTTAGCCACTGGACCACCAATAAAGTCTGTTGGTGGTCCAGTGGCTAATAATTTAATAATAAATTATTAGTGCCTAATAATTTAAGCAGACAGTCAAGACAGGACAACACTTTTCCTCATCTCCACCCCAGGCCCATGGTTTAGCCCGTGATTTTCAAACTTGTTTTAGCATCACAATTCAGTCCTCAAACAAATCCAAATAGATGAAAACATGCTCCTCTATTTGAAGGAGGGGAGAGACTTTCTCCATCCCACCAGGCCCCCTATATTTCCTCCAACAGGGCCAGGACAAAAAGAAAGAGATCTGGCCCAAGGTCTACAAACTGGCTGGTGGCCGGTCACCAAGGCACACATCTCCCATGTCCAATCCAGAACTCCCATCGTTACTGCCATTCCCTGTCCCCCCAGGCCCAACCCACTGGCTCTTCAACTGGCTCTTTGTCAGTTTAGACTCAGCAGGCAAGATAGAGGCAGATTCTAAAATCTTAACCATGTGTTTTTCTTGGGGCCCTTTAAACTTTAGGTGTGAGTCACCTCTAGAAGCTCCAGGGACCTTTCTCAGGATGCCCAAGCTTTTCCTGAGGCCCAGAGGAGTGAAGGACACTTGTATGGGAGGGTTACACCAGAGCCAGCTGTGCCCCACCACCATCACCAGCAACCCCAGGAAATAAATATCTGTGACAGCTTGCGTTTGTTTACATTTTGTGTGCTAATCCATGTCACCTACTTGTTTGGCTAGATATACTCCCCCCTCCACCCTCAAAATCTTTAGTACAGTAAGTGCTACAGGAAGTCAGTGCATCTTAAACCCATTGACCCTCAAACTCTGAAAAACATGGAGTTAAAATAAAACCCATGTTCTGAGGATCATACAAAGATCTTTTCAACACCCCTGAAATGCAAGCTAGGTTTTGTGACCAAAGGTGGAATAAAATATGAATAGAAGTTCAGTAAATAGAATTTTCTCAGTACAGTTGTGTCATGCCTGACACAAAGTGAGGGGGTACTGTGAGCAATGGAAAGAATCACACAAAAGGCTCTAAAATGGATTGTCTCAACTCAGCCTGAGTCTGAAACCCATACTTATCAGGACCTAAGCAATAGGGAAGACAGCAGACATTTTACTCTCCCCTGGGGCTGAACTGCATTGCCTGCCTTTTTTTAATTTAGGTTATTACGTTATTTTTTATTTATTATTTTTGGCCATGCAACATGTGGGATCTTAGTTCCCTGACCAGGGATCAAACCCTGCAGTGAAAGTAGGGAGTTTTAACAACTGGACTGTCAGAGAAGTCCCTGAACTTCTCTTTGCTATCTATGTCAAGTAACAGGTGGTCGAGCCAGTCTGTGTGATGCTGCTGACCATAACCAGATAAAAATCTTTGTCTCTAATTTCTTCTCTACTAATATGGCCCTGGATCCATATGATGGGAGAAATGGTATGGTAGGAAACAAGCATGGTCTGCCCAGTGCCCCTGCAGGCAAATGGAAGGCAAGATTTGAGGAAGTTAAAGCTTTACTGGAACTTGTGGTGATGGGAAGCAATAGACAATCACCGGTGGGACCAGATCCCATGTGCCTTTTATGAGATACTGGTGCAGAAACAGGGTATGGACTCTAAGCTGAGAGACACTCCAGGCAGAGGAGCAGTATAGTTACTTTTAGGCATGATTTGCTTATGGGCTTCCCTGATGGCTCAGACGGTAACGAATTCACCTGCAGCGCAAGAGATCCGCGTCTGATCGCTCAGTCGGGAAGATCCACTGGAGGAGGAAATGGCAATTCACTCCAGTATTCTTGCCTGGAGAATCCTATGGACAGAGTAGCCTGGTGGGCTACAGTCCATGGGGTCGCAAAGAGTCGGACACGACTGAGTGACTAACACTTTCACTTTCAAGATTTGCTTAGCATATAGATAATAAGAAGCAGCTAGTAGTTTTGCTAAGCAATTAGATTAACTATGATCACTGAAGCAACAGGGGATGTTAGTTATGTGGGTATGTTGGTAGGACTGGGAACGTATTGCGCCAAGTTCATTTCTCAGTTCAGTCGCTCAGTCGCTCAGTCGTGTCCAGCTCTTTGTGGTACCATGGATTGCAGCTCTCCAGGTCTCCCTGTCCATCACCAACTCCTGGAGCTGGCTCAAACTCATGTTCATTGAGTTGGTGATGCTGTCCAACCACCTCATCCTCTGTTGGCCCCTTCTCCTCCCGTCTTCAATCTTTCCCAGCATCAGAGTCTTTTCCAATGAGTCAGTTCTTCGCATCAGGTGGCCAAAGTATTGGAGTTTCAGCTTCAGCATCAGTCCTACCAATGAATATTCAGGACTGATTTCCTTCAGAATGGACTGGTTGGATCTCCTTGCAGTCCAAGAGACTCTCAAGTGTCTTCTGCAACACCACAGTTCAAAAGCATCAATTCTTTGGCACTCAGCTTTCTTTATAGTCCAACTCTCACATCCATACATGACTATTGGAAAAACCATAGCTTTGACTAGACGGACCTTTGTTGGCAAAGTAATGTCTCTACTTTTTAATATGCTATTTAGGTTGGTCATGGCTTTTCTTTCAAGGTGCAAGCATCTTTTAATTTCATGGCTACAGTCACCATCTGCAGTGATTTTGGATCCCCCAAAAATAAAGTCTCTCACTGTTTCCATTGTTTCCCCATCTATTTGCCATGAAATGATGGAACCAGATGCCATGATCTTAGTTTTTGAATGATGAATTTTAAACCAGCTTTTTCACTCTCCTCTTTCACTTTCATCAAGAGGTTCTTTAGTTCCTCTTTGCTTTCTGCCATAAGGGTGGTATCAACTGTATATCTGAGGTTATTGATATTTCTCCCAGCAATCTTGATTCCAGCTCATGCTTCATCCAGCCCAGCATTCTTCATATATTCTGCATATAAATTAAATAAGCAGGGTGACAATATACAGCCTTGATGTACTCCTTTCCAATTTGGAACCAGTCTGTTGTTCCATGTCCAGTTCTAACTGTTGCTTCTTGACCTGCATGTAGATTTCTCAGGAGGCAGGTCGGGTGGTCTGATATTCCCATCGGTTTAAGAATTTTCCAGTTTAATGTGATCTACACAGTCAGAGGCTTTGGCATAGTCAATAAAGCAGAAGTAGATGTTTTTCTGGAACTCTCTTGCTTTTTCGATGATCCAGCAGGTGTTGGCAATTTGATCTCAGGTTCCTCTGCCTTTTCTAAATCCAGCTTGAACATCTGGAGGTTCATGGTTCACGTACTGCTTAAGCCTGGAGAATTTTGAGCATTACTTTGCTAGTGTGTGAGATGAGTGCAATTGTGCGGTAGTTTGAGAAATATTTGGCATTACCTTTCTTTGGGATTGGAATGAATATTGACCTTTCCCAGTCCTGGGGCCACTGCTGAGTTTTCCAGATTTGCTGGCATATTGAGTGCAGCATTTTCACAGTATCATCTTTTAGGATTTGAAATAGCTCATCTGGAATTCCATCACCTCCACTACCTTTGTTTATAGTGATGAAGGCCCACTTGACTTGGCATTTCAGGATGTCTGGCTCTAGGTGAGTGATCACACCATTGTGGTTATCTGGGACATGAAGATCTTTTTTTTTTTTATAGTTCTTCTGTTTATTTTTGCCACCTCTTCTTAATATCTTCTGCTTCTGTTAGATACCATTTCTGTCCTTTATTGTGCCCATCTTTGCATGAAATATTCCCGTGGTATCTCTAATTTTCTTGAAGAGATCTCTAGTCTTTCCCATTCTATTGTATTCCTCTATTCCTTTGCATTGCTCACTTATATCTTATATATATATATATAAGATATATAAGATCTTATATCTTATATAAGATATAGATCTTATCAGTTCACTTCAGTCAGTTCAGTCCCTCAGTCGTGTCCGACTCTTTGCAACCCCGTGAATTGCAGCACGCCAGGCCTCCCTGTCCCATCACCAACTCCCGGAGTTCACTCAGACTCACGTCCATCAAGTCCATGATGCCATCCAGCCATCTCATCCTGGGTCGTCCCCTTCTCTTCCTGCCCCCAATCCCTCCCAGCATCAAAGTCTTTTCCAATGAGTCAACTCTTCGCATGAGGTGGTCAAAGTACTGGAGCTTCAGCTTCAGCATCATTCCTTCCAAAGAAATCCCAGGGCTGATCTCCCTCAGAATGGACTGGTTGGATCTCCTTGCAGTCCAAGGGACTCTCAAGAGTCTTCTCCCACACCACAGTTCAAAAGCATCAATTCTTTGGCGCTCAGCCTTCTTCTCAGTCCAACTCTCACATCCGTACATGACTACTGGAAAAACCATAACCTTGGCTAGATGGACCTTAGTCGGCAAAGTAATGTCTCTGCTTTTGAATATACTATCTAGGTTGGTCATAACTTTTCTTCCAAGGAGTAAACGTGGTTTAATTTCATGGCTGCAATCACCATCTGCAGGGATTTTGGAGCCCCAAAAAATAAAGTCTGACACTGTTTCCACTGTTTCCCCATCTAGTTCCCATGAAGTGATGGGACCAGATGCCATGATCTTCGTTTTCTGAATGTTGAGCTTTAAGCTAACTTTTTCACTCTCCTCTTTCACTTTCATCAAGAGGCTTTTTAGCTCCTCTTCAGTTTCTGCCATAAGGGTGGTGTCATCTGCATATCTGAGGTTATTGATATTTCTCCCAGCAATCTTGATTCCAGCTTGTGTTTCTTCCAGTCCAGCGTTTCTCATGATGTACTCTGCATAGAAGTGAAATAAGCAGGGTGACAATATACAGCCTTGACGTACTCCTTTTCCTATCTGGAACCAGTCTGTTGTTCCATGTCCAGTTCTAACTGTTGCTTCCTGACCTGTATATAGGTTTCTCAAGAGGCAGGTCAGGTGGTCTGGTATTCCTATCTCTCTCAGAATTTTCCACAGTTTATTGTGATCCACACAGTCAAAGGCTTTGGCATAGTCAATAAAGCAGAAGTAGATGTTTTTCTGGAACTCTCTTGCTTTTTCAATGATCCAGCAGATGTTGGCATTTTGATCTCTGGTTCCTCTGCCTTTTCTAAAACCAGCTTGAACATCAGGGAGTTCACTGTTCACGTATTGCTGAAGCCTGGCTTGGAGAATTTTGAGCATTACTTTACTAGCGTGTGAGATGAGTGCAATTGTGCGGTAGTTTGAGCATTCTTTTGCATTGCCTTTCTTTGGGATTGAAATGAATAGTGACCTTTTCCGGTCCTGTGGCCACTGCTGAGTTTTTCAAATGTGCTGGCATATTGAGTGCCGCACTTTCACAGCATCATCTTTCAGGATTTGAAATAGCTCAACTGGAATTCCATCACCTCCACTAGCTTTGTTCATAGTGATGCTTTCTAAGGCCCACTTGACTTCACATTCCAGGATGTCTGGCTCTAGATGAGTGATCACATCTTTGTGATTATCCGGGCCATGAAGATCTTTTTTGTACAGTTCTTCCGTGTATTCTTGCCACTTCTTCTTAATATCTTCTGCTTCTGTTAGGTCCATACCTTTTCTGTCCTTTATTGAGCCCATCTTTGCATGAAATGTTCCCTTGGTATCTCTACCTATATCTTATATCTCTTCTTGCTATTCTTTGGAACTCTGCATTCAAATGGGTATATCTTTCTTTTTCTCCTTTGCCTTTCACTTCTGTTCTTTTCTCAGCTATTTGTAAGTCCTCCTCAGACAGCCATTTTGCCTTTTTGCATTTCTTTTTCCTGGAGATGGTCTTGATCACTGCCTCCTATACAATGTCACGAACCTCTGTGCATAGTTCTTCAGGTGCTCTGTCTATCAGATTTAATCCCTTGAATCTATTTCTCGCTTCCACTGTATAATAGTAAGGGATTTGATTTAGGTCATACCTGAATGGTCTAGTGGTTTTCCCTACTTTCTTCCATTTAAGTCTGAATTTGGTAATAAGGAATCCATGATCTGAGCCACAGTCAGCTCCCAGTCTTGTTTTTGCTGACTGTATAGAGCTTCTCTATCTTTGGCTGCAAAGAATATAATCAATCTGATTTTGGCGCTGGCCATCTGGCTATGTCCATGTGTAGAGTCTTCTCTTGTGTTGTTGGAAGAGGATGTTTGCTATGACCAGTGCATTCTTTTGGCAAAACTCTGTTAGCCTTTTACCTGCTTAATTTTGTACTCAAAGGCAAAATTTGCCTGTTACTCCAGGTATCTCTTGACTTCCTACTTTTGCATTCCAGTCCCCTATAATGAAAAGGACATCTTTTTTGGGTGTTAGTTTTGGAGGGTCTTGTAGGTCTTCATAGAACCATTCAGCTTCTTCAGCATTACTAGTTGGGGAATAGACTTGGATTACTGTGATGTTGAATGGTTTGCCTTTGAAACGAAGAGATCATTTTTAATAATAATTAAAATAAAATTATGTGGGAGAGTGAAATATTCTCCACGGTAAATCCATAAGAGAAAAATCAAAGTCCAGTCTGCAACCTGCTTAAAAAAAAAAAAAAAAAAAACAGACTAACAGCAGTTAGAACCCAGCCCTGAAAGTGACCAAATCATACCCTATGTGTTAGTGACTCATTCCACAAACCCCTGGGGAAGTTGAAGATTAATTTTTCAAGGCCAACTAAGTTACCTTCTGATGGTTTGGGTGACTTCTTCATTTTCAAAGATTGAGCTGAATCCTTTACATCCCTACTACAGAGAAACCCAGAGCCCATGCTACTATCGATATCAATACTCACAAGTACAACTGCAACAGTTTTTTTTAATATATGCTGCTGCTGCTGCTAAGTCGCTTCAGTTGTGTCCGACTCTGTGTGACCCCCATAGACGGCAGCCCACCAGGCTTCCCCGTCCCTGGGATTCTCTAGGCAAGAACCCTGGAGCGGGTTGCCATTTCCTTCTCCAATGCATGAAAGTGAAAAGTCAAAGTGAAGTCACTCAGTCGTGTCTGACTCTAGCGACCCCATGGACTGCAGCCTACCAGGCTCCTCCATCCATGGGATTTTCCAGGCAAAAGTACTGGCGTGGGGTGCCATTGCCTTCTCCGTTTTTTTGTATATAAATATTTGCCATTCTCTTTTTATATATTTTTTATTGATTTTTCTTCTGACTGCGGTGGGTCTTCATTGCAGTGCACAGGCTTTTCTCTAGTTGTGACGAGTAGGGGCTACTCTCCAGCCGCAGTGCACAGGCTTCTTATTGCAGCAGCTTTCCTTGTCGCAGGGCACAGCTCTAGGCACGAGGGCGCTAGAGCATGGGCTCAGTGGTTGCTGCAGAGGGGCTTAGTTACTCCACAGCATGCGGGATCTTCCCAGATCAGGGATGGAGCCCATGTCCCCTGCAACGGCAGGCAGATTCTTATACACTGTTGCAGGGAAAGCCTGCAACAGTTTTTAAATTCTGAGTTATTTCCTTGCCAGCTAGCGAATAGTAGTTTCTTTTGTTTTGTTTTTTTTATTTTGTTTTGTTTTGCGAAGAGAAAAGGCTTTATTGCAGGGACTAGCAAGCAGTACTCTTGCCTGGAAAATTCCATGGACAGAGGAGCCTGGTAGGCTGCAGTCCATGGGGTAGCTAAGAGTCAGACACGACTGAGCGACTTTACTTTGACTTTTCACTTTCATGCATTGGAGAACGAAATGGCAGCCCACTCCAGGGTTCTTGCCTAGAGAATCCCAGGGATGGGGGAGCCTCGTGGGCTGCCGTCTATAGGGTCACACAGAGTTGGACACGACTGAAGTGACTTAGCAGTAGCAAGTAGTATTGCCCTGATCCCAGGATGCTCTCCCATTTCTCCTGACTCTCTAGCCCCTCCCTGGGAATCCCACTCTCCCACACTCAACAACACCCAAAGTAATACCTGAGGCAGCTCCTTGCATGGACTGTATTCATTCTGATTGGCTGGTGTCCCTCCTAGAACTGGTGTTGAAGATTTTTAATATCAAAGCCACCTATAGAGGGGCAAATCAGCAGTGGAGGCACTGTTGATTTACACAATCACCTTGGCAATTGGAAGACCTTTGACTTTTTTTAATGTTATCAGTTTCATCCCCCTTAATCACAAAACAGCTTGGCATAGCCTCACTGTGGTCAGTCCGAAAGGGGTCATGGAACATTCTAGTAGATTCTGCCTCCTGCCAGTTGTTACCGTCATTCCTGCTTTCCAGGACTGACAATAGGTGCTGGCTGCAGCCTGGCCCACGTCAAGGACATCTTGGCTGAGAGGGTCTCCGAACTCCCAGAGGAGAAGACCCAGACGTACCGAGCGCTGCTGAAGCACCTGAAGAGTCTGGCCGGCCAGCAGATCCGGAACATGGCTGTATGTCCTCTGGGCCCATCACGAGGCCTGCTACGCCTATCTCTTAATCTCAGCAAAGTGTTGAAATAGGCATTGGCAGAATCAGTGTGCACATGGGTCTCAGCAGATTGAAATGACAGCACAATAAACATTTAATATAGCAAACATTATTTAATAACATATTTAAAAGAAGACTCTGAGTCAAGTTCAGTCATATAGCTAAGTAGCAATATAAGTGGGAAAAGAATGTCATGGTTTCACTAATTTCATGATAAGACCTTCAGAGAAACTAATTTCATCTTAGGCTTCATTGTTGTTGCTAAGTCGTGTCCTACGCTTTGCAACCCCATGGACTGCAGAAGTGAAACACCTAAAACAAGGAGGGTAGCCTCCCCCAGCCCAGACTGTTCAGACCACCGCTAGACGGTAACACTCAGAACAGGGAGGCAGACTCCAGGGTCGGTAGATTCAACCTCAGACGAATCCAGATGTAGATCTTCAAAATTCACATGACCCCTTCCCTTACATACCCCCGAATGATGTATTAGAAATTCTTAGGATACGGGGAAAGGAGGGAGAACAGGTTTCTATTGAAAAAGCTCTTCAGGTGATTCCAAATGATTCCCTGTCATGGGTTCTGTCTGACACCCTGGAGCCTGGTGAGGAGATGGTGCTGGGAGAGTAAGGGGTTGGAAACCACTGCAGAGAGAGGAGTGGTAGGGCTTCATGAAAGCTGGCTTCAGATATTTCTAGACTCCTGAGAAGAGGTGTGATATATTTCATATGATCACCAAGAGTAGAAGTATGACCGATTGGTGAGAAACCAGGGGTGTAGATTTCAGCCCAGTGGAAACAAGAGCTTTAAAATTAAGCTGTTCATAGAGTACTGGGAGTTCCGTGCCCTCACCCATGTTCCAGCCCAGATCACCTGCAACCTGGGTGGTCACTGTAGAGTCTGGCACTATGTGGGAAGGAGAATACTGAGCTGAATGGCTGGTCGTTTCCCTGACATGTTCTGAGATGCTATAAGCTTAACCAGATCCAAGAAGACTCTCTCAAGAAGCGGAAAAGGGAGACTCAATGATAGATGCCCGGGACCTAAACATGGCCCCCGGGAAGTCCAGCAATTCAGGAGGCCCCGAGATAAGGCTGAGATCCCAAGGCAGCACCGCGGCTACTTTTGTAGCCAGCACTGTGGCCATCTGCACCACCTGAGTAGGAGTGGCCCAGAACTGGCCGCTGCACCTCAGTGCTTGGCTTTGCATCCCCGTCTGCCCCTTCCTTCCTGGGAGATCTTAATCAAGTTTAATAATTCCTCTGTGCCCCCGTGTCTTCGTCTGTTAAAGGGGGACAGTGGCCTCACCTCACTGAGTTGTTGTGAGGACTGAGTGAGGAAATATGCAGGAAGGGGTGAGATATCAGGTGAAACACACCACATGCCCTTCAGTGCTCGTTACCATCCATTCCTCACCCGATCCAGAGTCGTGGGTGGGTGGGGACCTCTCACAGCATCTGAGCTGAGTCTCATCCGCAGAGGAGGCCGAGACTCCTCTCGACCCTGTCACCTACCAGGGAGGACCATGAGCAGGTGCCGGGAGAGACGGGGGGCTCAAATTTTAGGGATCGGATGACTGAGACTGTAACTCTCTCTCCTTAGTCCTTAGGGGGTCATATTATAAGCCGGCACAGCTACTCAGATCTGAACCCAATTCTGGCTGTGGGCAACACTACCCTCAATCTGACATCAGAAGGTAAGCTACCCAGAACCCTCTGAACAGCACCTGCAGCATTTCTGTCTCTGTTTTAGGAGGTGCTATGTCAGAGCCCATGTCTCTGGCTCTCAGTCCACCATGGGGAGCTCAGGGTCCTGGCAGAAGTCCCCTCACACAGGGGATGGCACCTTCTGTACCACCCGCCACATACACATGACACCCAGCCCCAACCACAGCTCAGCCAGCCTGCAGCAGCCAGGGCTGTGTGCCGAGGCCGACTAGAGCCTCTCTGTGACCAGAGGACCACTTGCTCCTCCTCCTCCTCCTCCTCCTCCTCCTCCTCCTCATGGCCCCTCTCCAGTTGCCGTGTAAGAAGTCACAAGTCTAGTGAGGACACGCTGGCGACACTGTGGGGTCCTTGGGGGCAGGAGGAAGGCTAGCAACATTTTGCATGCTGGCTGAGGGCAGTCCTTGAGGGCTGCTCCAGGGTATTCCACCCTTGCCTCCCCAAGATGCTCAGCCCCCACACTGGCTCCGGCTGCTCCAAAGAGACTGACACTCCCATCCAGTGCATGCTGCTTGTGCCAGGCTCTGCTGGATACTTTACACAACACATCTAATTTGTCCAATGCCCCTAGCTTCGCTTGCAGTAGAGGGTGAGGGATGGAATCCAGTCTGCCTTGATTTCCCAATGGGCATGCTTGCCTCTTCACCACCAACCACCTCCCCAGGTCTTCTAACTCCCCACTTTCCATCTCTCCCCTCCTCTCTCCCCCACACCCCATCAAATACCCTCACATGAGCTGAGCTGGACCCAGGGAACTGGAGTGCAAGGGAGCAGTCACACTGCCCCTTGTGAACTCCAGGGTGTGGCCAACCAGGAATTATCTCACCAGCATCATAAGCCTCCCCAGGGAATTGCTGGCTGACATAGTCTGGTCCCTGATGGGTGGGAACTGAGAAATCCTGGAAGGGACCTGCTGGCGAAGGAAAAGCCCTCACACTCCTATTCAGCTTCATGTGGGGCCCAGGAAAGGAAATTCCTCAGCCCTGAAGGACCCCGTCAGCTGTTTTGCTGGCTCCGCCAGGCCTATAGTCCAGGATCACCCCATCTTGAACCCTGAAGACTAAGGGAGAGGAAGCCAAGGCTCTGGGGCATCAGGATAGCAAAGATGGCCTGGCCCCCAAGCAGGGCCTTCTACTTTAGGACTAGCGGTGCTAGCTGTGTTCCTCTGCTGAGATGCTGGTCGTCACCTTTGGCTCAAGATCTCTGTTTTCCCAGCTCTGCCAAAGCCACCTCCAATCTGCACTCAGCCCAGCTCCAATGAGGCCAGTAGCTAGCTGGCACCCCAGGAGGGAGGCCCAGGCCCACAAGAGCGCCTCTGGGGTCTACCTTCCTCTGTCTTAGCCACACCTACCTTCCAATCAGCATCTCACTGCTGTTCCTGGACCTGAACGCACGTCAGATTTGCTGGGCTGCAATCTCCTCACACATTTCCCGTGGAGCCACAGCCACTTTTTAAAGCCAGAGGGGACTGCTCTAACCATCACCACCATGTGGTGACAATGGGGCTGAAAGGAGGTTTTGCAAATTGTTCACATTGCTTTAAAGATATGGGTATCCCGCTTAGAAAGCTTCCCAGGAGCCCAGTGGTAAAGAATCCACCTGCCAATGCAGATGACTTGGGTTCCATCCCTGGGTTGGGAAGATACCCTGAAGGAGAAAATGGCAACCCACTCCAGTATTCTTGCCGGGGAAATCCTATGGACAGAGGAGCCTGTCAGGCTTACAGTCCTGTACTGTGCTTAATCGCTGAGTCGTGTTCAACTCCTTGTGACCCCATGGACTGTAGCCTGCAAGGCTCCTCTATCCATGGGGTTTCTCCAAGCAAGAATATTGGAGTGGATTGCCATGGCCTCCTCCAAGGGATCTTCCCACCCCAGGGATCAAACCCAGGTCTCCCGCATTGCAGGCAGATTCTTTGCCAGCTGAGCTACCAGGAAAGCCCAGGTTACAGTCCACAGGGTTGCAGAAGAGTTGGATATGGCTCAGCAACTAAATAATAATAATCCAGTTTAGAAGCCAACAGCAGCAGCAAAAACAAAAAGCAAATCCAATAATCTGAGCTCTGTTAATGGAGCTGTTTGGAAACAGCTAATAGAGTTAATACAGTTAATAGAGCTCTGTTTGGAAACAAACCCTTTCTCAGCTTAAGCTATGCCCTGACTTTGATCATAGTATTGAACAAGTTAGATTTAGTTCAACAGTTTCTGCTGAAAGATAAAAACAGGTCTGGTAGGCCTTGGGGACAGGAAGAGACCCAGTTCACATAGCATGTGTGCTAACAAGAGTAAATGTCCTAGGGATTCCCTAGCAGTCCATTGGTTAGGACTTGGTGCTTCCAGTGCTGGGGTCTGGGTTTAAGCCCTGGTCAGGGAACTAAGACCCCACAAGATCCACAGAGCTACCAAAAAAAAAGTAAATGTCATGAAGCTGCCACCACCCTTCCCTGTGAGGAGGACGGGTCGGAGGCTGGTCCACCACACTCAGATCCCCACTCTGCTCCATGCGAGGAAGGTGACCTTTTCTTCTCCACTGCTGACATTTAAGAGTATAGAATAGTCTTGCATTCCTGGTTGCAACTGTGCAGAAATGTCATTTTCTTCAACAGAAGGCACACGGCGGATTCCTCTAAGTGAACATTTTCTTGCTGGGTTGGCAAGTGCAGACCTGAAGCCAGAGGAAATTTTGGAGTCTGTGTATATTCCTCACTCTCAAAAGGTAAGACCTAAGAGTTGTTTTTCTCTTTCTATAACTGAGGCCAGTCATCTTTAGATGTTTCAAAACAGATGGAAGGAAAATAAGTCTGCCCTGAAAACCTGTTTCCTGTCCTTCGTGGCCTGGCGCGGCACCAAGGCCCGCAGCCACCCTCGGGCCAGCAGCTCTGGGCGGCGTGGAGCTGGGGTTGTTGTTTCAGCTGTGGGGTGGGGCCTGCCCAGCCTGCACTCATGCTCACACACCCGCTCGTGTCCAAGATCTGGGAGGCAGAAATTAAAGTTCTCTGGCTGTGGAACGAGCTTCTCTGCCTGACCCACAAGGAGATGGAGGCTGGGGCTAGGCCTCCCCACTGCCCACTTGAGCTGATCCCAACAGTTCAGAAGACCAGGAGCGCCTAACACATGATCCCTGGGGGAGATGTGGCCACGCAGCTGGCTACAGAGGGGACCCTCTGTCCTCACTCCCTGTTCCTGATGCTTCTCCCCTAAAGTGTACCTGAATCTCAGAGACCAGTCTTCCCAAGAGGGGCAACACAACAGATACACAGAGAGACCCAAAGCCAGGAGGGTCATGCAGGAAGTCTTATATTAAGTCATGCTTTCAGCCAAGTATGATCTTCATTCATTTTTTCGTTGGGAATGGAAACTCTGAAATGTGTTCCCAGTCCAGTGTGGATCAGTGTAAGAGACCCAGACAGAAAAACAGGCCGACCCACACACAGTGCCCCCGGTGGCCAAAAGCATGGAAACACATGCAAGGCAGCGGCCATCTCTGTTAACTTTGTCACCACACCAGTGGTCCTGGGCCAAGGATCATGGGGGGAGCCATCACCCTTCTGACTCTTGTCCCTGATAGAAAATTTCCTAGTCCACTGTTGGAACGTTCTATTCAGCACCTTTATGAACTTTACAGAATGAAAAGGGGTAGTATCTACAAAGCAAGAAATCCAGTGGATCTCTTTCACACTTTAAGCAAGCAAGCAAGAAAGTGAGCTCAGTCGTGTCCGACTCTTTGCGACCCCATGGACTGTAGCCTACCAGGCTCCTCTGTCCATGGGATTTTCCAGGCAATAGTACTGGAGTGGGTTGCCATTTCCTTCTCCAAGTCACCTTCCAAACACCTGTGTTGGAGGGATCCTCCATCCTCATGGGGGACAAAGGGTCTGGAGACTAGCCTTAATGGCACCTGGAAATGAGAGCACGTGGAAATGATGCAGGGATCCCTTGCAGAGGCATCCCAGCCCCAGTGGGAAAGTGCACAGTGACCCTGTTAATTGAGAGTATGGGGTGTTGAAGATGGACCTTTGGGAGCACATCACTTTGAACAAAGAGGCAGCCAAATTGTCCTCAAACTGTGCCAAATGTCCTTTGTGTCCCTTTCGATTGAGTCTGAGTGATTAATTAGTGGCACCAAGAAGCAAGAACTCACTCTTAGTTCTGACATATCAAGTAACTCCAAATGGTCTTTGTCTCCACAGTGGGAATTCGTGTCAGCCTTCCGACAGGCTCAGTGCCAGCACAACGCCTTGCCCGACGTGAATGCCGGCATGCGAGTCCTCTTCAAAGAGGGCACAGACATCATCGAGGACCTGAGCATCACCTACGGAGGGGTCGGGGCTGCCACAGTCAGTGCACATAA
This sequence comes from Capra hircus, assembly GCF_001704415.2. Lineage (NCBI taxonomy): Eukaryota > Metazoa > Chordata > Mammalia > Artiodactyla > Bovidae > Capra > Capra hircus. The sequence continues at coordinate 46,576,361 of NC_030809.1, read as the reverse complement.
GTCCTGCCAGCAGCTCCTAGGGAGGTAAGCGACAAACCCTGTACCCTGATGGTGAAGCTTGACATTAAAAAAAAAAAAAGTGGAAAGATGGAAACTCCTATATGTAGAATCGTTGCTTGTTCTTCCTGTAATTTTCCTAAATGACTCTAACCTCATTTGACTTTGATTAATAAGGCACAACCCTTTGGGTGAGGTGTACAATGAAAATGGCCCAGGAAGGCGTTCAGCCCCAGTGCTCTTGTGCACATCAACGCTCTGGCAAACCTACACCAGGCGGCATCCAAGCGCTCCCCATCGCTCCCACTGCTCAGGGGCACTCTGTTTCCTTCTCAGCAAAGGCAGTGTCCAAGTCTGAGCACTGTCCAGTTCACCATGGAATTGGCCATAGTGTTCTCTTTATTTAATGCCTGGGTTCTAGCATGTCCAGGCTACTTAGCGCAGCCTCCCAGGCCTCGGTTTCCCTGAACAGCTTATTTAAGTGATTTCTAAGTTTCCATCCAACTCATAAAGTGAGACCCTGGGGTCTCTGAACCATCTAGCACAGGCCTCTAGTCACAGAGACCTCTGGTCATGGAGACTGACTTTTCTCATTGGTTCCTTCCTGCCCCCAACCCTCCCAGGCAGTGGGATGAGCTGATGCTGGATGAAGCTTGCAGGCGGCTCCTGGATGAAGTCTCCCTCCCAGGCTGGGCTCCAGGTGGGAGGGTGGAATTCAAGAGGACTCTGGTAGTCAGCTTCTTCTTCAAGTTCTACCTACAAGTTCTGCAGGAACTGAAGAAGCTCATAAAGCCGTTCCCTGTGCCTGTAAGTTCTCTGGCTTTTATGGGCTCCTGGCAGCATAAGCTCCCACCTTCCCCATTCCTTTTGCAAACTGTCAGTTCCAGCTTTTCCTTCTTCCTGGGTTCAGCCCTTCAGGCTTACTGAGGGGTGAGGCTCAGGATGCCAGACTGTCTTTGGTGCACACATGGTTACCGAGTGCCCTGAGCAGGGAAACATGATGGGATCCCTGCCTCTGGTGTGCAATTGTTTTTCTTTTAAAATCAACTCTGTTGAAGTATAATTACATAGAACAAAATGTACCTATTATTTAAACTCAGAGAGTTTTGACAAATGCGTAAACCAGTGCAACCACCACTTCAAACAAAAGTATTTCCATCACCCCCAAAAGTGCCCTTTTGCCCCTCTGCTCTCAACACTCTCATCCCTGCCCCCAGTCAACCCTGATCTGCTTAATGACACTATAGATTAGTTTTGCCTATTTTGGAATTTTATATTCAATACGAAACATTAAATAAAATCTTATTTTTCAAAAAGTCAAAACATTTATGTGTGCATGCTAAGTTGGCTCAGTCACATCTGACTCTTTGCAACCCCAGGCCCTGACTGTAGCCCCCCAGGCTCCTCTGTCCGTAGCAAGAATACTAGAGTGGGTTGCCACGCCCTCCTTCAAGGGCTCTTCCCGACCCAGGGATTTATCCCCTGTTTCTTTTGTCTCCTCCGTTGGCAGGTGGGTTCTTTATCATTAGCACCACCTGTATGCTAATATATAAGTAGCTTCTCAGAACTTCTGATTATGAACTTCGGGAATAAGTTACCAAAGCAAAACATTTTTTCTCTCTTTCTCTCTTCCCCGCTCAATCAATCAGATTCCTCCCCAGACTATGACTGCACCTCTCACCCCACCTTGCACCCATGTTCCCCAACCACACCCCACCCCAACAGCCCCATGTTCCTAAACTGTCTGCTTTTATTCATTCAGATGAAAACCCTCACAGGACTTCCCTGGTGATCCAATAGCTAAGACTCCACACTTCCTCTGCAGGGCACACAGGTTCAATCCCTGGCTGGGGAACTAAAGAAAGAAAGCCGAAGACCCTCACATTTACTCGAATAACTCTTGCCACCCTTGAATTTCTGAATCAAGACACTAGATATGTTTCAGTGACACCCAAAGAGCCTTCCCAGTCTTGCTGCTGTCTCAGAAAAGCTGAGGAAAATAATTAAGCTCATTATTTACCCCAGCTCATTCTAGAAGGGCTCCCCCAGCCCTCAGTTTTCTTGATTCTCCTGCTGCCTCTGCCCAGCTCTCTGCCAGAGGGCCTCTCCCTCCTTGGGCTAGCTTGGCTCAAGGATCAGATTCAACCAGTCTGTCCAGGTCCTCCTAGTGTGGAAAGGGAGGGAGGGCAAGGAGCATTTGCCAAAGTGAGAGTCTGGGAGGCGCTGCGGATTTGCATCATCCCTGCTACCTGAACTCATGGTTTCTCGGTGACCTTCGCCAAATCCTTTTCACATAAATCAAAGCCCAGTTGAATCATAGACTAATCAGCTTATCTTTATTGTTTATCTCTCAGAACAGCCGCCATTATCCTGAAATTTCAGACCGATTCCTGAGCGCTCTAGAAGACTTCCCGGGCACGGTTCCCCAGGGAGTCCAAAGGTACCAGGTCAGTGAGTTTAATCTGATGGAAACTGAGAAACTAAGAGACAGTGATAGCTGTGTGAATAAGCAAGCACTTCAGAGTTGCACATTTCCCTTCTGACTTTCTGAGTTTTGCCAGGACATTGGCCCTTTGTTTCAGGCCTATGCAGGGAAAGCCTGGATCTAAGATCAGACCCAAGCTACTGAAGCTGGATGCCCTCAGGCCAAAGTCACCTGAAGCAGCTTGACCATCCAACTAATACCCGAGAGTCTCTTCCAACTGCCGTTCTTTGGGCAAATGCTTGAAGAGTAGCTTGGCTGGGTGTGGGGGAAGGACAGACCAGGACAGTAGCAAGGGTCAGTCTCCAGCCCCTGATTGCAAACGTTTAACCTCCAGTCAGCAAAATGAGATCCTGCAAGCAACTGAATCCCTTCTCTCGAAGACCAGTTGAGAAAGTATCTATAATTTTCCACTGGAGCACAAGCCCTCCCATCACCCGATCTCCACACTCACTCCACACACATCTTCAGGTAGAAGAGTTCCAGAATAAACACTTCCTCCACTTATTACACTCCCAGGGATACTTTGTTGCCACTCACAAGGGAGACAAGGCAGTTTAGACCAGATCTGGATGGGCTCCATTGCCATTGGCCCCCACAGCCCCCCACCAGAGGCCTTGTTCCTGTCGATAAGCAAGCTTTTGGCTTAGATTTTGGTGCCCCACTCTCAGGAATTATATCACTCCAAGCCTTATCATCATGATGGCTTTATGTGTAAACAGGCTGATCCTTAGAAAGGTAAGAAAGCAAGACAGGGAGACCCCTGAATTCCAGAAGACAGGGATATGGGCCACCACTTAGAAAAAGAAGATGCCAAAGAAGCCAGAGCACCCCTTCACCGACTTCACAATTTTGCTAAAACATTGGCACCATCTAAAGTATTGCCACAGAGTTGAAATGACAGCTCCCCAATCAAGTTACATCATTAAACTCTCATGCTCATCTGACCCACTCCAGTGTTTGCTGACTGGGGGTGACCGCCTGATTTCTCAACCCTGAATCAGGAGCATTGGCAATTGGCCAGGCCACTTCTGAAGATGGAAGTTTCCCAGGGAAGCTCTTGTCTTTCTCTGTAGAGTGTGGATTCTCACCAGCCCCTCCAAGATCCAGTTGGACGCCCCGTCATGCACCTATCAGGTCTCAAACATGCCACCGGGGAGGCCGAGTTTTGTGATGACATCCCCATGGTGGATAAAGAACTCCACATGGCTTTAGTGACCAGTACCAGAGCCTATGCAAAAATCATGTAAGTAAATGAAAAGCTTTCAAAAAACTCTTTCTAAAGCACACTTGGGGATTCCCTAAAGCAATGTGACCATTCTTTTGAAATGTCTAAACCCAAGGAACCTAATGGAAGGAATGTTTAAAAGGTCACCAGCCCCAAGAGGAGGAAAGGAATGTCAGCAGAAATGATCATCACGAAAGGGAGGGAAAAAAATCACAATTATGGGCCCTTGCTTTCATCTCCCTGCTGCAGCCTCAGGCATGGCTCAGAGGAGTAACTCTGAGTACGGCTAATATTCAGCTGGTGATAAAACCCTGAGCTAGGTAATTGCTGAATGGTAAATGGCCACTGTCCTAAACTTCCTTAGGATGCTCCTTGCCACAGCCACGGTGGCCACCCCCCTCCTCTCCCCTTCCAGCAACTACAATGTTATCCCTGGCCCAGCAGGGAGGCTCCTAGACCCTGCTCTCTGGCAGGTCAGCTCTGATTGGTCAGGGTCTATAGTCCATTTATCATATATTTTGACTTTCATCCATGCTCTATCCCTCCCTCCCTCAAAGCTTGCTGATTTCTACTTCTCAAATATATCTCTTTTCTCAGATCAATTGATTTGTCCAAGGCCCTTGAAATACCTGGGGTGGTTGATGTGATAACAGCGAAGGACATTCCAGGCACCAATGGCACCGAAGATGACAAACTGTTGGCCGTAGATGAGGTGAGGTACAGGACGTGCTGTCTCATGTGACTTGGCACAGATGATCACCAAGGTACCACCTCCAGGCAGCTTTCCATCCCCTCCCAGCCCTCTCTGCCACTAGGGGCCAGAAAGCCAGTTCTTCCAGCTTCTCTCTAATGCTTCTCTCTCTCTTCTAATGCTTCCGTGTGGGGCTTCTCCCTGGTGGCTCAAAGGGTAAAGAATCTGCCTGCAATGAGGGAGACCTGGGTTCTGTTCCTGGATTGGGAAGATCCCCTGGAGAAGAGAATGACTACCTACTCCAGTGTTCTTGCCTGAAAAACCCCATGGACAGAGGAGCCTTACAGGCTATAGACTTGGTCACAAAGAGTCAGACATGAATGAGCAGACACTCTTTCACTTTCCAATGCCTTTATAGACCTACTCTTCTGGAATCAGGAAATAACATTGCAAAAAGGAAATTTATTACAGAAAAAAAACAAATACTCATTTTCCCACTGTGTACTGTTGACTCAGTTTACCCTTATTTGAAGAATAAATGCAAGAACTGGCATGTATCAGGATGGAAAATCCTTGAAAAAATCTAGGAAGGAGAATACAATATACAGCCACTCTCCATTATTTACACTGAACTCTCTTCCTTCCTGGACCAACCCTCTCCCTACCACCTCCCACTGACCTTCATATATTCCATTCTTAATAAAGTTGCTCATATCATTCCTAACCTTTAATTCAATTCTACCATCATTCACGGGGCACTTGCTTTTGGAGCCAAACTATCTTGGTTCATGGTCTCGCCCTGCCACTCTGTATCATCACCTGTGAAATGCTGTCTTGATACCTGTAAAATATCATCACCTGTAAACTGGGAATAATCAGAGGAACCAACTCATTGTGTTGTTATGCAGTTTAAACGAGCTGATCATGTGAAGTGTTCACAGCAATGCTTGGCATGTGAAGGCTCTCAGGAGATGTCAGCTGCTGTTGTCACATCTCAGGCTGTTTCTCCTCTGGCCATGAAATAAACCACTGTTCTTTTGGTTGAACTCCAGATGAGGAAGCTGGCTATTGCTTAGGAACTATGTTATCTTCTCAGGCTGCCAAAACAAAATACCACAGAATGGGTAGCTTACAAAGCAAAAATGTATTTTCTCACAATTCTAGAGGCTAGAAGTCTAAGATCAAGGTGTTGGCAGGTTTCTCCTGAGGTCACTCTTGCCGGTTTGCAGATGGCTCCCTTTTCCTGTGTCCTCATAGGAGACGGCCTTTTCTTTGTGTATAAGCCTCCCTGGTGTTCCTCTCTCTTTCTTTTTTTTTTTTTTTTGGCCACGCCTTGTGGCATCCAGGATTTTAGTTTCCCTACCAGGGATGGAACCCATGACCCTGCAGTGGAAGCGTGAAGTCCTAATCACTGGACCATGAGGGAATTCCCTTTTTCCCCCTTATGTCTTCTTATAAGGACGCCAGTCATACTGAATTAGAGCTACAACCTTAGGACCTCATTTCACCTTCGTTACCTCTTTGAAGGCCTTATCTATAAATACAGTCCCATTGGGGGTCAGTGCTTCAGTTTGGGGGCTGTGAAGGGAGGCACAGGAATCATAATGTACAAAATATACTCTCCTTATCTTTAAAATGACTCCATGAAGGCATCACACATGAATGAATCACCCTCGACAGAGGACATAGCAGATTCTGGACCCAGCCAAATTCACATCCACTCTGGGGCTTACATTCAATTGAATAAAATGGCTAATGAAACCATATGTATGATTTAAATTAACTTTTAAATTAAAAGTTTAAAGAATTTTTTTTTAAGCCAAGCACATGATGTGACTCCAGTCTGGTTATTATTGTTCAATAATAGTAACTAAGGCACTAGCCATTGGTAAGTTTGCACTGATACTACTTTTACCCAGAATTTTCCCCCTGCTTCATGCCTATACTTTTTGCAGGTCCTCTGTGTGGGCCAGATCATCTGTGCTGTGGTTGCAGAAACAGATGTACAGGCAAAACGTGCTATTGAAAAGATAAAGATAACTTATGAAGAGCTGGAGCCCATAATCTTCACCATCGAGGTAAGCAGAGTGCCTGGGCTCTCCTATAAGGTTGTAGAATCAAAAGTCCCTTGTAAACTTCTTAATGCGAGACTTATTCAGGGCTCTACTTCTCTTTCATCACTGGTTTACTCTGGAAAAATCAACTTTTCCTGGAAGGTATTACTTGCATGAATTAAAATTAGCTTTGGTTCCAAGAAACAGGAGAAAAATAGAAGTTTCTTTCTCCTGCACATTCAAAAAAAGTCTAGAAATGGTCGGTTTCAAACTCGCCTGTGGCTCTAAGTGTCAGGGTCTGGGCTCCTTATATCTATTAATAGTCGCTCTGTCCTGCGTGGTTTCCATTCTCTAGATCACACTTCAGTCCACAACAGTTACTGAACACTAACCTTTGAGTCCACACTTCAGTCAGCAGAGAGAATGAGGCAATGATGAAGAGCATATCCCCTCTCCTTAAAGACACTTTTCAGAAGCTGCACATAATCTTTCTACATCTCCTTGGTTAGAACCTAATCAGGTACCACACCAACACACCTAGAAAGGGGGTCTGGAAAACATACATTTTATTCTAGGTGGCCAGGTATTCACTAGAAACTGGGGGTTCTATTACTTGAGGAAAATGGTGGGAATGGATATTGGGAGCAATAATCTTTCCAAAATGGAGCCCAAAAGCAGTGGGACTTTCATGATGAAATTCTATAGAAATTTCCATTCTCGCTTCTGGGTCTAGATGATGGAATACAAATGCAACTTCCAGCAAAAATAATGGATTTAGATTAGAAAAATCAGATGTAGATTTATGGCATTTGCGTGCTCTAATTCAATGAAAGATAAGTTCATATCAATTAAGTTGACAAAAAAAGAGTACTTAATTTTTGCTTGTGAAAGAAATAAAATTTTTTCAAAGGCCCTAGTGAACCATTTGAACATTTTTTAAAATGTCCCTAAAAGGTACAACTTGTTCAATATTCAGAGTGTTAAAAAGGTCATGTTTCTAGTTCTTTCTAAATTAAATTAACTCTATTCCAAATTCCCATTTTGTCAAGTTTGCAAGAAGTTCAGGCCATTGTTCTTGGCTCACACCCCTTTCTAGAGTTGTACTAGGATCCTAACAAGGGTTTTTGAAATATCAATTCCAATCCCATTTCCTCAAGGTGGGAAATGGCACCCAAAGGATATCCTCATGAAATATCCTGGGACTCAGAATGCTTAGAGATCTAGGGTTCCCTCAGAATAGGACTCTCCACCATCAGTAAAAAGAGTTCTTCTGTGAAGAAAAGTAGGTAAAAGAACAGTCATATATACCAATACTCATTCATCCACTCATTCATTCACATGACTATATATATAAGAAGCAATGTACAGTTCTGTTTAAAAGCACGCGACAGAAATTTCTACAGAATTTTAGAACCAAACTGCCAGGTTTGAATCTTGGCTGCACCACTTCTTAGCTATGTGACCTTGGACAAGTTTCTTAACATATCTGTGCCATAGTTTCCTCCTTTGTGAAATGAAGAGAACAGTAATAAAACCTGCCTCATCAGGTTGTAAGACTCAATGAGTTAATATGCAGAAAGCACGTAGAACAGTGGCTAGCACCTAGTTATAGCATATATTATATATAAATATAGCATATATTCTAATAAGATTATACTAATTTAGGACATATTTATAGATGACAATAAACATACTTCCACACATACTAGATTGACATACTGAGATCTTGGTATAGCAAAACAATGAGAACTTCAGCTATATTCTTCATTTTCCACTGCTTTGAGAAATCAAGCATTAGGCAAGATGTTTCTGAAAACTGAGCCAGGCTTGAAAACTGCCTCCATCACTTATTTGAAGAATGACTTTGGGAAAGTTACTTTAACCTCCTTAAGCCCAGCTTCTTCATCTGGAAAGTGGAGAGAATAATAGAATTCATGTGAGAATACATGTAAATACACTGTCTATTCTACAGTGTTTGACACAAAACATGCACTCAATAAATATTGGCTGCTTTCACTACTCGCATTGTCATTAACAAAAACGGCCATGGACCTGAGACCATTAGGGAGTAAGAACACAAGAGCCAGGTGCCCTTGTGAAATATGGAAAACACCTGTATCTAAAGATTATTAGGCGTTATCATTACAGGGTAATAATCCTAGATTTCTTAACATTTGGAAAATTCTGCTATTAAATTAGTGAGTGATTTGAGGAAAACTATTTTCTGGAGGGGGGAGAAGTTGCTTTGCAATTTGTTTCTTTAGTGGGGGGGTCGATCTTCAACACTATACTCTTGACAAATAGACATATTTGTGCTTACATTGAATAAAGTAAATTAAATTTTTTTAAAAAAGGAAAGAAAGGTTAAGCAAGAATCAACTGTCATAGATCAATCCATAGAAAAGCAGGACAGGATGGCTTCCAGCATTCATGTGTCAGTCAGTTCATAATATTTTTGCAAAAAAATAAAATAAAAACCTAGCATAAAGGGCTAGGAAGCCCTTATGAGATATGCCAAATACACACAGAAATGAACAAACTGCCTACCATATCTCTGTTGGGTCTTCTTGCCCCAGAGGTGCATTAGGACTTGAGTCCTCCCCTTCAGCATGAAGTCTAACAGAAGTATTTTTATTCATGAAGTGGGGAAAAGGGGAGGGCCCTGAACCTCACTCTTACTGCATTTGGGATCTATCACCCGTGCCCTGGAGATCCACATTGAAATGCAGAAATGAGTAGTTATCATCCTGGGCCATCATAGTATCCCCAGATCTCAAATCGTAATGTCTCTCTGACCCTTGCTGATTTTCTCTGCAACTGAGAAGGCATCTCCTATGGCGTCCCGGCTCTGCGGGGAGTCTGCTGCTCAAGGACACGCTCCCTCGCTGGCCCGACTCCTTTCACGTGTCCTAGCAGATGGCGATTATCGGAGTTTGCCGGCTTTTGAGTAAGAAAAATTTGCCAGTGGAAGAAAACAACAAAAAGAATTAGCTTTTTTTTTTTCTTCCTGTCACTCAGGATGCCATAAAACACAACTCATTCCTGTGCCCTGAAAAAAAACTTGAACAAGGAAACATCGAGGAGGCATTTGAAAAAGTCGATCAAATTGTTGAAGGTGAGTGACTCAGGATTGTTTCCTAGAATATTTGTGCAATTCTCTTCTGAAGCAGACAGGAGAGCATGTGATTTCCTTTCAGAAAGACCACCCCCTAAAGTCATGGCATTTTGCCAAAGTTCTCCTCTCTCGCTTCCTTTCAAATTGTGTATGTGTTGCTTGGGGTTGGGGAGGGGGGCGGGTAGGGAGCAATAGAATAAATAAAAAATCCTAAGACTTTGATTAGTCAAGGACAGAATGAAGAACAAAAGCAGAGATTTTCAACTTCTTATCCAGAACCACAGTCTCTGAAACAGATGACCTCAGTTGTCACAGGACAGAACACCTGATCCATCAGTTTCTCAATCAGGACAAATCCAGCCAGCCAGTCCATGTCTCACTTGCTTTTGAATTCCCCAACCAGCACACACGTTCAGGCACTTTCCTGTACTTGCCCTTAACAGGAGAGGTCCATGTCGGAGGACAGGAGCATTTTTACATGGAAACACAGAGAGTGCTTGTTATTCCAAAGACAGAGGACAAAGAACTGGACATTTATGTGTCAACACAGGATCCAGCCCATGTGCAGGTGAGGTCCAGTATCTCCCCCACCTCCTCCCCAACTTCCCAATTCCCTCATGGCCTTCAGCCTCACAACGGCTGCCATTTTACCTGCAGAATCTTAGAATCTAAGTATTATACATCAGCAGAGCGACTCAGACCCTGGAACCATTTTTTATGTTTTCCGGTCTTGTTAAGTAAATGAAAGAACAGCCACACCATTTTCAATTTAAAGTGAACATTCATTGGCTTCATGCTTAAATGTGACCGTGATTGGATGACACAATTATTTCTGTACTTGATTTTTCCCTAAAATAATCACTACAGGCAACCTTTGGAGTAAACACAGCACTTCATAACACATTATCATTTCCCCAGTCATAAAGTGCTTCGGGTTTTAGCTGCAAACATTTCTTCTTCTTTAATAGATTGTCGGGAGTTTGCTGGTTTTCACCTTCCTGGGACTTTAGGTGTAAGCATTTGGCTAGGATCCAGGTTTTGACAGGAATCCAGGACTCTGACAGTTTCCCTTTTGGAAAAGACCACTTTTCTGCTGGAAAGTTTGTTTTATGGAGATTAGCAACATTAATGAACTCAGAACTCTGAAAGATTCAGACTGTCTCAGCTGTTTATTTCTTTGTTTTTACTAACAGTAGGGGTGGATGAATTTTGCTGTTATGTTGTGTTTTAGGAAGTAAAAACCTTCTTTACCACTTCACCCTTGTAAAACTTTCCCATTACCCACCTTTTACAGAAAACAGTGTCCTCTACTTTACACATCCCCATCAACAGGATCACCTGTCACGTAAAGCGAGTGGGTGGAGGTTTTGGCGGGAAGATAGGAAGACCGGCTGTCTTTGGGGCTATTGCAGCTGTGGGTGCTCTCAAGTAAGTGCACCTAGGGACATGGGAGGGCGTAAAATGCACAGAGCTGAGGGCATATCGGCAGCCTGAGGGTCACTTGGGCTGCTGGCATCACCATCTGAGTGTCCTTGGGCACCTCAGCCTCTTGTCTCTTTTACCCACCCTCCTAAAGTTATTGGAAAAGTCAAATGCACTTAGAAGTTTGAATAGGCTAATTTGCTCTATAAAGGAAAAGTGGTATTATTAGTTGAACACCTCCAGAGCTGACACTGCCCCATCCTCGAGCTTCATGGAAGGTGACCCATTTAGGGGTGGGGCAAGTCACCTGCCCAAGTGGAGTGCCAAGGGAGAGGCTGCTCCCCCACTTTTCCTTTCTACCACCAGCTGAAGACAAAGTGGAGTGAGAAAGTAAAGTCTCCCTGCTCCTGGCAAGGGCTGGCTTTTCAACGGATGTTCAGTGGACACAAGACATCCTCAAACAGAGCTCCCGGTCTAACCCCAACCAGAAGTCTTGCTCCTGCACTGTTCATGCTGTTCTCGGGCTGACTTTTCTATTCCTTGTTAGTTTTTATGGCTGTTTTGTCTTGTTTTGTTACTATGTCAAACCCCCAACTGTCCTGCAAATTTCAAAGGTCCTGCTTCCCTTGACAGTTTCCATGTAATTCAGAGGTCCCAAAGCACTCGACATGTGCCTCATTTTGCAATGACAGGTGGGGAGAAGGCAGAATCTGAATCGCACCCCCAGTTTTTTCATAATGAAACTCTTTTCACACCCACCAAGGACTCAGCAAGGAATAATTAATTCATCATATTCCCACCAGGCTTTGTGCATTTAAGGCTTCTCAAACATGACTGTATGTTAGAATCATCTAGGGAGCATTTAAATCCCAATACCTAGGCTGCCCCTCATTGACCCTGGCATCAGTCTATTTTAAAAATTCCCCAGTAATTCCACTGTGCATCCAAGTACAAGAACCAGTGCCTTAAGTTACAGTACCTGCTGTGCATTAAGTAGTTCCCAGAGCAGTGTTCCCAACCTATTGATAATAAGACTCTCCCAAGTTCATAGAAAGTCCTGCCTCCCCACCCCAGACCCAGTGAATCAGGATGACCAGGGGATGGACTGGAAACTACATTTCACTGAAGCTCCAAGTGGTCCTCACCATTAAAGAAAAAAAGGAAATGCTGGTAGAATCGTGGGTTTTCAACATGTACCTGAAGACCCCTGCATCAGAATCACTGAGAAAGATGGATTCTAGAGGTCCTCCCACCAGAATCCTAGTGCTAAGGCTCAGGAATCTGCATTCCACCAGCACTCCAGACGATTCTCCTGCACTTCAAAATCTTGGAACCTCTGCCGAGGTAAACAGAAAGCCTGAACCTCCTAGCTACCCAAGAGCCCAAATTAGCCAACGCAGTAGGATTTATGACTGAAAATGAAGATTCTAAGCCAGACTTGCTAGGCTGTGTGCTTCTTCTTTTTCCAGTTGTGTTGTGAAGTTTGATCTACCTGTTCACGCTCTCTCCTTTGTAACTGGTGGCAGGGATATGCCAAAGGAATGCATCTGGGTGAGGGTCACATCGGAAGCATAAGAACACAGGTTAACCAACGTGTGACATTAATCTTTTTTGGCTAGATCTCCAAACACTGAGTTCTAGAACATAGAGGTAACAGTGATTTGATCATACATCAATTCATATCAGTGCCTAGCACACCGTATACATTCAGTGAATATATAAGTGATGGGGGGATGGTTAAATGAATGCTTGTACATATGAGTGGGAGGGTGCATGGTGGATGCATAGATGGGAGGGTAGATAGTTAAATGAGAGAATGGATAAATATGCAGGTGGATGGTAGATGAGCAGATGGATGAATGGATGGGTGGGATGAAAGAAGAATCTAAAATTTGTTTTCTGTAGAACTGGTCACCCCATTCGTCTTGTTCTTGATCGTGAAGATGATATGTTAATAACTGGGGGAAGACACCCATTATTTGGAAAATATAAAGTAAGTATTAAAGAGCAAAATACTAAAGTATCTCATTTTATTTGAATGGTTTTACCCTTTCCTATTATTTTTATTTTTCCAAATTCTAAAAACAATCATCTTAACATCTACAATATTAAAATGTGTATTTGAATACTCATAACATTTTGTGAGGAACTTTTAGTAAATCTCTTATAAAATTATGAAGAAGCTAAATGATAAAAAATACAGTTTCCAATAATGATAAAAACACTATTTAAGGAACAGGGTTTATGTTAGTGATTCCTCAAAGACAAAAAATAAAAAATAAAACTTCAGACATTTGTTATACCAAAGCTTCTTGATGATAAAAATATTATTTCACAATACAGATGTTTGGAAATGATTTAACTGCAAAATCATTTTTTACAAGTGTTCCCACCAAACGGTTATGAGTGTCACAAAAAGCTCTTTTCAAATAGGAAAAAGAATCACTAACTAGTGAAATAATTTAAAATTGTCTCAAATTACATCCTTCGTATTTTTGTGCAACTATAGCATAAACACTATGAGAAATAATTGCTGGGATCTGGTTGACAACAATACTTCAAATTTGTGGCTGAGCTGTTAGGACAAATCTAATGTAATTGTTCCCATATCAAACATGCTTTATTTGGGAATTGTTTATGGCATACACCTGGGCTTCCCAGATGGTGCTAGTGGTAAAGATCCCACGTGCCATTGCAGGAGACACAGAAGACATGAGTTCAATTCCTGGGTCAGGAAGATCCCCTGGAAGAGAGCATGGCAAACCATTCCAGTACTCTTGCCTGGAGAATCCTGTGAACAGAGGGGTCTGGCAGGCTATAGTCTGTAGTTTCACGAAGAGTCAGACACAACTGAAGCAACTTAGCATACATAGCATACACATAGCTAGATTTTTCTGTCTGATTCTGTTGCTTTAGATTACTAAATTATTCTATTCCCTATAACTAAACCACAGCTTTCCATAGCGCAGCACAATTTTATTTCTTCCACTGATATTAGTAATTTTTATAATTAGAGAGGAAAAGACCATAGTTGGCCATTAAACCTTTTTTTCACCTCCAAATAAAAAAATAAATGAATACTCACAACTCTTATTATCCTCTAGGCCCAAGAGCAATGTGAAGGCACCCTCTGGGATTGTGGGAGTTGGTGTTATGGTAGCTGTTGAGTTCTTTGGCTTGGGCTGGATTATAAATCAGGCTTCAATTATACCATAGTTATGAGACTGTTTTAGTACTAGCACTTATTAAGAGGGTTCTAGACTATAAATATTTTGGTAATTATAGTAATATAAAATATAATTTTAAAAAATGAATAGACTTTTTGAAAAAAGTTTTATTTTTAAATATAATTTTACTTCCAATATTATAATGTATATGTGTATGTATCCTCAAAGTTTTGCTTGGTTACTCAGAACTATTCATAGACTAGCATAATAGATGATTATGTGCATAGGCCCTTCCAAAATCCTTGAAAAGCTTACTGAACAGTTTAAGAATCCCTCTGCTCTCTCACTTATGGTACTGTTTTGCTTAGCAATCCTTTCTTCATGAAAACTTCAGCCTAGCATTTGTCAAAATTGCCATAAATTCTGAACTTGTACATTTTGCTCCATTTCCTAACTTCTCTGATTTGTTATCCAAAATTTCCCTTGTAGTATGAATATGTAAGTGGCCTCATATAGATAAATGGTTCCATCATTGTATTTATCCCTGTTTTCAAAAAGACAAAGGAACCAGGGCCAATTCTTTCTTGGTGAAACTACACTAGGGAGTGGTAATTTTTCTTTTCATTCTGGGCTGTGCAAACAAAATGGTCTAGGTGGGAGGAAGGGAGTGGCAACTTCAGAAAAATACAAGGTGCACTCAGTGAATCCTGGTAGTAACAGCAGCTCACATTCATGCCACCTTTCCAGAGTGACAAAGTGCTTCACTAGCTCAGTACGACGAGGGCAGTCACTCCTGTGTCCACTCCTCAATCTCCAAGGCTTTCTCATAACAAGAGGCACTTCTATTCCTTCCGACACACTCTGGAATCCCAGAGACTCTTCCACAAGGTGGAAAACCAAAGGCTAAATTAGAAGGAAAATCTGTAAAAAGTGAAGAGAATCTTCCAAGAACAAGGAAGAAGGGGGTAGCAATTAAATGCTGGGAGACAAGCAAGGATTTTAGAATTCCATACTGACTGTGAAACCAGAAAATTACACGTTGAAAGAAAAGGGCTCAGCAAAATTCAGGTCAGAGGAGGTCTTTGTCTGCCAAGCACTGAAAAACAAGAGACTATCCAGACATAGTCCACCACAGAGCAAATGGGAGTGGTCTGTCTTCAGCCCTGCCCATGGAGGAGCAAACTTGGCATTAAATTCCAAACATACTGTAAAATCATATCATTTGGTGACAGGTGGGATTCATGAACAACGGGCGAATCAAAGCTCTAGACATCGAGTGCTTCATTAACGGAGGGTGCACGTTGGATGACTCAGAGCTGGTACGTATATCAGAAACCAGTACCGTCCTGGTTTGTGAACAGAATGCAGAATTTCTATATGAGTCTTTGTGGAGCAGTTTCTTCAAACACTTACCTCGTTCCACAAGCAGTTCAATACTGTAATTGACTTTTAGAGAAAAGAAAAAAATGTTGTCCGGTATATGTAAATATCTCCTTTTACTTTAGGTAACAGAATTTCTTATCCTGAAGCTGGAAAATGCATATAAAATCCGCAACCTCAGGTTCCGGGGCCGTGCATGCCTGACAAATTTACCATCCAACACGGCCTTTCGAGGATTTGGCTTCCCCCAAGGAACCCTGGTAACAGAATCGTGCATCACAGCTGTGGCAGCCAAATGTGGCCTTCCGCCAGAAAAGGTAAGGTAGAAATCGAAGTCATAACCAAGGTTACTGAAGAATCAGATGAGGTAGGAAACTAGCTACCCAAGGAAATAACCCTGGAAGAGCCACACAAATTAGTCCTGGCTCAGAACTCAAGATAAATTAAGGGCTATCTAAAAGGGTTCATCTCCACGTATTGGCCTTCTTCTTTTTGCAACAATTTATTTTCTTCCTTTTTTGTTTTAATTTGCACAAAAGGAATTACTCTTTTTAAAATTCAAACCATACTGAAGTTATTAAAGTGAAAAGTAAACATCTTTCTTTTTTATCCCCATCCCTATTGGTTGAGGATGGCACCCCACTCCAGTATTCTTGCCTGGAAAATCCCATGGACGGAGGAGCCTGGTGGGCTGCAGTCCATGGGGTCCCTAAGAGTCGGACACGACTGAAGCGACTTAGCAGCAACCATTGTTAACAGTTCTATGTTTATTGTTCTAGCTCTTTCTCTGTTTACCCACCCATCTGTATTTCTACATACATAAACATTAACATATGATGGATAGGTGCACTAAATGCTTATTTTCAAAATGAGACCATAATAAACACATAATTCTGCCCCTTACCTTTTCTACTTGACAGTACGCCTGGCCATCTTCCCATGCCAGTAGAATGAACTACTTCATTCATTTTCATGACTGAATAGTATTATTATGTATCTAAATTTATTTAGACACTGCACTATTGATACATATTCAGTTTGTTAACCAGTTTTTGCTATTTAATTGGTATTGGTACAAATGTACCAAGGTTATATCTTTGCCTTGTTGTGTATATCTGTACAATAAACTTAGAGAAGTGGAATTGCTGATGTACTTTAAAACTTTTGAGAGATACTGCCAAAAGAATGCCCTCCAAAAATATTATTTTGTGCAAGATCCTAAAGTGTTCATAATATGTACAATATGCCAGACCAAAGAGAAGCAGCCACTGACAAGTGAGATAATTGTTGATAATACTTTTCCAGCTCCTCACTCATTCCAAGCAAATCCCAGCCTACATTTTCTACTTCTATCCCATTTCCCCCAGTAGAGACCCTCTGCTGCAGCAAGGCTCTCCATGTCTTTGAACCTCTTTGTCTTTAAATTCAACAGGGAAGACCTCCAGGTCTGTGAACTGTAATTGTTGAGGGTACTTCTTATGCACAGGGGAATGCCTAACTATTGAACAAGGAAGATGATGGTTATCCCAAGAGAAGTCACATAAAGTGTTCTGTGGATACAAAGGAGACAAACGTCACACTGGCTTGGTGGAGGGGTATGGAGCAGAACTTCCTGGAGAAGGTGACACTGGGGTGGCCTTGAAGAATAATAGCACAGAGAATGAAAGGTCATCTGGGCCAGTGGAACACTTGAACAATGAGAGGCAGCTTCATTGTGGCTCCATTTCTTTATCTACAAAATGAGGACAATATGACCTCACAGAGTTCCCACAAGAATTAAATGAGTTAGCATTCATGAAAATATTTGTTTCTATAAACTGGTGGTATTCCAGTGTAACTGCTATTAATCATAACTCCTTTATCATTAGAGTGATTGGGGATGATGAAAAACCCTGAGCATATCTCAGTGGGCTCCCCTGCTTCTTTGTCAGATGTTGCAAGTTACTAGAACATGACACGCCCATATTTAAGTACATTTTTTAAAGATTTGACCACACATTCCAAAGGCAACTGGAAGGCTTGGAGAAGATCTGCTATTTGTCAATAGGTGCACTGCTCTCCCTCTCTAGCAAAACAAGTCTTCGTTATGACAAATCCTTGCTTTAACTTACTGTCTACTAACTCTGCTCCACCCTTTGAACCGTGCGGGAAAAAAAAGGATACTCTTCCTCCTCCAGCCCCTTCACCCCACTGCCCTTCACAGATCAGTCACTACCTCTACTCTCCACTTTAAGGAGGCAGAAACCCTGATTCGTGTCTTGAAGAAAAGAAATCATGCTTCATTATTTCTATAAAAACAAAGGCTGAGCTCAAAGAAAAAGAAACAAAACCCCTGTCTTCTCCCCCTACTGAAGTGTATGCTTTAGTGGGGAGGCTTTTCAAATCTCTATTTCACAATCACTTTCTGTCTTATCATAACTAGTGGATTCCATTTCTCACTCACTTCAGATTAGGGAGAAAAACATGTACCAAACAGTTGATAAAACCATCTACAAACAAGCGTTCAACCCTGAGAGCCTGATAAGGTGTTGGAACGAATGCCTGGACACATCTTCCTTTCACAACAGAAGAATGCAAGTGGAAGAGTTCAATAAGAAGAATTACTGGAAGAAAAGAGGCATTGCGGTGATTCCCATGAAATTTTCAGTCGGCTTTGCTGCAACAAGCTACCATCAGGTAATGCTTGTATGTGTGGGTGGTAACCCTCCTGTTGGACACACTTGGCTCTGACCTGGGGAGAGTGTCACATTTCCCTGGGTCACTGAGCCCCTCCCCTAGCACCTGGGAGAAGTGAGCAGTCCCCCACCTGCAAGCACGTTCAACACAGTGCAGTAGAAAAACACCTCAATGGCTGAAAACAGCCTCCGCAAGCATGAGCGCCACAGCAGCAGAACTGCCGAGATGGCGCCCTGGCCCCGCTGAACCCCCACTGTTCAAATAGGGAACAGGAGTGGGAACTTCCTGTGGTTCAGTGATTCCTGTGATCTGGTGGTTAAGACTCTGTGCTTCCAATGCAGGGGGTCCAGGTTTGATCCCCAATGGGGGAACTAAGATACCATATGCCCAGCAGCCAAAAAATAAATAATAATACCTTTTTAAAAGGGGTATAGGAGCCCACAAGGTCCAAAGAGGCAGGAGGAAGCTAACTGTTACATCTACAAGTCTGGACTGAATCAATCAATAGAGCATAAATGATCCTAGATAGTTCCCAGTATGGTTTTTCTCTCTGACACCAAGTGTTGTCTTTTCTCCATCAATTCCCCGATACCAACTGAGTGTCCAGCAATTCAGTTCTGGCGCTAACTACCCAGAGTTAGCACAGACCCCAAAGATCAAGAGCCAAGCGAACATACTCTCTCTGTCCAGGCATGCCCCCTCCAGCTTGTGGATGTGTTCACCAACCCGGAAGCTCCCAGAACCCTGACATTTGACAAGGAAGGGTAATGGATTCATTACATAGGTATGGTTGATTACATTATTGACCATTGGTGGCTGAACTCAATCTCCAGTTGCTCTCCCCTCCCTGGAGACTGGGAGACAAGGCTGAGAGATGGCACCCTCTGACTGTGTGTGGTTGATTTTTGTAGTAATGAACACCCATTTTGAAATTATTTAGATTCCCTCCATGAACCATCCCATGAGCATACAGAAGGAAATAAATTCCAAGGGTTTTAAGAGTTCTGTACCAAGAACCAGGGCCAAAGACCACAGTTTTGGGGAGAGGGGGATTATTATTTTTTTATTGAAGTATAGTTGCTGCACAATACCTAACAGGTATACAGTATAGTGATTCACAATATGAAAGGTTACATTCCATTTACAGTTACTATAAAATATTGGCTATATTCCCCATATTGTATAATATATACTTGTGCTCCATATTTATTTTTTATTATTCCACATCTCCCCTCACTTGAATGGCCCCCATATCCTACTCTCTACCATCATCCATGGGAACAAATTTCTCATCTTGCTACAAAAAAACCAGCTTTCAAATCAAGCACTGACTGTCTCCATTTGAAAGGCCTCCAGCTTCCCCACAGAGTTCTAAATTGAGGCACCCAAGAATCATCTGCTGGGGAGTTGAAGTGTGTTATTCCAGGTCAGCTGATGACTCACAAAGCTGGAACACTCACTCTCTCAATTAGGTATGAGAAGCACTATCCTCAGAGAGTCAATGGGCCCACAGTGAATAAGTACTATTCTTAGCACCCACAAGCCTTGATGCTCTGGAGATGCTCCAAGCCACCCTGGGCCTCTGGGCATCTCCAGACATGAACAGATTAAAGCTCCAATTCCTCCTCCTCCTGGAAAGAAAAATGCCACATTTCCATTCGTCCAATTTAACAAATTCGCATTTAGTGTCTCTGTGATTCAGACCTGCTCAGAGTTCTCTACAGCACTCGGAGATGAGCCGGACCAGGACCCCCTCCTCTGAGAGACACTCAGAGAAGAGCCTGTCATGCTAGTGTTCATTTCCCATGGCTGCTGTAACAAAGCACCACGAGCTTGGCGGCTTAAAATGACACATTTGTTCTCTCAGTTCTAGGGGCTGGAACTTCCAACTCCAGGTGTCAGCAATGCCTTCTGAAGGCTCCAGGGAAGACTCCTTTCTTGCCTCCTCCAGCTTCTGGGGGTTCCTGGAGTTTCTTGGCTTGTGGTTGCAGAACTCCAGTCTCTGCCTCCATCTTCACGTGACCTTCTTACGAGGACACTAGTCAATGAGTGTAGGGTCCGCCCTCATCCAGCATGGGTGTCTGTAGTGGCTCACACAGTAAAGAATCTGCCTGCAAAGTGGGCGCCTCAGTTTCAATCCCTGGGTGGGGAAAACCCCCTGGAGAAGGGAATGGCTACCCACTCCAGTATTCTTGCCTGGAGAATTCCATGGACAGAGGGGCCTGGCAGGCTACAGTCCATGGAGTTGCAGAGTTGGACACAACTGAGTGACTAACGCTTTCACATTTTTTTTACTTTCTAATCCAGTATGACCTCATCTTGGCTAATTACACCTTTATAGACTCTGTTTCCAAACAAGGTTACATTCTGAGGTTCCAGGTGGACATGAATTTGGGGTAGAGGCGGGGACACTATTCAACCCAGAGCACTCCCATAAGAGGAAGTGCCAAGGAGGAGTGACTGATCCTTCCCAGGGGGAATAAGAAGGGTTCGGGGACATTTTCACAGAACAGACCGGAGATCTGAAGGCCAGGGAAGAGGCCAGGAAGAGAGAACCACATCAGCAAGAGCACAGCTCGGCAAGGAGCAGTTGTCAGGCTTGGAAACAAGGAGGGAAAAGACAGAACTGAATCTGGGAAAGTTCTAGAGACCAAATCCCAAAGGTCCTCATATTGTAGTCAGGAGCCAGTTTTCCCTGACAGACAGTAGGGAGCTTTTGCCCACCTTACCCAGTGGGGAACCCCTCTTCCCTTTGATTCCATTCAGTAGTCATTTAGGGGCACCATTCCTGGGCTCAGTGGTAAAAAATCTGCCTGTCAATTCAGAAGCCACAGAAGATGCCGGTTAGATCCTTGGGTGGGGAAGAGGCCCTGGAAGAGGACATAGCAACTCACTCCAGTATTCTTGCCTGGAGAACCCCATGGACAGAGGAGCCCGGCGGACTACAGTCCATAGGGTCGCAACTGAGTGACTGAGGATGAGCACAGCACGTTCCCAGGCTCCACAGAAGCAGCTGGATCTGCTCTCCCAGGGTCCCTCTGCCATGTCCATTATCTCACAGAACATTGCTCACAATAATGACTCACTCTCCAGCCTGTCCTCCCACTACACTGTGAGCTACTTGAGGAAGAACCACATCTTATTCATCTCTATACACCGAGCTGAGCACAGGTTGGCACGTAACCTGTGCAACCTGAAATGTTTCAGAAGCTGGCTGAGTGGTCAGCCAGAGAATCAAAGTGGAGAAGAGGCTTTCAAATAGTTGGAACCAATACTCACAACTCCCAAGGTATCCAAAGGGGCTCCCACTGAAACCAGGCTCAGTAGGAATGTTCTTTATGGGCGACTTTAGCACTTCAGTGTCCTACCAGGAAAGCTCTCTCTCTGACCCTCGCCACTCCGTGAGCTTGGTGTTTCACCACCTCAGTTCTGACACTGAACCTCCCTAAACGCTGACTTGCACTAAGTTGTGCCTTCTGTGTTGTTTCTCTAGGCAGCTGCGCTGGTTCATATTTACACTGATGGGTCTGTATTGGTCACACATGGAGGCAACGAACTGGGACAAGGTATTCACACCAAAATGCTACAGGTGAGGGAAGTAAAATTCATCTCTCTATACACTGTTGCCATGACTGATGTTTGGCACTAATTTTAGAGTTATGACAACCCCCTGTATGTACACCCTAAGATCTTGTCTATTAAGTTGAAAAACTTCTTACATATCAGCTAGAATGGCAGAGGTGGTAGAAATCCACACATGTGCAAACATTCCTGGAGCTTGGCCAGGGTTTATGGACAGAGGTGGTTCTTAGCGAAAACACCATTGGTGGGCCTGCAGAGCACTCAATACTTTGGCCACCTGATGCAAAGAACTGACTCATTGGAAAACACCCTGATGCTGGGAAAGATTGATGGCAGGAGGAGAAGGGGATGACTGAGGATGAGATGGTTGGATGGCATCACCGACTTGATGGACATGAGTTTGAGCAAGCTCCAGGAGTTTGTGATGGACAGGGAGGCCTGGCGTGGTGCAATCCATGGGGTCGCAAAGAGTTGGACACGACTGAGCGACTGAACTGAATTGACAGAGCACTGTTGTGGGTACACATGCAGGTTTATCCAGAGTGGGGGGGTTTCTCAACTTTTCTATTTTGAGACCAGTATGTATAATTTTTAAAGTCTGGACAATAATATTGGGTGGCTAATATATTGTTTTGACCATCAGGGACAAATAGTTCATTAACTGTCATCATCCTACAATTTTTAAAAGATATTTTAACACACACACATATATACAAAGTAGGAAGACATAGTCCCAAAAGAAAGAAAGAATAATCCTTTAAATTGAATAAATTAACTGTGAAACTGAAAGTCAGTCAGCCATGTCTCAGACTCTTCACAATCCCTTGGACCGTGGCATGCCAGGCTCCTCTGTCCATGGGAATTTTCTAGGCAAGAATACTGGAGTGGGTAACTATTCCCTTCTCCAGAGGATCTTCCCTATCCAGGGATCGAACTCAGAACCCAGGTGTCCCGCATTGCAGGCAGATTCTTTACTGTCTGAGTCACCAGGGAAGCCCAAGAATACTAGAGTGAGTAGCTTATCCTTTCTCCAGGGGATCTTTCTAATCCAGGGATCGAACCAGGGTCTCCTGCCTTGCAGGCGGATTCTTTACCAGCTGAGCTAATAGGGATTTATGTATAATTTACTAGATTGTTATAATGCACATCTGAAACTTTTGACCATTCAGTCCCTCAGCTCCTTTGGAATACCTCTCCCACACTCTATGTAGTTTTGAAGGACATCTCAATTCTGGTACCTTTTAATCTCATCCCCTTCCTTGCCTCAACACCTGCCACAGATATAGACACAGGCCCCTGGATTGGCCAGGCATGGTTCCTGAACCCTGCTGGCTGCAGAGATTGGTCTGGGAAAAAGACATGGCCAAGCAAATCTAATCAGCATCCTTTCCTGGGGTGCTGTGTAGATGCCAGGAGAAACGGAACTATTTTTCCCTTTGGTTGCTTAGCCACAGTGCTATAGGCCAGGAGTTGTCAGGGGCAATTCTGAGCCAAAGATGAAACTCATCTACGGTTGGAAATAACATGGCCATTATTAGAAAGACTGTGAAAAACTGTGAGGGGAACTGAATGAGATCACAAAGCCTCTAGACACAGATATACATGGCCCTAACAACTCCATCCTTCCCAGGTGTGTGAACCAATAAATTCCTTTTGGATTTTCATCACCAAGAATTAATCAAATTGTTCTCTTTTTTTCTCATTTTGCATCTTTCTGGAAAAATTCAGTCACTGAATAACATTAGTTTGAAGATTAGCAAGTATGAACAGGTTCATACCTGCAGACATCTAGAAAAGGCATTTTTGCAAAAACTAAAAAAAATATCAGCCAAAATAATGTTTTTTTCTTCATTACCTCTCTTTTTTTTCTCTTTTCTTCTTGGTTAAACATCTTCACTGCCATATGTGTCCGCTAGAGAAACTGGAATGAAAATAACAGAAAAGGAAAAGTGAACAGCACACACTAGAGGAGTATAATCAAGTGGAAACAAATAGAAGAAAAGAGTGACATGACATATGAGCTCAGTCTTGTCTGACTTTTTGTGACCCCATGGACTGTAGCCCCCCAGGCTCCTCTGTCCATGGGATTTCCGGGGCAAGAATACTGGAGTGGGTTGCCATTTCCCAATCCAAGAATTGAACCGGAGTCTTTTGCATCTCCTGCATTAGCAGATGAATTCTTCACCCCTGCACCACCTGGGGAGCCCCAGAAGAAAAGAAGGAGGAAGCTAAACTGGGGGCACTTCCCCAGTGGTCCAGTGGCTGAGACTCCGTGTTTTCAATGCAGGGGGTCTGGATTCGCTCTCTGGTCAGAGAACTCGATCCCACATGCTGCAACCAAGAGTTTGCATGCTGCAACTAAAGGTCTG